>NW_027187289.1:5030773-5423295 GCF_028583685.1 Petaurus breviceps papuanus
TATATATATATATATATATATATATATATATATATATATATATATATGAATACATATATATGTCTATATAAGAGGGTATATGGGTATATGAATACATATGTGAGTGTGTGTATATATGTGTACAGGTATACATAGACAGAGGGCAGAGGGCCAGTTGAATAGGAAAGGATGATACTTAAAAGGTGAAATTAAGAGGTGAGAGAAGAATATAATGAGAGGAGATGGGGACAGACAGAATGGGGTAAATTATCTCATATAGAAGAGATAAGGGAAACCTGTTACAATGGAGGGGAAGAACAGGAAGGCAAAAGAATTTTTCATAGAATTTGGCTTAGGGAGGGAATTACATACATACTAAATAGGGTATCTCACCCTACAGGAGAGTAGGGGGAACAGGGATGAGAGGGAGGATAATGGAAGGGAGGGCAGGCTGGGGGGGAGGGAAGTTGGAAATACTCACTTTTGAAAAAGGGTAGGATCAAAGTAAAGAATAGAATAAGTGGGGGGTGGGATTGGATGGAGGGAAATATAGTCAGTCTTTCACAATATATCCACTATGGAAATGTTTTACATAGCTACACATAGGTTGTACAAACCTATATTGAATTGCTTATCTTCCCAGTAAGGGTGGGTGACAAGGGAGGAAGGGAAAGAATCTGGAATTTAAAAATTTAAAATAAAATGTTTAAAATATATATATATAAAATTTTACACATAACTGGGAAATAAGATATAAACACACTGGGGCATAGAGATCCACTGTGGCCTACTAGAAATTTGGAGGAGGGATGGGGGAAGATATGGGAAAGAGCAGATTGCAGGATGGGATATTCAGTGGCATCTCTGTTTTGGGTTAGTGAGTAGGGGAAAAATGGGGAGAAAATTTGTAACTCAATATCTTGTGGAAATGAATGATGTAAACTAAGAAATAAAAAAAGAGAGAAAAAAGAAATGCCTATAGTTGGGAGATGGTGTGATATCTCACAAATAGAGATGACAGCTTCCTGGAGTTGGGAGGTGACTAGTGGCAAGGAGATCTTGCCACTGTCAATGGATCACAGAGTATGGGGCTGGGGAGTGGAGGGAGAGATAAGGAACTTGGAGGGAGAAGGTATAAAAAGACCTTAAAAGGTAGGAGGTGGCCAGGTTAGGTATGGCTTTGAATGCCAAAGAGAGTATTTTATTTTTGATATGGAGGTATTAGGGAGCTACTGGTTGTTGTTTTTTTTAACTGAATAGAGGGGTAACATGATTAAAACTCCACTTTAGGAAGACCATTTTGACAGCTGACTAGAGGACAGACTGAAATGAGAAGAGACTTACCCAATGTAAGGGTTATGGGATTTAAAGATCTTCCATGCCCCATTGGACTTGCTGACGTAGCAGGAAGGGGTGGAGCAAGAGGAAGCGGAAGCCAAACTAGAGTTCCTGCAGTGGCTGGTGGTGGTGGCAATGGCAGCAGAGGCAGTGGCAGCGCGAAGCCCTTTTTGAGTTAGCCAGAATTTCTGCTAAGGACTCCTGCTGAGGACTGCCAGGGGCCGGAGCTGCTGGGAGCGCGCTTCCCGGACGCTGGGTGGTTGCTGTGAGTGGGGAGAGGAGGACCTTTGCCTGAGGTAGCCTGTTCTGTTTTAAAGGCTTGAAAATGTGGGTGCTTTCTACTTTATCTACCTGTGCCAATGTCATAACTACTCTGATGGCTTTCACTTTCTGGTTTTGGGACTAAGTCTTTTGGTATCTTAATAAATTTTCTAGTTTATTCTCCCATATGGCAAGCATGATGTATTTTGTGATGGATAATTATATCAGCATATCTGTAATCTCCATAGGCATTGTGAATATGGCATTGCTGATACACCCAAACAGGGCAAAATTCTTCCATGTCTCAGCCTAGATAGAGAAGAGACATGGGTCATCTCTCCTCTGCTTGAGCCTTTTATTCATACCTTTTTTGCTTAAGAATGTCATTTTCACAGCATTCCCATTCAATCTCCCTTTCCTGTCTCATCTCTTCTGGGAAAAGGTATGTTACTTCATCTTGATATGGGTGTTTGTCTGTCCTATGTATAAAACTATTACTTACCAGAATAGTTGAATACTTGAATTAAATTTGACTAAACTTAGAATTGAAAGTTTCTTTAGACTATTAATACTATCCTGAATCACCTCAAACTCCTCCAGGCTTCATTCAAGAAATGGTGCTTTCATTCTGTTGTATTTTTACTTCAGTTGGCATCTGTCAAAATTCTTTATTTCCTTTTTTGAGCTTACAGATTAACATAGGAAATTTTCCATTCTTTTCAATTGCTCTTGTGCATTATGTCCTATAGACATTATTTTTTAAATATCTAGTTTAGCCAGTCAATAAAAATTTATTAAGTAGCTACTATGTGCCAGGTCCTGTGCCAAGTACAGGGAATAAAAAGAAAGGACAATCCTTGCCTTATGGGAGCTTGAAATCAGTGCTACTGATTGTTTCAGAATTACTAGGAAACAATTAAATGTTTTTAAGATAAAAATTGAAAGTTTTAAAATAAAAGGCCTCAGTGGAACTACTTGTTTATTGAGAGAAGGTAACATGATTTTGGTTTTGTACTATAAAGGGGAACAGAATTTCTTACCCTTCTCATGATGTGGGGATCATTGCACTTTGCCAGCTTCCCAGCAAAAAGCTGAACTCCAAAGCTTGCAAAAACAAGCATTAATGTCAGCAAAAGAATGGAGACCTGAAAGGTTGAAGAAATATGAACATTCTTTTCTCACAATTTAAACATTAAAACAATATGCCTAATACTTCATACATTCGTCAATAAAGTATAATGAGTACCCAGGATATATCAGGAACCATGCCCAGCACCAGAGACACAAAGACAAAAATGAAAGCCCCTTCTCTCAGCAGTCTTATAGTCTACTGGGGAAATAGCTTGTTCCTATTTAAATAAACACAGATTGTATGCAGAGTAAATACAAAACAATTTGTGATATAGATGGGCACTAGCAGCTGGGAGTATTAGAAGAAGTGGATGTTGAGCTGATCTTGGAGTAGCTGAGAGATTCTAAGGTGAAGAAGTGAGGAGTGAGTAAATTCCAGGCATGAAGGACAGTGGAAAGATGTAGAGACAGGAGATGTGATACCCTTAGTAAGGATGAGTAAATAATCCAGTTTGGTTAGACCATACAGTTTGAAAGGAAGTAATGTGCAAAAAAGGCTGGAAAGGTAGGGTAGAGATAGATCAAAAAAGGCTTTAAATACTAAATATAACATAGGAGATGATATTTATTATTATAAATCTTTTTATCCTTAATTTGCTTCAGAAAAACCTGAAGCACCAAGAGAAAATTATGGTCAAAAGTAAGTGCTGAAAGTCAGCTGAAGTTGGCTTTCTTCTTGCTTCTTTCATGAAGGTCCATGTCAATCCACTGTCCTTCATAGTTGTGGATTTTTCTTGCTGGTAGACTGGCATTGGATAAATTAAATATACTGGAAATCAAAAGCATTTTTATTCATTTAAATGTGTATTATTTTTGTTACTCTCATAAAAAAAAATGTTTGGTATTAGAGAACCAAAAGTTAGGATTTGGCCTCTGATATCAAAGGTTATGCCTCCCCAGTCAGGTTTCTTGATTTACTTCTTTGGAATGGCAATAGTTGCAGTTAAAGAATCAAAGATTTAGAATTAACACAAAATCATCTGAATCTATCTTAAAGATCTCATCTTAAAGAAAAGAAACTGAAGTCCAGTGATGTAAATAAAGGCTTTGTCCAAGGTTACATGGGTACTAAGTAAGCAAAGCTAGGTCTTTTAATTAAAAGGGAAGGGACGATAGTGGAATAGGGATTTATCAAGCACTTATTATGTGCCAGGTACTGGAATAAGCATTTTATAACCGTTATCTCATTTGATCATCATAGCAGTCCTAGGAAGAAGGTGCTATTCTGATTCCCATTTTACAGTTGAGGAAAGTGAGGCAGCAGATGTGAAGGACTTGCCCAGGGTCACACAGCTACTAAGTGTTTGAGATCACATTTGAACTCAAGTCTTCCTAACTCCAGGCCCAGCACTCTATCCACTGAGTCACCTGACTGCCTCTATTGACAACCCCAAAATATTTTCCACTTTGTCATGGTGCCTTTCATTTATATGAATATTATTAAAATGCAAGGACTTAGTTTTCTTTCATAGCTTCCACTTAAGCAAAGGGCTCAGGTATTTTAAAATAATTTATGTATTCTTTTTCTTTGTATATTAGCAGCAGAAATTCTGCCAGCCTTTGTTCAGGGAATTAAATCAATTCTTTCTTATAGCAATTGGTTTTTCCCCACATTTGCTCAAAATGAATTTCAGTCTCCATCAAAAGGGAACAAATGAGTGGTAGTGTGAAGTTTACTGCCTTGTGGGCGGTCTGGGCCTGTGTGCTGAGATTTTAGATAATAATGGCAAAGCTCAGACTGTCATTTGTTAGGTTCCTTTTGCTCCCTCTGCTGGTTGCTTAATTTAATAAAAAAAAAAAAGAGCACCGGAGTAGCTATTAAATTATACTAGTAGAGATATTAAAATATATTCTTTCATTATGCTGAAAATTACACAGCAAATATAATCATTAACAGAAGTAGAGGGCTTAAAAGAAAAAATTCCTACTGGATGGCTACAATATAAAAGATTATTCAAATGTTTGTTCTAAATTACTAAGCAAATAGGAGTCTTGGCCTAAAGGAGGCTGAATATTTGTGTCTTAATTAGCAGCATTATATAAAACTCCTTTTCCCTTTACTGCTGGCTGTGAAATGCCATAAAAGTACATCCATGTAGGTCTAGTTTAAAGAAAATATGGAAAGTCAGAGATATCTTTTAAAGGTTAACAACTGTATATTGTTGATATCATCCTGCCTTTAGGAATCCTGCAAAGTAAATGCAACTAACTTTGCATCTTGCTTTGTATGGTAGGTATGTTGCTGAAAAGTTGTTCCTAAAAACAGTTGTGTAAATAGAATTGTTTTATAAATATAGAAGAGAAACTCACAACTTCAAGGAATATAATGGCAATTCCCTTTGTAAGACAATGACCCCTGTGAAGGGTGAATGATTTCCCTCTAATTTAATTTTTATGTATATTTGAATTTTTGTTTATCAAGTTTATACACAGGCTTAAACAACTAATCTCTAGCTATATTTATGAGTTAGATAGTGCTAAAATTTTTTATCCTAAATTTATAGATGGCAAACCTGAAGCACCAAGAGAAAATTTTGGTCGAAAATAATTGCTGAAAGTCAACAGATGTTGGCTTTCTTTTTGTTTCTTTCTGAAGGTTCATGTCAATTCACCATCCTTCATTGTGAATTTTGCTTGCTGGTAGACTGCCATTGGATAAATTAAATGTACTGGAAATCAAAAGCATTTTTATTCATTTAAATGTATATCATTGTTGTTACTCTCACACAAAAAAAAAATCCATACGGACTTTTTAACTTCTAACTTTTTTTTTTTTGCTTTTTTTTTGGAGGGGGGGGATGCAGGGCAATTGGGGTTAAGCAACTTGCCCAAGGTGACACGGCTAGTAAGTGTTAAGTGTCTGAGGCTGGATTTGAACTCTGGTCCTCCTAACTCCAGAGACAGTGCTCTATTCACTGAGCTGCCTAGCTGTCCCTTTAACCTCTAACATTAACCAAAAAAGTAAACCTTGCATACATGGAGAAAGCAAAACTCTTCTATTGTATTATCTTTTCTTACTCTGTATCAGAACATTAACCCATTTTCACCTCAGTTCAATTAGACAGGATACAAAGAGTGAAACAATCTTTGGCCTCATGGAATTTACATTCTACTAGAGTATATAAATTGGAGATGAAAATCATTGGAACATACCAGAAAGATTTCCTTGAAGCCACTGAAAAGCTCTCGTACGACTTTCCTCATTTGGGGTACCAGTTTGAAGATTCGAAGGGGTCTCAAACACCGAAGTACCATCAACAATTGAGCTCCGGATTTAGCAGGTACATTCTGAGGCATCCAACAAAGGAATATCAAACTTACCTGGGGGAAAAACAACAACAGCCCTGGAATATTATTTGAAATATGGAAAAGTTGTCATTTTCTCATTGTAATATTCAACAAAATTCAAATATTCCTAATATAATGACATATATTTTATTCCTACAGTATTTAGAGATTTTTTTGAAAATTGAAGAAAGCTCCTTATTTTATATAGAGTCTGTTATTTATTTGAGGAAATTCATTAATGTGTCAAATTTATTACCTTAAATTATACAATGAAACCATTATGTAGAGGTGGCCTCTAAAGACGCCCAAAGGGAAAAGTCAGGTCAGTGTTACTACTTGCTCTAAATCAGTGAAGGATTGGGGTAGGCAAAGGAAGAAAGAGCTTCATGATAGAGACTGAGCTCAACTTCGCCAAATGCTACACATTAGAAAAGGTGGGTGAGGACTGAGAAAATGTCATTTCCTTTGCCCATCAGAAGGTCACTGGTAACCTTCAAAAGTGACAGATGTCATGCCACATCATGAAGGCCTGAAAACTGATGATAACAACAATAATAATAAGTTGCATTTATATAGCATTTTAGATTTGTAAAGCCTCTTATTTATATATTATCTTATTTTATATATTATTATATTGTGGTATATATTATCATATTTGATATGTGATACATTATGGTATTGTTATATTGTAATATATTATGATATTATGAGATCAATATTATCTCATTTCATCCTCATAACAATTTTGGAAGGGAGGTAGGTCTATTATTATCTCCATTTTTCAAATGAGGAAACTGAGGCAGATAAAAGTTAACTGACTTGCCCTTAGTCACACAGCTAGTAAATATTTGAGGTCAGATTTAGGTTAGATTTATCTAGTTCTGAGAAGGGACAGTTGGGGTCCCCTACTAACCATTATAGGTTTACTATCTATTTCCTCCTATAACTCATTTAACTTCTTTAAAAATCTGGACATTACCCCATTTGGTGTATGTTTAGTATTTCTATTACTTCATTGCCTATGGCATCTTTTAGCAAGAGAGTTTTCTTTCTTATCTCTTTTAATTAGATCTATTTTTTCTGAGGTCCAATTTAAAATAAAATCTTCCCAGTTCTAGGTTCAGAACTGTTTCTATCCATTGTGGCACTAACCTGCCTCAACTGAGTAGTGGAGAGGAAGTGGAGGGAATAAATGTAGACTGCCTGTTCAAGAGATTTGGTGGCAAAGGCAAGGAAATAGAGAAAAATAAATTGATAGGGTAGTAAGGTTAGGTGAAGGTTTCCTTTAGGTTAAAGGAGACTTGACATAAATTTAGGCAGAGGAAAAAGAGTCAATCAAGAGGGAGAATTTGAAAACACTAGGACTGAATAAAAAAAAAGTAATGTAGCTCTGACATTTGACACATAAAGTTAGAAAATATTACTTTTAGTAGAATCCACTGGCCTGATTTTATTACTTTCTTCATCTTATTGGAAATAGCAACTATCCTTTGGAAAAAGGGCAGGTGGTCAACAAACATCCATAAACTAAAATTAAAATAAACAGGAAGAATATTTGCAGAGAGTGAGGGAAGTAAAGTTGAATTTGGGGATTGGAAGAGAGATACAAAATTTGGAAATTTAAAGGGAGTGTGGTTGAACATTTTGAGAGTAGAATAAGGATTCAAAAGTTGAAGAAGATTGCCAGACATTTGTAAGGGTCCAGTTGCAGTTAGATAGCCTGAATATATAGTGGACAAATTTGTTATGTTTTTGTAACACCGTCCATTAACAAGCAAATGCTGGGGTTTATCCTGGGTTGGAGAATAGCAAACAAACTTATTTGGTAGATGGTAGAAAAGGATATTGTTAAAAATACTGGGGTCAGGAGAATATGGTAGACAGCAACAGCAATTTTGTAATGATGATCAACTGTGAAAGCCTTAACTACTCTGACCAATATAATGATCCATGATAATTCTGAAGGATTCATGATGAAAAAATGCTTATCTACCTCCAGATAGAAACTCTGAGTGCAGACTGAAAAATATTTTATATTTTTCACCTCTTTATTCTCTTTTTGGCCTTTTTGGAGCAACATGGCTAATATGGAAATAAGTTTTGCATGACCTCATATGCATGCTGGGTAACTTATCGCTTGCCTTCTCAATGGGTGGTGGAGGGGATGGAGGAAAGGAGAGAATTTGGAACAAAGAGAATGAATATTAAAAAAAAATTAAAAACCCACAAATAACTGGGGTCCAGGCTGGATAGGAAGGCTGATGGAGTCAGGATGGAAGTATTGAGAAAGACTGAGAGAAAGCACACAGATAAGAATGATTTGCAAGTTCAGCAGGGAACAAAGAAAGAGTTGACAACAGAAGACAATAAAGAAAAGAAGAAATATGAAGAGAGAAAAAATAAGGAATGTTTCCTGAAAGTGATGTATTATTACTGAGTACCATCACTCAGATCTGATGAATAACCATATTTATCAAATCAGATTTGATCTTTAATCACTTTAATGATTGATTATATTTATAATAATTCATACTGAGTACTTAAGTTTATATGAATAAATCATATGTGGTAGATGAATATTCAAAGAAAATTTCATCAATTGAATTTAGGGGCTCAAATTTCAGATTGACTGTTCCATGATTTATTGATTGAGCCACTGAACACCGATCTTAAAGTCAAAAGATTTGTTTTCATCCTAGGAATAATCCAGTCCTGCTATTTATTACTAGTGTGACCTTGGGGCAGTCACTTGATTTCTCTGGGCCTCAATTTTCTCATCTGTAAAATAAAAGGGTGGGATTTGATGACCTCTAAGGTTGTTTGCAGCTCTAAATCACTGACACCATGATCATGAATAGATTTGGGAGGAGTACTTAACTTCTCATTTGTCATTTTCTTTAAAAAGGATAGATAATAATTCTCGTGTTACCTACTTCACAGGGAGATTGTGAATAAAGTCCTAACAAATCTTGAAGTGCTATCTATGTGAATGTGAGCTATTACCTCTAGGAATGCAGGAAGTTTCAAAGTTGTCAAGACCTATATTGATAAGATATTAAAACTTACAAGATAGATAAATATGTCCATTACTCCACCAAAGTCCCTTATGACCGCTGTTGGAGTGAAAAACAAACCATCTGCCATAATCTTCAGGTTGAGTTCAATGCTCATGAATATCACAAACACATATTCAGCGATCTGAAAAAGCAACAGGTGGGCAGTCAATTTGGGAAAGCTCAATGGTCCCAACTAGGTATTAGTCATTCTCTGTCTTCGTGAGTTATGATTTGTAGTAGTACCTGCAATGTGGGTGCATGCATGACTCTCCGAAAGGGGGATTCAAACATCATTGAAATGCAAGAGCAGATTGTCACAATGATCATCACCCAGTCCAGATAGGTGACCAATCCAAGCAAGTCACTGGCAAACAACAAACATAGTCAAAAATCATGAAAAGCTTCAGAAAAGGGCTTTAAGAGTCAAGGCATATTATTTATGGGAATCTCTTAGTTCAACTAAAAGAATTGGGAAAGATTTCATCAGCTACTTCACAGAACAGCATAATAAGGAAATAAAGGACAACAGAGAAATTTGATGCAGCATAAAATAGTACATGGAAACTTCAAATGTGCATGGAAAGCTGTTTGTGATGCTTACTATAGTTGATGGTACTTTGTATTTTTCACAGCTCCTGTCACAGGGTCTGTTTTAGAACTGAAAGAGATAACAGGGATATCAAATTAAACAATACATCAAACAGAGTATGACTCTGTAGTGCAGTGTTTGTACACAAGCCTCAAATAGCCCAAATCCATAGAGCCTTTAGCGATTTGAGTGTATAAATGCTGATATAAATCTCCCATGTCTGAGTGGCTTAGACACTAAGTAAAAGTAGTTTAAATAGCACAGGGTAAAGAAAAAGACTATAGGTTTTTTTTTTTTTTTACTCAAGTACAGAGTAAACTTTACCACTTACAATACAGTCAGTAACTTGGTTTAGAATTTATACTCACATTCAAAAACCTTTAGCCGGAGCTTAAAAACAAGTGATTCTGATGTCAAATGTCACTTGAAAACAATGCTCTAAAATATTCCTTTTTCTTCTTCTTTTTTTTCTTTTTTGGAGGGCAATTGGGATTAAGCACTCTAAAATATTCTTTGCCTCATGAACCATCATGAGATTTCTTTAAAGTTAAAATAATTTATGAGTTTGATACGAAGTACTTCCTGCTACATTGGACCACTGTTCTGTAGTATACCTTCACAGATGTCATATGGGTTGGAAAATGAAATTAGATTCTAAAGTTCACAAAGGCCAGGATCATGTCTTATCTCAATTTATATCCCTCTCCAGGGCTACCCTCAAATTCTTAGAATACTGAAAGAACTCTGATAAAGTAGGCATTTAATACATATTTGTTGAATGAATGAATGAATGAATGAATGAGCAGAAGTCTGTTTTTATGTGTGATTAGATGCTGATTGGTTATTAGTAGATTTTATGAAATATAAAAATTTTAGTTGACTATAAAGACCTGAGTGGAGAAATAATAATTTGACTAACAGGTAGACATTCAATAATAATAATAATAACAACTAGTATTTATATAATGCCTGCTATGGGTCAGGCAATGTGCTAAGCACTTTACAAATATCTCATTACTTTTGAGGTGGATGCTCTTCCTACCTCCATTTTGTAGCTGAAGAAACTGAAGCAGGCAGATGTTAAGCTACTTGCTTAGGGTCACACAGAGAGTTTCTAATGCTGGATTTAAACTCAGAACTTCCTAATTTCAAGTCCAACACCCTATTTACTACTCCACCTAGCTGTGTCATATAATCTAGATAAAATAACCACTTTGAAACTTTTCATCATTGATCAAATTAACCTGTAAGTGGCTGCTCTTTTAACTTTGTGAGATCCTAGTGAAGTTTTCAAAGAACAAATGACCTTGAATTTAAAGTGAATAGAACTGGGGTAAGATTAAAGGGCACTGGATTTGGGAGTGATGAAATTTTGGTTCTAGTCCTGGCTTTCTCATTAGTTAGCTACATGACCTTGTATAAGGCATTCTACTTTGTGAGCCTCCATTTTTTTCATCAGAAGGGGTTGGGCCAGATATAACCTAATACCTCTTGAGCCCTAGAATTATTTTATAAGAAGATTGTAGTACACAATTTCTAAGATTTTTATTATCTCTAAAATTCTTTGGTTCACAAATGTCAGGGCAAGAAGGAACTTTAAATTTTCTCTAGTTCAATGACCTCCATTTACATATGAGAAAACTGAGGCAGTAAAGTGACTTAATCAAGGTCATACTGCTAGGAAGAGGTGGAAGGGAGACTGTTCATCTGAGACCAAATCAAGTGGTTATTCCACTAATGGTGGAATACTTCATAATGACACATAATCACCACCAATAAACAGGTTCTGTTTTCATTGATTTTGGCATCAGAGAAGGTACATTTGAATACAAGCCTAGCCCTGGAAACATTTCACACTAAAGCTTTATTTCCTCTTGTATTTCTAGTTTTAGCCGAGGCTTTACTTAAAATAACATTTGAGGAAAAAAAATCCTCTTTCACATTTTATGTTCCCGATAATCCTGGTCTAGAGTGCCAAGAACATGGTTCTTTCTTTTGGACCTCTGGCTCCCTTACAGCTTTTGATGTAAATCTCATCTTCTTTCAGGTGAGAGAGAGAAACAGAAGGACAGAAATATGTACATACGGTAGCTATTGCCAACAGAAGCATAATTCCTTTCTGCCTCCCCCACACTGTTTCACTTAATATTGAATTATACAGAGTGGTATATTTTGGTATCAAAGAGTCTGCAGAATTTCAGTGAAGGTGTAAAGGCTCAATCCTATTCTTGGCCTGACTGGTTACTCATTATAAGGCATTGGCCAAATCATTTAATTTCCTTATGACTCAGTTTCCTGCTCATAAATCATGTGCTAATAATATTGATCTGCAACACATTGAATGGTTGTTTGAAATAACGAGCAAAATGATTGCAAAGTGTTTTGCACAATGATTAAGTGCTACATACATTTTAAATAATATAAAACTTCCATCTACCCTACCTTGTTTGCTCTACAAAAGTGAGCAGTTTGATTAATTAGTCCAAGAATGTTTTTGTTACCCTTTAGAATTGTACATTTCTTTAACTTTCTCATGAAACAACCCCTACTTTGTGAGTTTAGGAAAAAGAACTAATCAAAACAGAACATACTTACGCATTAAAGCGTGCTCGAACCACCACTCTGCAAAAATTTCGGAACCTGTGCTCACGGCCAACAATGAAAAGGGGCTTGTCAAAATATGGATGGTTTTCCCTTAATTCTTCTTCTTGTACTTTCCTTGGGAAAAAATGATTCATGGGAAAGTAATTATTATTTTTTTTCAAAAGAAGCCTCCTTCTAAAATGTGACCCATGGGCCATTATACCACACAATACCTTTTCATTTCAGCTTGTTCCTTTTTTTCCTGGATCATTTTGATTTCACTGTCTTCTCTCTGTGCATTTCTATACCTCACTGTGTTGGAATGCTATAAATATATAAGAATATTATATAAAAATGAACAAATTTAATTTACATGATCATAATAAAGTATTTAAATTTTTTTCATGAAAAAGTTATGTTCTTATTCTATAAAGATAACACAGGATCATCTGTCAATGGAATTTCTCTCCTTAAATATAACTTGAAGTCCATATAAAGTCTTTAGAGAGGCAGAATAATAAAAGAAGAAAAGCATTTGACTAGGAATCAGGAGATCTGGGCTTTAGTCCTGGTTCTAACATGTGTTATCTTGGCAAAGCGATTTCTTCTCTTTGGGTCTCATCTATCAAATGAGGGAGTTAGACAAGATGGCATCTAAGATCCTTCCCAGTTTAGGGTCTATCAATCTATGATCCTATGTTTATCATTATCCATACTTATGTCAGGTAGATTATTTGGAAAAGAAAAATTAACTCAAATTTAAAACTTTCACTAACTTATCATCTCTAAATTGGGGCAGGGACCCAGAATGGAGATTTAAATTAGAAGTTGGCCAAAATGCAAACATCTCATGAATCCCAGGAAATTCTTCCTATGTCATATGGTGGATTATATTATTGTTTTTATTTTTTGATATGTCTGTCCTACCCCAAAAGCATATTGAAATCTAGCAAGACAAGGGAACTTTAAATTCTGCAGTTGACAGTGTTCCTGTAGAGGCACTTGAACACCAAACACAGTATATGTTTAAAGGCATCTTCTATTTTGGCCTGTTTAAACAATGAATTTTTGGTGAGTCACCTTGAAATGAAGTCCTCTGAATCAATATTGTCCCTGTTGATCCTTAGGCAAATTTCTCATGATAATATTCTGTCCTAATACTCATCCAAAGAATTATGAAACAAAAAATCACTTGGGGAACAATAACCATAATTCTGTGGTGAAACATCAGTGGTTATTTGGGCAGATCTGTCACTATGAATGGGTTATAAATTCTGAACTTATAGTTGAACTTTATGACATGACTGTGAATTAGCTGGTAAGGATGCCTGAAGGCTTCATCATGATTATAGGATGATCATATTTTCAGGGTTGGCAGAATGTAAAGGTCAGCTCTGCCCACACAACCCACAACTCCCACGTGTCCCAGAATGTTCATGTAGACATTAAGGGTCCAGAGTTGTGATCACTAGCATCATTCTATTGATTCCATGCTTATTCTGACATACCCATGCATTCTCTAGCTACATTAGCAGGAATTGAACAAATGTCAAAGAGATTCTGCTATGATTCTCAATATTGGATAAACTTCTTAGGTTACCTATGGCTTAAGCCTCTGTGCTTGAAATGAAAAATTATATATTCTCCCATTTCTCCTCACTAGAGAAATTTACCATGGTTATGTGTGAGTCCCTCCTTTATTCTGAGAAATCATACTTCTACTATTTTGAATAGTACATTGAAAGTTGTGGCATCCAGTACTCTGCCAGTCAGAAAATTTTTCAGATTGGTTTTTGTGTCCTCCAACACCTAGCACAATATACTGTAAGCATTGATTCTCGTTGACTGAAATCTTCAGTTTTTCATTGTAGGATCAGAATAGCCAGCAATGATGGCTATATAGTTAGAAAAAGATCCACTGGAGCTATGTAGAATCATGCTAAAGGGGAAAAACAAACTTTTCTGCCAAAACTTTACATAAGTGAAGTTTTTTTTTTCTTTTTTTGGAAACAGAAACATTATTCCTTTCCCCCACCCCATTTCACTTAATATTGAATTGCAAAGAGTGTTATATTTTGATATCAAAGAGGCTGCAGAATTTCAGTGAAGGCATAAAGGCTCAAACATATTCTTGGCTTGATTAGTTACTCATTACAAAGCATTGGTCAAATCATTTAATTTCCTTATGACTCAGTTTCCTGAGAAACACATTGAAATTTGGAAAGGTTCTGAAATGATCTGAATAGGAAATTGAGGGGTCAGTGAGAGAAAGGCAGAGAGAGGGGACCTCCAAGGGCCATATCTACTCACTATATGTTGGGATTTGAAGAGCTCTGGAAAGTTCCCCATGCCTCAAAAGACCTTCTCTAACTGTGGAGTCACAGTGCTTAGAAATCTATCATAGAGAGTCATTCTTTGGGGTTAAATGTTACCCTCTTCATTTGGTCTTAAAAAAATACTACTGGGAGGGATGAAACATTAAGTCACTAATATATTCGTGAGAATTAGCTTGGCAGATTATTACTATCTTTGAAACCAGAAGTCATCTGGATAGTAAGAGAACGCTGGGTACATGGGGGCGAGAAATGAAAGGATGGGGGGAAGGGACAGAAAGGCAAGACAGAGGCCACAGAAGATGAATTCTAACATGAGATTTTGACTGGATCAATTTAGCAACTAGAATAAACTTAGACAATGAAGCAATCAGAACTCCAGTCCTTTTGTTTCCTAACTCACTATCTCCTGGATTATTTCCCTGAATTATTCTAACTAATTTTATCTTCACAATAACCCAAAGAGGTAGGTCCTATTATCCTTGGCATTTTACAGATGAGGAAACTGAGGCAGACAGAACTTATATGACTATCCACAGTCCCTATTAAGTGACTGAAGTAAAATTTGAACTCAGTTCTTCCTCATCCCAAGTCCAGTACTCAAGCCCCTGTGATAGTTACATCAGGAGTGTTAAAGTCAAACGGAAACTGGAAACTACTAAACTGTACATAAGGAGCCCTGCAGGCTGCATATTGATTTAGAAAAACTATATATCAATATTATATATGTTTTATTTTCTTTCTATTTTGTTAAATATTTCTCAATTATATTTTGACCTCATGCAAACAGCAGTAGGGAGTAATACAGCCCACGATCTATATTTTTAACACCTCTGAGTTACATAATTATCAAATTATAGCAGTAATTAAGTAATAATTCCCTCTTTGAGTGAGAAATGAGTATGGAATAATTCAGTAGTTTTAACTAAACAATTGCTGGGTTGAATATCAAACAAATATTAAAAGATTAAGGTTTTTAAAAGTGTTGTTTTAATTTTCTTAGAATACAAATTTCTAGAGGGCAGAGACTGTCTTCTTTATCAGAGCAAGAACATTTTAAACACAATAGATGTCGATTGTAAATGCTGCTTATTATCCCTATTATATAAAACCTTTTTGTTAAGTCTTTATTTATACCATAAATATATTTCTCTATAACAATTATTTACAGTATGTTTTCATTGAACTATAATACCATGGAAGGAACATGTTTTTGGTTCTCCTAAAAATAATATTATATATCATAGTGATGTCAGTTAAAAAAATTCCATTTGGGACTGAATCTCAGGGCACTCTGGAAATACGCTCTGAAAGTCTAGACATTGAATTTGTGTAAACAATCATTTAAATGGAAAGTCATAATTTTGTTCCCTAAACCCAAAGCATCATGTAAGGACTTACATCTTGAGTCAAGGTTTCAAGAGATTTTCCCCTGCTGATTCGCTGGCTGTTAGAACCATGTCTCAGTGACCTGAAACAATCATAATCAATTTGGTGACAAATCTCAAGATCAAATTGTGACCTTTAAATGATGGCCATTATAAAGAACAACTTTCCTAATATGTGTGTATGTACATGCAATATGCTTAGAATCTCACTCTCTTTACATGAGAAGCTTATGTTCTTCAATTGTCTCTAATTCTTTTAAAAATTAATTTATCCTCTGAATCTTTCGATAGATCTGTAGTGAATGAAGGAGATGACATTTGAAATAAAAAAAGTCTTCCTCTTTTATGAGACAATAAACCTCATTACTGTTATTATCCAGAGATGCAGCTTATTCTGTTTTTGCTTTCCAAGAGTAGCAGTTATGCTGTGTGCACATTTAACTCTTTCAGTTAAATATCTTTCTAATTTTTTTCCCTTGAAAATTCCCTCCCTCCTCCCCCTGCCCAGCACATTTACCTGCGTTCTTGACGAATATGGTGCTGCACACTGAGTATTGACCTTTCTTTTGCAGGCTGCCCCTCAAATGATCCGCTCAGCATGCGTTGTCTCGTACAAGCCCTAGGGGAGAAAGACAGAAGCAAAGTTAAATGCATAATTTTTAGGCTTCACTAGAAATAATACACAGCTGGTAATTACTCTTATCACTTTTTAGGAAACCTATCCAAATGCAAAAATATGGGAAACTGCACAGGATAGGAAAGTAAAACTGAAAGGCTAGGTTTAGTGCCCAGAACATCAGCAAAACAAAACCATGATGGCAGCCAGGTGCTGGGAGTAACAAGATGTTCCTCACAAAAACCAAAGAAAGATGGCACAGTTTGCATGATTTCCTATAATTGTAGGAAATTGTGATACTCAGTTTTAAATATTGAAAATGAGGCTTTGTAATGAAGGGTCTCTGAGAAGCAGCTATACAAATAGGTTCTTGAAATTATGAAGATTCAAGGTTTCTAGCTGTACTTGCAAGAACTTTATGAATAACAGAATCATATAAAAATGAAAAGATGGTTAAGAGAAGTCCCCAAGCCTAGAATTAAAAAGTTAGAAAAGATGAAATTGAACTTGTACACAGTCAGACAAATGATGGAAACCACTGCTTTCTAGGACCGTATGACAAGGTCTAATGGAACCATATTATGTAAACCATGGCCACACTTATGTCAATTTCAGCTAATAAAGACTTGCTGAGTTAATATAATTATAGTCTTAATGCAAATTATTTCAAGGAGAAAACTAATATTTCACCTCTATCTCCTCAAACTAATTACGGAAGAGCATCAGTAATTACTCCCGAAAAGGCAGTGTATCAACAAGAACAATGGACCAGGAGTCAGCCAAACTGAATTTGAATCCAAGCTGTGCTATGAACCATCATGGATGAGCCACTTAAACTTTTTGGTTCTTAGTTTTGTTGTCTGTAAAAAGACAAAGTTAGACTAGGAGATTTCCTCCTAATTAAAAAATCCTATATTCCATAAGATTCAATTCTTCAGATATACTTTTCACTCAACCCATTAATCTATTTATGATGTCTTAAGTTCTGACCTTATTTATGTGTGTATTTTTTATGATGTACTATATATCCAGCTTCTCTCTGATTCATGTTTTGAATTTTTTTTTTTTCGCTGTCTGCCTTAGAATATAAATTCCTAGGGGCGGCCAGGTAGTACAGCGAGTAAGAGCACCGGCTCCAGTGTTGAGAAGACCTGGAGATCGAATCCCGGGCTCAGACACTTAGCACCCACCCAGAAACACCTGGCCATGTAACCTTGAGCAAGTTACTTAACCCCAATTGCTTTGGGGCGGCCAGGTGGCTCAGCGAGTAAGAGCACAGGCTCCAGTGTTGGGACGACCTGGAGATCGAATCCCGGGCTCAGACACTCAGCACCACACCCAGAAATAACTGGCCGTGTAACCTTGAGCAAGTTACTTAACCCTGATTGCTTAAAAAAAAAAAAAAGAATATAAATTCCTAGGAGATAGAGACCACCTCAGCTTAGCTCACCAACATGAATCACTGTACCATGTACCAATAAGAATGTTCTTGATAATAATAATGATGGTGAATAAAATAATGACTGGGTCAACATACCATGTTATATAACATATTGGAATCATTATAATAAATGTACAAACTGCCATTATCATTTATTTATTACAAATAATGAGTAGGGCTTTGGGAGAAGGGTTCCATCAAAGTCAAAATTTTATTTCAGAAAATGATAATGTACCAGTGGTAATAAAAGAACAACACAACATCAGAATTAAAACTAAGTTATCAAATAATAGAAAAAACAACATTTAGCTTCAGAATTATAGCTAAGTTATCAATATCAGTTGAAAAACTGGGTTGCTACCATAGACTACATTTTTAGTCAGGACAAAGAGGATATCACAGAATCTTCAAATGAATAACTTCAGTTCTTTCAGAGTAAAGGGGTAAGAAATGTGTCGTTTTTGATGACTTGGAAGCATTCTAGTAGAATTCATTCAGTGACACCGTTCCACATGGGGTTAAACTTGGATGGTTCTTGTCAACAATTTGAGAGATTTATTTTATGGTACAGATTGACTGGCATTCATATAACTTGAGTTATAGTAATCTAAATGTTGTAAGTCGAAAGGTTAAAATTCCCTTATTTTTTTTAAATCTCTTGTCTATCTTTCAGTACTGTCTTCTAGAGAGAAATTGAAACTGACATAGGAAAAAAAGTATAAGGCTGACAGTCAGTACCTGTGGAGATATCTCCTGAGAATCAAAACTGCTAACCAACTAGGTTAGAAATTTACTACAACAACACACACACTATATGCTCTATTTCTTAGAAAGACTTCTACTTTTCTCTTTCCTTCCTTCCCTGACCTGAGTCTCCTTCCAGTTGTGATCCACAGCTAGAAGTCTCAGGGTTAGCCATACCCGGAAGACAGTATAAAGCAGAAAGGAGAGTACTTTACCTCAGTAATGGAATTCCCTTTTCATGTTTCCTGTTTATTAGTGAAACTTATTGGCTGACCTTCTGGAATCTGGACTTTGCCTGCATAGATGCATAACTGTCTAATCCTCCCTTCATTAGCCTTCTTCTCTAGATTAAACCTTCAGCCTGCCTAAAGGCATAATAATGGCTAGCCTTTCCCTACCTAGCTAGACCATTTTGGTTAGCCCTATTTCAGCTTGTGCCTCATCTATGACTAAAAATTCCAGCATGAAAGATGCCAAAGCAAAAAGAAAAGGATATTATTATATATTATTGAACTACTTTTTGGGGGGGATCAATTATTTAAAGAGGTTTTTAAAATAAATTTTTGATTATTTTTACATCACCAAAATTTGTTCCAGCATTCCTCTCCCCCTCTTTCCCCAGAAAGCCATTTCACATAACGAATATTTTTAAAGGAAAAAAAAGGGAGAAATCAGCAAAACTGTTCAATCTATCAAAAAAAAATCTGAAAATATGAGCATTGTAGTGAATGACTGCGGACCTCTCACTTTTGCAAAGCAGCAGGGCAGGAATGTCTTCTTGCTTTTTTTGGTGGGGGGGAGCTATGTTTGTTTCTCCTCTCTTCTGATGTATCCTGCTGCTCTGGGCCATAATTTTTACAAGTTCAAAATTGACATTTCTTAGCTGAGAAAAAGCAATTATATTCTTCTAGCAAACTGCCACTTAGAAAATACTTCTTAATGAAGACCACGGAAACCTAACAGGCAAGCTATATCTTGAAAGCTAGAGCCAGTGGACAGAATATGACTAAATACATTTTTTTTCTAACCACGTGCTTCAAGTACAATACTTAAAATGATCATGTTTATCAATGTTTATCTAAAACAGTCCCCCCCCCCCCAGAACAAAGTGATAGTACCAATGACACAAGTTCTGTACAGACATATATAGTTAAAATAGAAGCATGTGGGAAAGCCTAATTAGGCTATACAAGGAGACACAATTGCAAAACAAATCAGCAGGTTGCTAGCATGTTGTTCATGAACTGAAAAAGAAAATCTTAGAGCAGGCGTTCTTAACCTTATCTGTGGATAGATTTAAGGAGTCTGTTAAGTTGTTTTTTAAATTAATTTGATAACTGTGCTTCAAAATAATTATTTTATAATTCTATGTATTTTATCTTCAGCATTTAAAAAATATTATTTTAAGAAGAGTCTATAGACTTCAGCAGACTATCAGAGGGGATGAGTCTATTACACAAAATGATTTAAAAACCTTGCCTTAGAAGAAATGAATATGTGATTACTAGGGAATAAGGGAAGAGGGTCATAGGTGTTGCATAGTCATTTGGCCAAAGTGACATTGCGATATACTACAGTAAAAATAGCCATGTTAGAAATTCTCTAAAATGCACTGAACATGGAGTCAAAAACCTAGGTTTCAGGGTTGTTACTGCTTTCTCTGACTCTCTGATCTTAACCTCTCTGCGCTTCCTTTTTTTTTTTTTTTACTTAGGAATCAGAGATAATGCTACTTTATAAGATGAAATGAGAGAAAACATGTGAAAATGCTTTGTAAACCATAAAGCATCTCAATACATATATGTATATATATACATGTAAATACATGGTATTATTATTATGTGTCTTGCTGAGTTCTTTGAAAACATTTGACTAGATTGGAAAATATTTGAGCAGTATTCTGGTAAAAAAAATTTTTGACTTTAATTTGCTATACTGTAATCATTTTCAGGTTGGGGGGGCGGGGATCTACCCTGATCTACATGATGAGATTTGTTGATAAGGCAAAGTGCACTAATTTGTCAAAGGGTGGAAGGCAGGAATATTTAAGAAACATGAAGTAGTAGGGGGAGGAGGTAGGTAGCTTACAGCACCTATCTCTCTCTATATTGATGTAGCTCTATCTATACCACATATAGATAACAGCTATATCTATAGCACATCACCCATTATTAGAAAGTCCTGAGTGATTATCAGAGGTTTTTCATTCCCTGACCAGCATCATGTAATCTGCTGGTTTTAGGCATAATGAACAGGCGTGACAGGTCACTCGTTAGTGATGTTGGAGAGATAATTCTCATTAGGAAATGAGCTGGATTAAATGATCTCTGAGGTCTCTTCCAACTGCCTCTCCATTAGATTGTGAGATCATCAAGGGCGAGGACTATCTTTTGTTTCTTTTTGTATCTCCAGTTCTTAGCACAGTGCCTGGCACATAGTAGGTGCTTGATAAATGTTTACTGATTATGTGAAATCCTGTATTTGAATTTTTGTTGCTTTTTCTTGTAAAAAAAAAAATCATGAAGCATTTTGCTTGGCTCAGGAGAAAATTCTTCCTGATACAGTATATGCAATTCTTCTGGTCTTTCTTCTTAGAGTAGCACTGTACCATACTAGGAACACTGAGGCATTTTCTTTTTATCAGCAGGGGTGAACACTCTACCCTTCTTCCCCCAAATACATAACAAGACAAGGACCCCCTGATGATGATTCAAATGTAGGGATATTTTTTACCAAACACATATTCCCACTTGAAAAAATATTATCCCTGGTACCTTGCCAAGTTCACTGAACGACTGGGTTAGGAAAACATGAAAGATTGATTCTTTTTATTTCTGTATTACCTTCATGCAATGGAATTTTCATGACCTCTTTCATGAAAGTCACGTATAAATAAATCTATATGTGATTTTTTTGAAAGGAAGGGGAAGGGATAGATATGTTTTAAGGAGTAATTTTCTGTATTTTATTTGATAGTTCAACATCAAAAAAAATTAGAAATTGGATCAAGAATAATGGTTATGAAGGAACTTCATTCTTCTTTAAACAGCACTTATTGTTTATAGAAACAGGAGAAGAGATCTTAGTTTCTGTGTTCTCTATCTTCATGTCTTCTTTATTAACATTTTAGAATAAGAAATAAGGAAAGCCTGTGATCTGTAACAAAAGAGAGAGGCTTGTGATTCCATGTTCCCCCTCAGTATTATTTTTACCCTTTAAGTCAGCATTCATTTCAGAAAAATGTATGATTGATTACATTATACTATATCATATCAAACACCATTAACCTTCTAAGGGAACTACAGTTCAGCTTTGAAGAGCAATAAAATTTGAGAGATTCTGGTCAAATCATGACCCCCAAAATGCAGTAAATATTAAGTGCTATCAGATGCTGGTTAATATAATGTAATTACCTTGAGGGACAAGAAAAATCTATTTCAGCACCAATTATACAAAGATACATCTGGAGAACTATGTAAGAACACATAATGAGAGTTTCCTGGGAAATGGGTCTTACCTGTTCCATTAGAGTGTCAGTGTAATCATCCAAAGGAGAGACAATATCAGGCTCTGCCATCTAGTTATGGCCTCTTGCTGAGATTAGGCAAAACCTTGCATTTTGTCTATGTCAATATCATGAGGATGAGTTACTCATTCCTAAGCATATGCCTCTGGCTCTTAAATGACTAGAAAATATTGACATTTTACTCTGATGTAATTTTCCACATAAATGTTTTTCTACCTTACCCAAAACAGATTGCCAACACATTTAGTTTATGATCATTTTTTTAAAAAGCTCTTGAAGTGTATCATGAAGAAACACACATGTGCACGCACACACACACACGGGTATGATCTTAAATAATTCCAATAAGCCCACAAAGTGCACAATTCATGAAAATCCTGTCTTTTACACACCTGAAAAAAGGTAGAAAAGATCTTGCTAGTTTTCAAGCAACTGAGTAGGATTCAAATCTAAGTCTTAATAATGGCCCAACCTGAGCCAAGGATAGTTGATGCACTGCACCACAATGTGAATAAAGGCTGAATTAGTGGAAGATGAGGATTTAAAAAAAAAATCTCACCAGCTATATGTTAATATTTTCTGCCAAAATAGGTCAGTTATTTAAGCTCATTGACACAAACAGAAAAGCTTACCCAATAATAGATTTTTAATTTATATTATAAGATCACAAAACAAAACAAAACACACACACACATATATACATATAAATTTCCCCCAAATATTTTCCCTTAGGATAAAATGTGATAGATACTTGAAATTATTCAAATAAATAATAAATCTTTCTTATTCTTCAAGAGACCTATAAAACATGTATCATCTCAATAGGTAGTAAGATTTCATATGTAGCATTACATATTAAATAGATTGCATAGAAGGTATTTTGGAAGACAATGAATTAGTAGCTCTGAGAATCAGGAAAGGCTTAATATAGAAAGTGATCCTTGAGCTGAGGCTCAGAGAGGTTAAGATAGTATTATCTTAATAGTATTACATAATAAATTTAAGATTTAATATGTTAGAGAAGGAAATGGCAAACCACTCCAGTGTCCTTGCCAAGAAAACCTCATGGATAGTATGATACATGGGGTGATGAAGGGTAGGACACAACTGAAAGGCTGAACAAAAACAATTTGATATCTTCAATAGTTTCCTTTGGCCACATTTGGATATTTCCGATTTTCCATCTACATATCGATATCTATAATATATGTATAAATACATTTGCACGATTTACCCTTACCTCCTTTCTGATGTCCTGAAAAAGCTCAATTCTCATTAGTTTACTCATCTCTTGATCTTCCAATTGTTTCTCAATTTATCTTTATTGATAACAAATGGAATGGATACCTCAGGAAGTGAGGATACCTATGAAGTCTCAAAAAATTGCAAGACAAAAATCCACTGCATTAATGTGCAGCACTATCTCTCCTTTCTTGGGGCAGTGGCAATGCTATCTGGGGTGGTATTGGAAGAAGAAACCTATGGCTTTGTCAGAGTGTGGTCCTCACGAAAGGGGTGCTATGTTTTAAAAAAAGATCGACGCTATCATTGGTAGAGTCCTTTGAGGGGGGAGTGAGGTTAATCCCCTTATACTCAGTATTTGAGTCGATTTATTGTCCTGCTTTGGTGCCAGCCCTCCCTCCAGCAAGCTCTTGTGCTGCTGTGGGTGGGTGCTACTGAGGTTCCACTGGAAGGACCATAGAACGCCATGTCATACCTGGCACATCCGGCAGCACTGGAGGTGCGTTTTGCCCGACGTACCTGGCACGTTAAGCAGCACTGAAGTGGTTTGACCTCTTCCAAAGATGCTGAATTGTAACTGGTTAAGAGAAGAAAGGATAATTTTTAAAAGGAAATTTGCCAAATGTGAAAAGCCAAATTGCTGGAGATGTCTTTAAAAATATTTTTTTTTTTTCTGAAGCCCACTTGAATTTGTAATTAACTAGTCCATCTTGTGCTAGTTGGCACATTTGGGGCTTTTGGTCCAGACTATGGAGGGGAGGAGGACTGTTGAAGACTTGGTTCCTGTCTCCCATTGTTGATTTACATTTCAGTGGGTAGAAATCATATTAATTGGCAACTTAGAGGAAGTAGTTTGGTTCTACTCTCTCAGAAATTATTCTCAACTATTATGATCATGAAATACTTCTCCCTAGACTTCTCTATAGGCTACTCAGACTCTGGAGATGCAGGCTTGCCTATTGTTACCTTCTAAGTGCTCTTAGGTGAATTAGAAGCCTTTTTAGATGTGATGAGCACTTTACCAGTCACTTCATCTCTAGGGGACCTGTTTTCCTCACCAATGAATCAATAGGATCTATTGAAAACTCACTTGTGTTTGGTATTGTACAAGTAATGTGTGTGTGTGTGTGTGTGTTGGGGAGTGGACAGGGAAGGATGAGGGACTTTGGGTGAAGAAGAATAAAATTCAAAGAGAAGGTTGGGGTCAAAGTTTTTATGGAATAAAGATTATCTAGTTGGGGATAGAATGCAAACATATGAAACAATGGAAGATTTCTTTTGTGAAGCAATTGGCATCAAATGGCCATTGTATGGACTGAGCAACACATTAAATACTGTAAAAGTGGAGTAGGCAGAAGACTGAATAGGATTAGGCTGGATGAATTATAGAAAACTTACTTCAGTAGAGAGTTTGGGTGTGGGTTCTGGAAGAGGGCAGAGAAATGAGTTGGCAGAGAACATGGGAAGGGCATGCCAGTTAGAGAAAAAAAAACACGTATAAAAGTATAGAGGCAGAAACAAGCAACTGTGGTGGGACAGTGGCTACATATTATCTTGAGTATGGCAGTAGGGTCCACATTTGAGAGCAATGAGAAAATGAGGTGAATGAGATGAGAAGGGCTGCTTCATTTAAAAATATTTTATATAATCAATAGCATCTTTTAAAGCTTCATATATAATGGCATGCCTTCATATAATGGCATGCCTTGCACAAAACAGACAATCTATTCAACTTTTAAAGGTGGTTTCATGGGGAAGAGACTAACAACCCTTTCCCCATTTTATCTCCACATCCAATGACTGTTTAGCCCTCATCTGGATAAATGGCTGAGACAAAGCAAAATTCAAAAGAAATAGGCCTTCCCACATCAGAAGAACTTTAGGACAACTCCCTGCCTTGTGTACAGGAAAACCTGGGTTCAGATCCCACCTCTGACACTTGCTGACTGTTTTACCCTGGGCATAGCATTTAACCTCTCAGCCTCAGATTCCTCATCTGTAAAATGGGGATAAAAATAGCACCTGCTTTAGAGGTTTGCTGTGAGGATCCAATGTAAAATGCTTTACAAATATAAAAGTACTATATTGTTTAATCATTATTTATTAATATTATAATGTCCTGCCCCTAGCCCCAAAGGAAACACATGGACAAACTGGTTATTGCAGACATCTCTAGCATTGTCTCTATCCTTCTATTCCCTAAACCTTACTTATAATTAGGGATTCTTGTCTGAAAAACATTCTGTTTGGAGGTTGATCACACCTTATTTAGTTTGAGCAACCTACTTGGATCTGGTAGTCACTCAGACTTATACTTCCTTTCCTCATTTCTCTTCCCCAACTATCTGATCCTTAAACCTTGTGATTCCTGTGATGCATTTTGATCTGAAACCAAAAAACCAATCAACAAACATTTATGAAATTTTTACAGTGTACTGTGCTAAGGGTTGGGAGATATAAAGAGGAAAAACAAATAAATATTCCCTCTTCTCAAGAGGTTTATATTTTAAATGTGGAGGCAACAGGTAAAATATATAGATTGAATATAAGGTAGTTTTGGGAGGCAGTGAACTAGAAGCTATGGGAATAGGGAAAGGTGTTATATAGAAAGTAATCCTTTAAATGTAACATCTTTATATAGAAAGCAAACCAGAGATTCTAAAAGATGGAAATGGGAAGAGGGTACATTCTAAGTAGGGGGGAGAGTGTTTTGTGTATTTGGAAGCAGGCACCAAAATTATTCTCTGTGTGAGTATTCTTTAAATTTACATCATAGGTATTTGGGTAAAGAACCTAATCTCCAACCTTATAGAACTTTAAAAAAACAAATATTTTGGTTTAAATTCAAAAGGCCAATAGAGATTTGTTTTCCTCAATGTATCATCAGGGCAGTTAAGTTTAGATGAATGATTTCTTAGGAGAAAATCACTTTTAACCTCTATCTTCAATGATTCCCTTCATAGCTATAATCTATTCACTCTCTTACATGATATAAGCCATGACCTTTCATGTAAAGCTTGACCTTTGAGACATGCTATTGCATGTAGTCCTCAAGTGAATTCAAGATTTTGACCTTTTCCCCAAACATTAGTCACTTTAAGAGCTGAAGGAGATTTCTAGGTATGGCTACTTAGCAGAAAAAAGGGGGGGCAGACAAAGCTTCCTAGGTTTGGTCCAATGGAGCTGGTAATCTATTTTCAAATTTTTGTTTTCTTTCCCAAGAATACTGACTTGTACAGATGTAAAGGATATTTTCTTTGTTGCCAATTGGGACTATATGATATTAATATTAGCCTATATTAAGGGTAAATTGATAATCCTTGGTGAAGAAGATGATGACAGAGTATATGACTTCCCCTACAATGATTAGACAAAAGATAAAAAGAAAGCTTGTGTGACAGTAATCTTACATTAAGTGGTATTAATATATTCCTAATTAGGAAGGAATGCTTTAAAAATCTATCAGGGGTGGGGAACATGTGGCCTCAAGGCCACATGTGACGTTCTAGGTCAGTGGGTGCAGCCTTTTGACTGAGTCCAAGTTTTATAGAACAAATCCTTTTATTAAGCAGATTTGTTCTGTGAAGTTTGGATTCAGTCAAAGGGCTGCATTTGGGCCACATGCAGAGGGCCACATGTGACCTTGAGGCTGCAGGTTCCCCACCCCTGACTAGGTATTGAGAAAACATATCAGAATCATCTTTTCTATAAAAGTCTTAAGAAAAAAAAGAATAGCTTCAGTGGTCTAGGAGAGTTTAAGTGGTCATGTTTAACTGGAAGAAAGAGGCAAGAAGACTTTAGGAGCCACTCTACTGGGGCTCCTACCCACAAACCTATAAATGCTTAGTTGGGGAAGAAGCCTAGTATTACATTTTAAATTTTCTTTTATTTTTTTTTCTTATTTAATGTTTTATTTTTCCCAACTACAAGTAAAAACAATTTTAATATTTTTTCAAACTTAGAGTTCCAAATTCTCACCCTTTAGGCTCTTTTTTGATCATGAATTTCAGGTAGTCCAATAATTCATAAATGTTCTCTCTTGGTTCTATTTTCCAGATCAGTTGTTTTTCCAATGAAATATTTCACATTTTCTTCTATTTTTCATTCTTTTGATTTTGATTGTTTCTTGATGACTCATAAAACTTTAGCTTCTACTTACCCAATTCTAACTTTTAAGGAATTATTTTCTTCAATGAGCTTTTGTGCCTCCTTTCCATTTGGCCAACTTTACTTTTTAAGGCATTCTTCTCTTCATTAGATTTTTGTGCCTCTTTTACCAGTTAGCCTATTCTGTTTTATAAGGTGTTATTTTCTTCAGTATTTGTTTCTGCCTCCTTTACCAATCTGTTGGCTCTTTTGTCATGATTTTCTTGCATGACTCTCATTTTTCTTCCCAATTTTTCCTCTACCTGTCTTACTTGATTTCTGGAATGCTTTTTGCACTTTTTCCTGACCTGAGACTAATTATATTTTTCTTGGAGGCTTTGGATATAGGAGTTTTGACTTTGTTGCCTTCTTTTGAGTCTGTGTTTTGATCTTCCTTGTCACCATAGTAACTATATGGTCAGAATTTTTTCCTGTTT
Organism: Petaurus breviceps papuanus; assembly: GCF_028583685.1. Classification (NCBI taxonomy): domain Eukaryota; kingdom Metazoa; phylum Chordata; class Mammalia; order Diprotodontia; family Petauridae; genus Petaurus; species Petaurus breviceps. The sequence continues at coordinate 5,058,872 of NW_027187289.1, forward strand.
GCTCAGTTTCCAGCCTATATCTTGACTTTTAATTCTATGCTAAAGCAAGGCTTTATTTCCCAAGTGGAGGGGCACTATCCCAAACTTCAGGTTTTTTTATGTAACTGTTTTCAGAGTAATTCTGGGGATCTGTAAGTTTTTGGCTTTTCCAAGGTAGTATGGTCTAGGAGAGGTGTATTTATTACTCTCCTGTACTGTGTACTGGTTTGTGAGTACTCTTTTCAGAGGCTATAAGCTCTACTTTGCTAGTGTTCTTCCTCATCCTGGGATTAAGAACCAGGATTCATCCTGGATCCATGCATAGGCAATGCAACAGAGTCCTGCCCCTGGGGCCAGCAAAGAGACCCCTATAAATTTCTTTCTGACCTGTTGTCCAATCCCCTTACCATCTGTGGGCTGAGGGGTCTAGAAGCCACCACTGCTGCCACTGATTGGGCTGTCCCAAGGTCTGCTCCAGGTTTGCTGGGGCCTAGTCTGCACTGGTGAGACTTACACTGGACTCCACTCCTCTCTCACCCTGTCGCAACAGACCTTTTCTGTCAACCTTCTGTATTGTTTTGGCTGGAAAATTGTTTCACTCCATCTCTTTGTGTGTTCTGCTGCTCTAGAATTTGTTTAGAGTTATTATTTAAAGGTATTTGGAGGGGTTTGGAGAAGAATTCAGAAGAGTCCCTGCCTTTATCTCCCATTTTAGCTCTGCCTCCTCCATTTTTAATTTTCAAGGTGCTTATCCTGTTAGGGATGTGAACCATGTCACTTTCTTCCCTTCTTTTACATAAAAATAAGTTTTGTTTAGAATGACTTTTTAAACTTTAGACACAGAAAAACACTTGGTCATTATCACATCCAACCAACTATGCCATTGGTTTTGATTGTAATACTAACACTGACACAGTTTTGCCAAATTATATTGTTAGGGCCATTTATTTTTTCACTTACCCTGCAAGGGTATGATGACTCTAAATTCTATGGAGTGATAGAAGTAGCCATGGATTGCAAGAAAAGATGGTGATGGAATTGAGGTGGGCTGGGAAGGGAGAGAAGTGTGGGATTGGGAGTTCAAGGAAACAGAAAGAGGGAACACAGGGCTCCAAATCACGGTGCTTAGCATAAAGCAACAGTTCATTGTCATTAGTGAATTATAAGGAGAGGCTGAGGTGGTCACAGTTGTGTAAGAAAGAAGGGACATTGACACTCTGCAGTGAAGATGTTGAGAGCAAAAGGTCTTTAAATAATTGTTGAAAGGAGAGTGAGAAGTAAATTTCAGAGAAATAAGTTACCCTTAAATTGTTCTCTCTCTCTCCTTACATATATTTACCTATGTATATACATCTACAATGTGTATATATGTATATATATACACATACATAAACACACACATAGATATAGATACATAAGTATATAAATACAGACATTGCTATCTGTTCATATATGTATATTTGCTATGTATATCATAGATATATCTTTCCATATGATATATCTGTATCATAACTATGAATTTCTATACGTATATTTTGGGGGTATTTTGGAAAGTCAAGAACAGTGTAGTTGAATTCCTGTTATATTGTTTGTGACTGTTGACCCTGTTCTATTGTTATTCCAATCACGGACAGAAGACAACTGAGCAAGAAGGCAACAGCTGACTTCAGCAATCCTAACAAGTATTTTCTACGTCAATGTTGCCAGCAGACAAAAGTAGTTAGATATAGGAGCTCTGGGCTGAAGTTACTAAACTTGTTCTTATACTATGGATGTGGGGTTGGTTGTGTTGACAGTAAGAAAATAGAGCCAGATGTGGCACAGCAGACCAACTTCCAATTGTATAATGTTCTTATCTGGTGTTTCCTTTGTATCTGTATTTTTCTTTCCCTTCATGGTAATTATTCCTAGAGAAATCTTGGTTCTTGGAGAAGCCCAGTACCAAACATATAGCAGGTGCTTAATAAATACTTCTTGACTTTCCTTAACTTGCACCAATAATTGTGCACCAGCTGTGATGCAAGCTAATTAGATATTGGGCATATACAAGGAAGATTTGGTTATCAGTGACAAGATGGGTTCATTGGTCCTTCCATTCTCTATGGTGTTTATTTCCATAAAATAGGCTGGGGATTCTGTGACCCCTACAATTGTCAAAAGTTATTTCCCTAGCAAAATTGCATACATAATATAAACCATAAAACACAGATGTAGGTTGCTAGTTCTGAACTAATTGCCTGAGGAGTTGTTTTGGCATTGGTTACCTTCCCAGTGTTTTTCTCTGCAATCCAATCTAATCCAATTCTCTAAATATTTATTAAATGCAACATGTGGTAAGTCATGATTCAATTAATATTTGTCATGTGTATATACAAGACGCTGTTCAAGGCCATTAAGGATGCAAACAGAAAATGAAAAAACGGTTCCTGCCTACAATACACACCTACATTATTAGTGGTACTATCAAGAGCTAACGTGAAATTTGGGGAATTAGAATTTCAGGTTGTTTTTTTTTATCTTGGGAAACTAATGTTTTATTATTCTTTGGGGAGAATAACCTGGTTGTTGTCTTTTTAGTAATTACTATAAAGTATAATGATTTGTTATACACATTGTTGGTGGTGATGGATTTCATTGCTATTAGAGAATAGCCAGTGATGAAATTCCTTCTAATCCTATAGATTAATTGTTCTGTAACTTACAGTCTCAGAGAGTTGTTTGAGGGAACAGATAAGTTAAATGATTTGCCCAGGATGACATAGTCAGCTTTTGCCACTGGTGGGTCTTAACCACCCCTTTTTCAGATTCTACAGCTAACTTTCTATCTACTACACCCCAATGCCTCTTATAATTATATTAACACCATAAAATGTAAAAAAAAATTAGCTGACCTGAGCTAAAGTTTTAAAATTCCTGTCCTGATATAAAATTCCTATTCCTTAGACTTTTAGACTTAATATAAATGTTGGAGAGAAACATTTTAATTTGGACAAAACCAAATGAGATCAATCACAGAATTAACTTTCAAACTGAAAATATATCATTATGAATATTAGAAAAATTACTAAGCAACACAGAGGATGTCCTAGCTAGATGGAGGTACTTTCAGGCAAAACATACAAAGCAGTGTGGAATTTGTCAAGACATTTATATTTCTTAATTATTTTGCATCAATATATTAGTGTATACATTTCTTCACAGGAGAAATAATGCTTTATTACCCCCATGCTTGGCACCCTGTGATAGATGAGATGATGACACTATAGCAAAATGAGGGGGCTGGTGATGGGTTTGAAAGCACACTGTTACAAGTTCTTGATTTCCTGTGATATATTGAAAAGGTCACTGCATCCTGAAGAACACTTTCTTTAGAGGAGCTGAACAACACTCTTTAAATCAGAATACCAGGGAATTTAATCGTGCCCTTGGATTTATAATTTAGACAGTAAAACACCATCTCTCTCACAATACACTTCAGACAAATCTTCAAAAACAAGACAGATGATTGTGCCAAGTGAAAACCCACACTTAAATACAAGACACATGATCTTCTCAAACTCTGTAAAAATGCCACAGATGCTTTCTTATTAAAAAATGAAAGATTTACTTTATCTAGTAGTGGTTTGGTATTGATAGTAATAAGACTTAACTTGAAAAGACAAATTGGTAGAATGCACAGATGCTTAGGTGGAGAAATGACAGAATTCACTGTTATTTACAAATTCCATACTGAGGGGCATTGCATGTCTAACCAGTTTTCTCCTTCAAAGGGCTGAATTTCCTGTCTGTGCAATTTATAAGGCAGGCCCCTTCCATTACAAAGAATGTTACGAGTTCCACTTCAAATAATGACATGCATTTGGGAATTTGGACCCTCAAAGTGGGTAGAACTATCTGCCTTTTACAGGACTTGGAAGATTACTATTGCCTATAATAGATAAAAGCTGATGGCTTACATTGAAAATAGAACATTTAATAGACATAAAAGTACATACAGCATTTTACCTAACATTAAAAAGCCATTCTTGCTTTCCACTCTCCTTGGATGATTTGTTACCTTTATGGACTCAAGAACATTATATAATGTACTAATTAATTTTGTTGATTGTAGTAGAAAGACCAGCTTTCCTTCCCCCACATGGCTCAGGAATTTCACTAGAATTAATGAAAAGAAAACTTGGGAAATACTAGAACCTCAGATAAAGGTGAAAGGGATGTTGGAAACTAGACTTGGACTTTAGAGTCAGGTTTTTTTGGTAGCCTAGATCTGATGACAGATTTTGGTAACAGTCTGGGGAAGCCTATGAGCCCCTTCTCAGAAGAATGTTTTAAAATACTTGATTAACACTAAAATACTTGACATGAAACATATAGGATTAAAGAATAAATAAATTATGATGAAATGTAGTTATCAAACTACTAAAAAAATCCAGTTAGTGGTGGTTAGGTGGCGCAATGAATACAGCACTGGCCCTGGAGTCAGGAGGACCTGGGTTCAAATCCAGCCTCAGACACTTAACACTTACTAGCCATGTGACCTTGGGCAAGTCACTTAGCCCCAACTGCCCTCACCTCCCCCCTCCAAAAAGCAAAAAACAAGACCAAAACTAAAGTCATAGATCCCAAGTTCAGAACACCTGCTCTAATCCAGTTCCATCATTTTACAGATAATGAAACTGAAGACTGGAAAATCAAAATAAATATCTCACTGAAGGTCATACACTTTGCCCCACCTCCCCAGGTAATTTAATTTACATTATTAAAATGTGTTGCGTTCATTCTTTTACAAAGTTTGGAGCTCAAATGGTTTACTAGGTACATTCACCTATTAGGGAAAAATGGAAGTGGTCTCTATTCATGCACATCACCCTAAGATCCACCAAATATCCAATGCAAAGGGTCATTAGTACTCTAACCCAACTCTTTATGGCTACTTTTTTCTTTTATATAGATCTGTGACTTGATTATTGTAATAAACTGCTGGTGCAGATACTCTCTATATCAATTGGTATAGATCGGCAAATCCCCTGGATAGGAACTTTAAGTCTTACAGTTTCCTGGTATGTGACTTGTCCATAGTCACACAGCTAACATGAGTCAAAGACAGGACTTGGATTCAGGTTTTCCTGACTCCAAAGCCAGAATGCCATTGGCCGTGCCACTCCTCTACCCGCCTACCTGAATCATAAAATTGATAGAGTGATGCGGCTTACTGCCAGTCTTGTCTGGCAAACACCTACCCTCTCGAAACTCCTTCCCATGCAACTCTTCCACCTGCGATGCCTCCTGAGAATGTCTCCCACCTCTTGACAGAAAGGGGATGTAATTAATATGCAAGATGAGACATATTTTGGGACATGTTCCCAAAATGCTTAATTATTAATATTTGCTACAAGTTTGTGTTTTTTGGTTTTGTTTTCCCATGGGAAAGAGGTAAGAGGGTTTGGTTTGTTTTCTGATGGGGAGGAAAGGTAAGAAGGAGGTAAAATAAATGTTTGTTAATTAAAAAACTTAAAAAATGTAAATAGAAAATAGCTTTGTAGTGCCTTGGTCCCCCAAATATCAATCTCTTGTTATTCTATCAATATGGTACCATTGCTTTGTGGCCTAAAACCTTTCCATCTTTGAATCACATTTAAAAATGAGATACTCTTAGGAAGGGTAACAATTTGATTGTTTTCTGATAATCTTATTCACCTATTAATACCTTAGCAGTTGACAGCCAAGTAAGTACAAAAATGAGACACAGAAATAGAGCTTAATGATAAAAAGCAGAAGAAATCAATAAAAAATTATTAATCGCTTAGTATGCACATAGTGTTCTGACAAGTACTGGAGATACAAAGATATGCCTAAGTATAATTCAGGGCAAAATGTGCTAAGTGTAAAGGAGAGATCTTGACAAAGCAATTTGAGAAATTTGAATGTGATTGTTTTTCCAGCTTGAGGGAGATCAGGGAAGACTTTAGGTATAGGCAGACTAGCTAAACGTTAAGTTTGCACAGAATATAGAGTGTGGGAAAGAGAGGAATGTGAAATAAGGTTTGTCTGGTAGCTTGGAATCAGATTATGGAGGGCTTTGAATGTCAGGCTAAACAGTTTATATTTGATTTAGTACAAAATGGGAAGTCAAAGAAAATATTTGAGCAGGAGAGTGACAAGATTAGACGTCTTTATCAGATTACATATTAGGTTATATGAAAGAATGAAGAGAAGTTGGAGCAGGGAGACCAAAGATGAGAGGAGAGGAAGGCCTGAATTACAGTGGCATCACTACAGTGGGAGTAGTAATGAAAGGGATGATGGGAGAGAGGTTAGTGAGATTAACTTTACAGGACCTGACAACCAGCAGAAAATCAGGGGTGTTAATGGGACATAAAATGACAAAGATTCTTGAGGGGGTATCAAAGAAAAATTGCTTCACAGTTTTGCTCCCAAGAAGTCACATTTTTTTGGTCTGAAATATTTTGGGTCAATTGTCCCAACAACTCAAAAAGACAGTTTTTTTTCTAACTTAATAAACTTTGGGTAATATTTAGAGTGTTTCAAACACAATAACAATAGCATCTTTTTTTTTTAAACACATCATTTTAACACCCATGAGTTGCTATATAATGGATTCAGTTATAATGAATATCAGCTACCCTAGGCCTATTTTTCTCTAGGTAATTCTGTACTGAAAGTTATACCTTTCCTTTCTTTACTACCTGGGTATTTCCTAGAAAAAGAACATTTTTACAATATGAGAGTTTTGCTTGAACCTTTAACCATAGACTTAGACTAGAGGCATATTCTAGAAAATTTTGGTCATACTAAATTATTCAGTTACAGCAGCTTTCATTTCAGTCACCCACACTTCTATTTCATGGCCTCAGCAGTCGTCAGAGAGGCAGCAAGAAAGTACTAAGTGAGTGAAGCAAAATCTTCAATGGCCTTCTTAAAAAAAAATCCAAATGAGCATCTGTTCTTTAAAAGTTTCTGATTCTCAGTAATTTTTCTAATTTTGGATGACTATTTCTTACAATATACATGGAATGTGTACTCAGATACACTTAGGAATCCTGAGTTCAGGCAATTCACCAGTACTGGAATTCCAGTAGCAGGGATTTACAAGTATATATACCAGCTTGGGGGGGGGAGGTTGGTGGTGGTAACAGGCACTTGTAAAAAGCCCATTCCAAAGTTGGCTTGGTTCATAACTTTCATATTCTGTCTCTTGGAGTTATGATCCCTCTGACATCAGTAAGGGATAGATGGAAGGCTCTGGGTTGGTCTAATTATAGGGATGGGGAACCTGCAGCCTGGAGGTCACATGTGGTCTTCTAGGTCCTCAAGTATGGCCTTTTGCCCGAATCCAAGTTTTACAGAACAAATCCTTTTATTAAGGGAATTTGTTCCATGAAGTTTGGATTCAAAGAGCTTCACTTGAGGACCTAGAGGGTCACATGTGGCTTTAAGGCCACAGGTTCACCACCTCTGGTCAAACTTCAGCTCCAGTGAGATCTGAACTTCTTGCAGGAGCTGCAAATAATTTATTTAGGAGTGTGAGTGCATGTGCATGCATGCGTGTGTGTGTGTGTGCGCACGCGCTTTGGAGGTATTCAGCATGTGTGTGTTTTTAGGTCTCATGCTGAAATGTCTTGGTCAGACAGCTTTTGGAAAATGATACTATACTTGGTAATGTGGGCCCAGGCCATTCCATAGCTTAGTGGTACTGAGGAGGCTAGATGGCAGAACTGAATGCCCCACCATGCTGCAGGCCTCAACAGAGATGGCCCTTGGATGAACTGGGGCATCGGAGTATCCTCTGAAGACACACAATGGCATGCCTTTTTTCCCTGCTGGAATGTGTCTTTATATGTGTATCCTGAACCCTGTGAGTGGCAGAGCAACATCTTTCTCTGACTAGATGCTCTCATTATTTTTCCTCCTCAGAAGTTCTTTTGTATGTGAAATCTTCTGTTTCCCCAATTTTCTCTGTCATCCTACTTGCTTCTTGATGTACTGAAATGAATTTCCTTCTGAGAGGAAGTGGACAACTAGAGAGGTAAAACCAATGGGAGCTGAGAGGCCCCTGCAGATGCCTTCAGTGGAATCACCAGAGTAAACAGCAAGATCACATCACTGAGAAGCAATGTTCTCACCCTTCACTTGGGCAATCACACCACTCTTCTTCACTACAGTCAGCTGAAGATGCCTCTCCCAGAGCACTTAGCCAAGGTCAGAGACAGATGGTCATTACAATATCTGAGCTTCTCATACATTGAAGGCAAACGAAGGACACTGATAGTCCATATTTGAAATCCCCTCTTCAGTACAACACATGATTTGTCAGATACTGTCCCATTGCTGCTATTCCAAATATAGAACAACAAATTTGTTCCTTTAATGGTTAAGCTGGAAAAGGGTAATTATATGCACGTGCAAAATTAGAAAGGGATATACTTCATTATCTTTTTCACTGTATGCATGCAAATGGATTTTTGTTAATGCATATGATGATTGTATTCACAAATGGATGAACATGCAAATGCTGTGGAACATATAAATGGGAAGTCCATTTTTTGGAAAGGCCCTACTATACCTTAGTCTGAACCTGTAAAGAAATAAATAATTTCCTCAGTTGTAGTGTTCCCCTGAGCAATACACGTTTTTATATTGGTTGTGCCATATTGCTCAGGGACTATTACCTGCTTAGGCTTATGTATGTACCACCAGCTATCAAGCCCAAAAGGACATTGTCCATTGACTTGGTAAGGAACCTTTTAATCTGAGATTGACATGGAATTAGTGTGTTTTTCTTTTTTTCTGTTTGGAAACTATTTGGAGTTACAGGTGCTTCTCTATCTTTAGGGGACAAGTAGCTGGGCTTTTGATTACAATAGGTGTGTTGCTACAAAGCCTAGGGTAGGTAACAATGCAGGAGAAAACTGTACTAAGAACTCAAAGAGTGTAAAAGGCAGGAGATACCGTCCTGTCTTCTTGTAGCTGGTGGTGGCTGTTAATTACCACAAACACCTGCTTTTACCTGACAAAAGCTATTCAGACCTAACACTTAGCTGTCTGCAAGTGTCTCTTTCTTTGGTCAGAATGTGGAACAAATTTGTAGAAGATTGTCTGATTGATTAGCATATCTAGACGCTATAATTTTGAGGTGAATGCAAGAACAGAGCTCTGCAGAGCGCACACTGTCAGGCTGATTTTCGGTCTTTAGGCCACAATAAAGAGCTACACGGAGGAGAAAGCTCTGCTGTGGTAACTCTTGGTAGAGATAGGGTAGAGGGGGGATGGGGACGAAGATAGAAGGAGTCTCCAATTTCCCTCACTGCCCATAAGATCTCCCTAATTTTGTAACCTCCAAAGACATGCCATGTGTAATCTCCAGTTTTGGAGAACAGGTTTCATTATACCATTACCAAAATTTTAACATTTATATACACTTACTGTAATATAGGCAGTAGTGAAAAGAATATCTAGGGCTTGCTTTAAATACATAATTTAGGGCTGAGTATTTTTTTATTTCATAATGTTCATGTATCTAAATTGTTTATTCTTCAATGTTTTAGAAGGTAACATTTCACATAATACTATTAAATGGCTGTTTTAATTTTCCTCTATCTATACTAAATTTCAAAACTTTTTAGTCTGGAACCAAATTGCAACATTTAGTAGAATATTCTAGGATATGTAATTTCTCAGTTATATTAAAGAACTCTTATAGCATCACATTTTTACTATAAAAATCATTGTTGCCTTTTCTATCAATAAATGGCTTCCACATACCTGGTCATAACATAGATCCCACAAAATAAGTGGCAGGTAAATTGTAAAGATAGTTAACTCTTATGGTAAACATTTTGTAGGGTTACTCTGTATTTGAAATCTTTAAATAAGGGTTAAAGACATCGAAACAAAAGAGGACTATTCAATTTTGACTGACTGAGCTCATTATATAACATTATTTCAGGAAAGATCACAATTGTATTATTTATATTTTGTTTATAAGTAAAAGTAAAAAAATGAAAATATTTTCTTTTCAGAAACTATTATAAGTATGTTCATAGATCATTAACATACATAGGAAATAAGTTGAGTTTTTAACTTGTATACAGGATATATATGTACATATACATATATACTTGCTATATTCTCTTATCAATATATGTATATATGATATATATCCATTTTTAAAGGAAAGATGTGGCAATCAACAGTTAATTGTTACCTGAGGATTTTTGTGACTGCTGTCTCCTTTTCCAGAAGATTCCTTGCCCTGATGCTGAAAACAGACTTACGAAGCTGTAAAATTTAAAGAAGGTGATTTTAGGTCCTGTGCATAAAACATTGGCAGATAATGTAACAAGAAACATTATTAAGGATTTGTACAAAGATTACTTTTGAGGAAAGGATCTCAAAATAGATCTAAGACCAGTATTAGTAGCACCATATATTGAATGACTGTACCTTTTAACTGTATCAGTTTTTTTCTCATTCATCTAGGAAGGGGACAGCAGAAAATTTCCCCTGAGATCTTTCAAATACATAGGAGCAATTTCTGGCTGCCTGAGAGTCTTAGCACTGAAAAATAGTCCATAGTTTTGGAAAATATTTAGTCTTGTGACCCATGAAATAAATGCATGCAGATGATGTATCGATATGAACCATAATTCAGTGCTGTAGTCTTTCTGCAGAATGGAAAATGTCTCCCTGTCCTTGGTTTACAGCCTAGGTTGGTATATCACCATTAATGTGAATAAATTGTCTAGGTCTAAATCCTCGTGAAAAGAGAAGATGAGTTTCCAAAATCTCTTATGAACCAGTTAGTCTAAGATTGATTCCGAGAAGACTGACAAAATAACCCTGAAGAGCTATTTACTGAGCCACCTGAAATCCGAGTCCTCACAGCCCAGCTCTATGCTGGGGGGTCATCTGAAGAAGATGGCTTGTGGCAAGGTGGCTAAGTACTCAGAGCATGATTAACCCAGGGTGGGGATTAAACACTGAGTGGGCACAAAGAGTACTGGGAGGAAAAAGTGAGCATATGTTCCAGCAGGAAGGCATCATCTCAAATGCAGGAGAACAGTAGCTGCCGGGAATGAATATGTTAGAAGGGAGAAACCAGCAACTCTGTTATTGTTGGGTCACCAACCTATCAGGTATTGATTGGACACATATGATGGATAATAAATCCAGCACTCTGTTCAGTCCTATTAGAAAACATGGAATACATTCAGACTTTCCATCAACCACATTCAGGAAGCAACCTCTCCTGAGATTCACGCTACCCAAATATATTACCCAGCGAAGATCCTGCTGGCTACTGTGTTTGTCCTTCACTTCTGAAGATGACAACATCAGGGAGGTGATGACATGACTTGCAATAGATACTGATTTGAGTAAGGGGGGTGTGTGCAAGGTCACCAGCCTCACTTTCTCCTCCAGAGTCATCTGGGTCCAGTGACCAGATATTCATCAGGACAACTGGAGATGACCCAGGATGCAATGGGAGACTCTGGCCCTTTTAGGGTAAGGTCTTTTTAGATACTCACTTAGAGTGAGGTAAAGCCCACTCAGTGAATGGGCCTCTTTAAGAAGTAAGTCAAAGGACAGCCTCTCCAATTAGAATAAAAAAGAAAAAAATCAAGCTGGGAGAGGAAGACTCTCAGGGTTGCTGTTCCAAAGAGAAGCAGTTACCATTGATATTCACTCTTAAGCCAGGAGGACCCAAAATATAGCCATTAAGTGGAGGTTGGGCAAGGATCTATTGTGGTCCAATCTATAAACTATTCTTCAACAACCCTAAGGATATGCTTCTTCCTTTCCCAAGGGGTTCAGTGCCTGAGTCATAGGTGTTTTTCTCCTCCCTGTATCCTACTCTCACACTAAGGGACTTCAACATTCATAAAGATGCTTCCTCAAATTCTTTAACTTCCCAAGTCCTCAATCTATTTAGCTCTTACAACCTATTTCTCTGCTCTGTCTTAGATTACACACAAAGATGGTCACATCCTAGATCTTGCCATCACCAACAAAATCTTTTATCATTATATTCTTTCCCTATGTCTTTTGATTTCTAACCCTATTATTCAGTCTCACTATGACCTCCACTCTCTTCACACCTCAGTTCTTCCCAAGGCTCTGGCTGGTTACATTCTCTTCCCTTCCCTATCATTACCCTTTGCTAAACAAACTCAATTCCACATTCTCTTTCATTCTTGACCCCTTGACAACTGATCCAGTTGCTGATCATGGCGTCATTGTCCAATAATAAACTGCTCAGACCAAATATCTATCTGCTTAAATGGAGATAGAGAAAAATCAAGAAATTACACATACTCTACTGGGAACTTCCTGAAGGAAGGCAAACATTCTATTCCTCCCTAACTGATTTACTATTCTTCTACAATAGCTATTGCAGTCTTTCTTGTTTCTCTCCAAGCCTTCCATGGGCATACATAACCACACCGACCCAACTCTCACTGAAAGATTTTGTCTCAAACTTCACCAAAAATTGAGGCCATTTGCTGAGTTCCCTCTTATCCTCATCTCCTTGTTGACATCATTTAGGCATCTTTTACTACCAATGTTTCCAAATTCTTACAGATATTAATCATTGGGATTCAGAAATAAAAAAAAAATCAAAATTCCTGAGAATTCTCAGGAATTCCCCAAATAACAACGTATTCTGTATTTTGATAATATTATATTTACATATCTTAAAAGAATAATGAATGACCAAAATAGCAATGAATAATTTTTCTGTGATTGGGGTTTTAATAAAAGTTTTAGAGGTTTTCTTTAAAAGTGATATGATAATAAATTTATGGTTTATTATTATTATTATGAGGCAGCTAGGTATAATGGATAGACTGCTGGGCCTGGAGTCAGGAAGACTCATCTTCCTGAGTTCAAATCTGGCCTCAGACACTAGATGTGTAACCCTGGGCAAGTCACTTAACACTGTGTGCTTCAATTTTCTCATCTGTAAAATGAGCTGGAGAAGGAAATAGCAAACCACTCCAGTGTCTTGCCTAATGAAATTCCAAATGTGATTATGAAGAGCAGGGCATTACTGAGAACAACTGAAATTATTATGAACCATTATATGTTGTGACAATAATTTAAAATATCTGGCAATGACTGAAATCCTTTATGTTTGTTAAAATATTTCCGACATTTTTCATATTCTTTACTCATTATTTTGGATAGCTAAAAATGTGTTTAAAAAATAAAATAAAAATATGTTTGAAAAATATTATTTAGTAGTATTTATAAAGAACTGTAGTCTATAGCAAATATTCAAGCAGTGGAAAATGTCAGTGAACATTACTGAGTAGTATTTTTTACATGTAACATTTAGATCTCATAGCAAGGTTAACAACACTACACAGAATCATATACTGAAATAGTCAATGTAAGAATTTATTTTGCTTCCCAAATTTGCTATTTCTTGGAACAACACTCACAGGATTTGTATAAAGTGTATTGTGCACAAAAAGATATTAGTATTTATTTGCAAGAATGATTCACTTTAAGCAAGTCAGTCAATAAACATCTATTAAGTATCTGCTAAGTGCTAGGCACTTTAAGCTCAAATAAAATAAAAACAAAGACAGTTCTTGCCCTCAAGGAGTTAATAATCTAATGAGGAAGATTACTCAGAAAATTAAAATGGTGGGGGGAGGGGAAGGAGTTTAGCTGGTGAGAAATGGGGAGAAAATCCCAATCAAATAGTCCAATCAGAAAGGGCAGAGGGTACTGAAGAGATGGGAGTACCAGAAGATTCAATTTTGCAGCATACTGAGACTTCCTCAGGGCTAGTTTCCCGGAGAAGGAAGATGGAGAGCTCCAGAGAAGTCCAAAGGCAGCATAGAGGGGAGGAAATAGGGAGCAGCAGACAAGGCCACAAATACACACTTATAAATGGCAAGAATGACTGTTAGGTTGTGACCACTTTTCTCTTCTTCTGTCCCAATTCTTAAAAATATGACCTTGACTTTCACCTCCATGTACTTCCTGCTCTTACTTTTGACTTGACATTGGTGGATTCCTTTGAACCAGTAATGTCTCTATGTTAACTGTTAACCTTTAATGCTCTCAAGAGAATTATAATCATTTCTTTTCCTGATTTCTTGACTGACTTTTCTCAGGATTCATGATTTGGAAAAACATAAAGTTCACAAGAAATGCCAGGAAGGAATTCCTACACAGGAATGTTTCTTCTTCTTCACTTAAGTCTCAGAAGAAGAGTTGGTTCTTTTCCCAGTCCAAACTGCCCTCTATAAAGACACCTTTGGCCCTCATTCCCCACCAGCTTCTCTAGCCAACTGCTGTTATTCACTCTTCCTCTTACCTTCAATCTCTCCTCATCTAAAGCTACCTACAAACATTCTCCTGTTCACCTGCATCCTGCAAAATAAAACAAAACATAATAATCCTCTCATTTGATCCTACCTTTCCTGATAGCTAATGTGTATCTTTGATGGGATTTAGGCTCTGGGAAACCCTTGAATCTTCCCACTTGATGAGGCATTTGCCTGAGGTCATAAACCTTTCATTATCTCTAGGCCCAAATCTCTATTACTCTTAACCTAGACTAGCCTTCCACTGTCCAGCTACTTCCCACCCTTAATCCTATCAAAATATCTATACACTGATTTCAGTTACCCTTAAACTAGCCTAGCCCTCCATTGTCTGTCATCTCCAGGTAGCCTTCAGCTATTTCCCACCCTTAATCCCTTTCCTGGAGTCTGACCTCAGTACCCTAAGATCCTCCTTAGACTCTTCCTTAAGACCTTCCCCAAACTCCTCCTCTAGATCACTCCTAAATACCTCCCACAGTCTTTCTGTGTATAAAATCAATCTTGCCTCCAAGAAGGCACTGAGATTCAATCTTGCGCAGACTCTATGTGTCTGAGTGCTCTGGCCCACTTTCAATACAAGTATCATCAATACTTAGGTTTCCTGAAGAGTCTACTCATTGTGGCAGCTAGGTGGCATAGTGAATAGAGCACTGGCCCTGGAATCAGGAGGACCTGAGTTCAAATTTAGCCTCAGACATTTAACACTTCCTAGCTGTGTGACCTTGGGTAAGTCATTTAACCCCAACCCCCCCTGCAAAAAGCAAAAAAAAAAAAAAAAAGAAGTCTACCCGTTACAGTGAATCTTTAATAAACTTGACTTTTCTTTGGCTGAGAGAAGGCTTCAATCTAATTCATTCGATCTGATGTGTTGGTATTTTGGCATCTTGAACACCCCTAAATCCCAAACCTCAACAGATGCCTTCTCCTTACTAAATGCTAGCACACATGAAACAATTTGAATGTAGAGACAGAGTCAGTAAGTTAACAAGCTTATTTTTTGCTAGGACAGTGCTAAACACTGGGGATACAATGAAATGCAAAAAAACAAACCAAACCAAAGTCCCAGATCTCAAGGAGCTCATAGTGTAATGAGACAGTATGCAAACAACTATACAGGATAAATTGGACACAGTCCAACAGAGAAGGAACGAAGATTAAGTTGAACTGGGAAAGGCTTCCTATAATATGCAGACTTGTATTAGTAAGTTCTGAACTGTTCTGTAAATTAAACTGAAAAATATTCCTTATAAGCAAAGATGTTGAAAATATTTAAAAGCAAAGTGAACGGGCAAGAAATGGCAACAAGTTCTATGAGAGATGGCTTCATTACATCAATGGTACTGAGAGAAATGATAATTAATAACTAATGAAGGGCACTGGCCATGAAGCCAGGGGCACATGAGTTCAAATCCAACCTCAGATAATTAACACTTATTAGCTTTGTGACCCTGGGTAAGTCACTTAACTCTGAGTTAAAACCAAACCCAAACAAAACCCAAAATGATTTGGGAAGATTCAGATTTCTCCCTTTTTCTTTTATCATTAAAACCTCAGTCTCTGAAGGTTGAGCTAACCTTCTCTATCCAGATCCCCCTCAGGTGGGTCAACCATTGTTCTCAGGTTTGGATGGGTATAAATTCTTCAAATAGGTTCCCCCAGGCTGGGGCTTACAAGTAAGTGATGAGGTGTGGCCAGGTAGCACAGCAAGTAAGAGCACTGGTCCCAGAGTCAGATGACCTGGGATGACCTGGGATTGAATCCGGGCTCAGACACTTAGCACCCACCCAGAAACACCTGGCCATGTAACCTTGAGCAAGTTACTTAACCCCAATTGCTTAAAAAAAAAAAAAAAAGAAGTAAGTGATTAAAATTCAGGTCCAGCCCCTCATTGTGATATTCATTCTCTCTTTAACTGTTAACCAATAAGAGTTCATTTCTACCCTGGGGAACATGCCTCTTCCAAAAGGCCATATAAATCCTTAGCTCCACTATGATGGTCTTTGGCCTGAGAGAGAGATGGTCAAATGACCAGCCTTTTATTAAAATGCTGGCATTATTATTAAAATGATCGAATTACCTAGAAATTATGAAACTTTTTAAATGCTACAGTACCATGTTAGTAGACTTGGGAAGGGATTGCTAGTAACAGGTCAGTCTTTTCAGCTGCATCTGGAAGCAGATAAAATTGTGCCATCTTCCATCATGGTGAAGTATAACAATTCTAGGTTTGGAATCAGAGGACCTGAACTCGAATCCTACTTCTGTCACTTATTGCCCAGGTGACTTGGGGGCAATCTTTAGCCCTCCATTTTCTGATCTACAAAATGAGGATTGTAGCAGATAACCACTGAGGTCCTTTAGAGCTTTAGATAATGATCCTATGATCTGTCTGATTAGATTATTTTTAATGTTCATTCCAGTTCTCTGTCTGTAACACTGATCCTGTGAAAATAGACACCAGGATAAGTTTAGGATAAAAGATGATTAAACATGGCAGCAGACAGGCAGGTGGCATGGTAGATGTGCTTAGAAATGGGAAGACTCCACTTCCTGAGTCCAAATTCGGCTTTAGTCACTTACTAGCTGTGGGACCCCCGTAAAATGAGCTGGAGGGGGAAAATGGCAAACCACTCCAGTATCTTTGCCAAGAAAACCCCAAATGGGCAAAGAGTCGGACACAACTAGAATGAATGAATAATAATAGTAACATAGTTTCAATAGTGGAAAATTCTGTTAATTAAGCAATACCTGACATTTAAGTAGACCTTTAAAGTTTACAAACACTTAAATACATTATCTCATTTAATTCTCTGAGCTACCTTGTGAAAGAGGTGTTATAATTATTATTACTCCCATTTTATAGATGAGGGAACTAAGGCTGAGCCAGGTTAAGGTCACTTGTTCACAATCACACAGGTAATAAGTGTCTGAGGTGGGATTCAGATGCAGGCCTTCCTCACACACTGTCCACCATTCTTTCCTCTATACTGTATTGCCTCACTAGTGAACTGTGGCAAATGTCTGTGGAAAAGAGAGGATCAGAGAGCATAATTTATTTAGACTTTCAAAAGCCTTTGCCAGGATTCCATAGAAAGGGTGTTTTAAAAATTGAACTACCATGGGATTAGGGACAATGTTTTCTCACAGAGAAGGAACTGGCTCATTGACAGGAAACAAGCGTGACCTTTAGCAGGGACTTAACCTCCCTGGCCTGACATCAAGGAGAATAATCACTCTCTCTTGCTAGATTATTGGAATCATTGTCAATGATGGAATGACTGAGCTGGATGGAATTCGGTCATTAAAGTCATCAAGGCAGTTAGTTCATCTATTATTAAATACACATGTATGTGTACACACACACACACACACACACACACACACACACTCATAAACCAGGCGAAGACTACAAGAACATTTCAGGTCGGGTAGTGGGAGTACAAATCACACATTTGTCTTTCCAGTTACACTTGGGAAATAAACAATACCATCCTCAAAGGGCGATGACACGTTTCAGTCACCTTTTCCTTAATGAAAGGTGGCAGTCTGAATTCAATCAAGTACAGCCACTGGAAGTGATTGAGTTATTGAATCTTATAACAATTTTCTTCCTGTTAGAAGGAACCTTTTTTTCAGAGAGTGAAGATAAGTTATACTGTTTCTCACATTATTTGTATGCCACATATGCTAAAAACCTGTTTATTTTTCCTTCCCCTAGTTTAAAAGGATTAAAAAAGGGGAGGGGAGAGGAGTTACTAGTGAGAACATTAGAATTAGTTTCCTGATGGCTAATTATTTTACCAAGTAAGTGCAAATACTGGGTATTGACAAGGAAGCAGCAAAATGAATCTTTCATTAGAAGATTTCTCATGTTATACATGTTCTTGGGCTTTAAACAGATTACACTGGGGAAATTTTTGAACAGAGGGGAAAATGGCAGTTACAAATGCTTAAATAGGTAGGTAAAATATTATAATTTTACTGATAGTGCCTTTTTCTAGAGAACAGCAAGAACAAATGACAGTGATTTCCTCATTTATTATTATAGCCTCTCACAACGCTTTGGGAAAAGTTGATAGTCGTCATTTAGCAATGAAAATTCTACAATCACATCAGAGTCCTCTAGACTGCTGGAGAATATGGGCTTGGACCAACTACTCTGCACTGCCATCTTCTGTTTCTGAATGATACTACCTGCCACTGCAGAGGCTAGAGAAATGATACATAATTTTTTAAAAATGCAAATCTTGATTCAAGAGAAACAATTTACAATAAACTGACAATCATGTGTGAATGACAACATTGATTACTGTGAGACTGATTACTGAGGTAGCTATAATGGAACCCAATGGATGTAAGATATAAAAGCATCCCAAAAGGAGCACTTTTATGGAAAGTTGGAATGCATTTTACATTGATAGGCTATAGATTAACAAGATAAAAGCTTTTTTTTGTTCAATGATTTCACATGTCCAATTCATTATTATTATTATTATCATTTTTGGATGAGGGAAGGCAAGGCAGTAGGGGTTAAGTGACTTGTCCAAAGTCACACAGTTAGTTATGTGTCAAGTGTCGGAGCCCAGATTTGAACTCAGGTCCTCCTGACTCCAGGGTCAGTGTTTTATTCACTGTGCTACCTGCCTGCCCCGACTTCATTATTTTAAACTAAATGCATGGAGAACAACTTGCTTAAATGGCCAACTGATGGCCTTAAAGGATCAACCCAAGTGCATTTGAATACAACATTTTCATTCTTAAATATGTATTTTAAAATCATGATAATGACAACAGAAGTTTAACTCAGCATTATGTATTATTGTCATAGATTTATATGTGGATAAAGATTGTTATAGTTTTAGGATGCACAAATATAATTGTATTCTATTGGACGTAGTAATCAATGTAGATGTAGAGGTTATTACTTCACTTTAGTAATTTTAAAAGAACTGAAACCTGAATATGTTAAGTACTTATTTAAGATTTTGACAACTAGGGGGCAGAGACAACATGGCAGGGTAGAAACAGGACTTCATGTGGCTACAGCTTCTACCTCCTCCAATACATGTAAAAAATGACTCTAAACAAACTTTAGAACTACAGAACCCACAAAGTGACAGAGAGAAACAGATCTCCTGCTGAAGGAAACTTGGCAGGCTGGCAGAAAGGATCCATTGAAGCTGGTTGGGAGTTTAGCACAGTCCCAACTGAGCAAGGTTTTAGCCCCAGGGCACCCCTTACTACGGGTGGGCCTGGAGCAGACTTCATGAGAGTAAATGACCAACAGCTGTAGTGGTTTCTAGACTTCTCAATCCACAAATACCAAGGACAAAGTAAAAAGTCAGTGTGGAACTTTGTTGGGAACAAGGGCGGTGCAGTCCAGTGGCTGCTCCTGGAGAAGGAGGCAGAGGAGGCTCAGTGGCTGCAGCCACTGCCCTGTGGCTGCTTCCAGAGCTTCTGGACTGCAGATTGTAGGGGGACCAAATGACCATTCAGAGGGTAATTGTTCTTGCTTTGACCTGCTTGGATCCAGATAGTGGTCTTGGGTGGTGGTCCTAGCGTGTGTAACTAGTAAGCCAGAGTGAGTGGGTACTGTAGAGAGGGCACCCATCTAATAGCTCTGGCAGCTGCAAAAACCCTAGCAATTTGGGACACAGCTCTTTCCATTATGGAAGCAGAGTTCTGCCATGGCAAAAAGCTCAAAAGTCAAGTAATTGGCTACCAATATGAGCAAGCAAAGGAAGTACAAACAGACAAAAGAATTCTTTTTTGGGGACAAAAAGGTCAAGGCATGGAGTGGGAGGAAGACAGCAAAGTCAGACATCCTGCATAAAAAAGCCTTCAAGAAAAGTGTGAACTGATTATAGGCCATGGAGGAGTTCAAGAAGGATTTTGAAAATCAATTAAGAGAAGTGGAGGAAAAATTGGGAAGAGAAATGAGAAGAAAATCTTGAAAAGGGAGTCAACAGCCTGCTAAAAGAGACCCAAAAATCACTGAAGAAAATAATACCTTAAAAAATAGACTAACTCAAATGACAAAAGAGGCCCAAAAAGCCAGTGAGGAGAAGAATGCCTTAAAAAGCCAAATTTGCTAGAAGGAAAAGAAATTTCAAAAACTCAATGAAGAGAATAACTCCTTCAAAATTAAATTGGAGCAAATGGAAACTAGTGACTTTATGAGAAATCAAGATACTATGAAACAGATCCAAACAAATGAGGAAATAGAAGGCAATGTGAAATATCTCATTGGAAAAACAACTGACCTGGAAAGTAGAGCCAGGAGAGATAATTTTAAAATTATTGGTCTACCTTAAAGCCATGACCAAAAAAAGAACCTAGAAATCATCCTTCAAGAATCTCTCAAGGAAAATTGCCCTGATATTCTAAAATCAGAGGGCAAAATAGGAATTGAAAAGTTCACTGATCACCTCTTGAAAAAGATCCCCAAAAGAAAACTCCTAGGAATATTATAGCCAAATTTCAGAGTTCCCAGATCAAGGAAAAAATACTGCAAGCAGTCAGGAAGAAACAATTTGAGTATTGTGGAAACACAATCAGGATAAGACAAGACCTAGCAGCTTCTACATTAAGGGATCTAAAGGCTTGGAATATGATATTATGGAGGTCAAAGGAGCTAGGACTAAAGCGAAGAATCACCTACCCAGCAAAACTGAGTATGATCCTACAGGGAAAAATATGATTATTCAATGAAATAGAGGACTTTCAAGCATTCTTGAAGAAAAAACCTGAGCTGAACAGAAAATTTGACTTTCAAATACAAGAAGCAAGAGAAGCATGAGAAGGTAAACAGGAAAAAGAAATCATAAGGAACTTATTAAAGTTAAACTATTTACATTTCTACATGAAAAAATGATAATTGTAACTTATAAAACTTTTCTCAGTACGAGGATAGCTGAAGGAAATATATACGTATAGGAGGATGTATGTGTATATAAATATAGATGTGGGTGTAGGCATTTGTATGTTCATGTATACATAGAGGGTACAGGATGAGTTGAGTATGAAGGGATGATATCTAAAAAATAAAATTAAGAGGTGAGAGAAATTTATTGGGAGAAGAAGAAAGAGAGTGATAGATTAGGGCAAATTATCTCATATAAAAGAGGCAAAAGAAAACTGTTACAATGGAGCAGAAGAGCAGGAAGGTAAAAGAGAATGGGACAATCTGATTCTCATTGAATTTGGCCTAAGAAGGGAATAAAAAACACACTCAAGTGGGTATCTTACCCTACAGGAAAATAGGGGAGGTAGGGGATAAGAGGAGGTATGATAGTAGGGAGGGCAGATTGGAGGAGAGGGTAGTTAGAAGCAAATGTTTTTGCAAAGGATAGGGTCAAAGGAGAAAATAGAATAAGTGGGGGGAGGGATAGGATGGAGGGAAATACAGTTAGTCTTTCACAATATAACTACTTTTGAAAACATTTGGGTAACTACACATTTACAACCTATATTGAATTGCTTATCTTCCCAGTGGGAGTGGGTAAAGAGGAGAGAAGGGAAAAAAAAATCTGGAACTCAGTTTTAAAAACAAATATTTAACAACTGTTTTTTTACATGCCACTGGGAAACAAGATATACAGGTACTGGGGTATGAAAACTCACTTTGCCCTACTAGAACATTACAGAGGTGAAGGAGAACGAACAGATTGGAGGAAGGAGCATTCAATAAGCTTGCTGTTTTGGGGTAGGGGGTAGGGTAAAGATGGGGAGAGAAAAAATTGTAACTCAAAATCTTGTGGAAATGAATGTTGAAAACTAAAAATAAATTAAAAATTTGAAAAAAAAAATGATATAGATGATTGCATTAAAAAAAAAAAAAGATTTTGACAACTAACAGATATGAACCTAAACACTTTTCCTAACAATGCTGCCTAAAATTTTGTTAGTCTTTTTTGGCCACACGTCACACTACTGCCTCAAATTGAGCTTGCACTTCTCTAAAACCTCAGGGTGAAAAGCATTATGGTTATGCTTCTATCTAGCCCATACATCTTAGATCATATAGTTAAGTTTTGAAAATTATTAGAGAATTCTGCATTCATTTCTCATGTCCATGTTTCACTCAACTCAGGATTCACAAGAACTACTGGGCTCACTGGGCGATATATTGTATAAATATCCCTTAGTTGCTCAATCATTATCAGTTGGGAACCTCTTATATCATTGTATTTCAGTTCATATAAAACCCTAGGAATCATGGAAGATGTTCATAAACACAGCACATAAGGAGAGTTCAGTTTGCTCTCATTGATTGAATCTCTACTGAAGGAATGAAGGAACAAAGGAAAGAAGGAAAAGATCATGTATTAATTAAATGCTTACTATGAACCAGGTGCTGTGTGCAAATGCTTTATAAATATTATCTCAATTGATCCTCACAACAGTTCTGTAAGATAGCTACTATTACTATCCATATTTTGCAACTGAGGAAACTAAGGCAGACAGAAGTTATGTGACTTGCCCACAATCACACACCTGGTATTTGAGGCCAGATGTGAACTCAGGCTTTCCTGACTTCAGGACCAGAGCTCTTTTTATCTACTGTGCCACCTAGCTGCTAATCATATTATGTTTGACTTATTGTAAGTTTCCAGACTTTTTTGGATGCCAACTTTATCATTTGACTTATAAGCAAAACCTCGCAACTTGCTTTGGTAATCAAATTTGATGAACGTGTTATTTGTACCTTCAGCAAGACCATGATGAAAACACTGAACAGAGTGGTGTCACCACTCATGGACAGGAGCATGTCCCTTGGGGCACTCAACTAATGACTCATCTCCAATTTGATACTGACCAGTTTGTGATTATTCTTTGAACACAACAATTGGTTAAGATTTGAATCCACTAAACGTTAACACCACGTAGCCTAAGACTCTCTGTTTTATTATCTAACTTAGCATTTGTGTAAGGGCACAAGTATTAATTAATTGGTGGTGCAGTTATAGAAATACAGGACAGTCATCAGCTTCACCAGCCTCCATTTGGAAAAGACCTTTGATCATTTGAAACTTCATTTTCTCAACTGATGGTGAGACTGTACTTTCTTCAGAAAAAGCACCTTCTTATATTGAATAGAAGTATTAGGACAATCGAGAGATGTTACCTTGAGAAAGGATAGTCATGACTGATGCCAAGAAGAAAATATCTGTGATGATAGGTATAATGGGGATGGGAATTTGAAGATCTTCTCTGCTTTGAAAATAAACTCTGACCCCTAATAGGCTGAATGTAGTCACATGGAACTTGTGGTGGGAGGAGTTTGCTGAAGGGTGAAACAGAGCCCACAGGAAGCTGGAAGTCAGAGCTAGAGAGATGGTGGGAAAGAGAGGATGCTTAGGTAAAGAGTTAGTCAGGTTTATGGGTAAATATTGATCTTATATTGGTTTGTGGGAAGACTAAAGTATGGTGTGGCTCTCTGCTATGCTGTGGGGCATTAACTTCTATGTTGCTCTGATGGATTCGGTTTCTGGTGTTGGGATTTGGTTTTCTGGTGTCTGAATAAATGTTTTGCTTCTGTCTTCTATATGGAGAGTTTGTTATATTTTGCAATTGAGCACCATGTAGGAAAATTTTAGTCAGGGTCAATATGTTTATCGTGATTGTGGGTGCTGTAAATATTGCAATAGCAATATAGGTGAATAAGTCAAGGTAAATGAAGCTGTGGGGTAATTTACTTTGTCCTGGTGCTTGCCTTCAGAGTCATGATGGGAATTTGAAGGAATTTATTCATCCCAACCTAAATATCATGCAGGTCTGAGGAAGTTACTGCTGAGGAAGAACACAATGGTCAAAAGGCAAGACTTTGACTTTGAGGATTATGCTATGCTGGCTGAATTCTAAAAAGAGATAAAATAGTCTCTAGGTTTGGGAAAGTCCACAAAAGAGAGATAAAACTTGACTTTAAGGTAAAAGAAACACCAACAGCTCAAGAGAACTCCAGCAAATGTTAATGGTTCATCAAATAGCAGAGAAGCAGCCCAAGATCAAATGTCAGGAGCTGAATGGAGCAGAAGCAAATGGCATCTTTGGAGGTGAAGTGGACATCATTGAGACATAGTGAATCATTAGGAGTCAGAGTAACGGAGTTGTGGAAATTGCTCCAGCTGGGTTGCAACCACAAAAGTTTGAGTTGCCTAAGGAGAGTTGTCTCTTCTCTCTACAACATGGTAATCTGTGGGATATTGTGCCTCTTTGGATATGCAAGATATTTTCTAGTTATTATTAACTGAATGCCTTTTGCTTTGAATTAATATGTCTTGCTTGGTCTGATATAAGGAGATAAATAGGGAAGAGAGGAGGATTAGAGCTGTTACTCTGAATAGATGACTATCCCCCAAATACCATGCACGTGGGAGTGCCTGAAGCAGAGCAAACAATACAGGGAACCCAGGCTACATTCGTCTTTGTCAAATCACTTGCTGAAATTCAGGTACACTATATCTAAGACCTCTTCCTGACTAATAGTCTAGCTTCCCTGTTCTAAAAGGAAATGCCATTAGTCTGGGACAATCTGTTCTTTCTTAATTCATTCAGGCTCTTAATGATTAACACATCTTCCTGGATAGTCACAAGCTCTCTCTATAGTAATAAATTCTAAAATGTTATCAGGAGTTCAAGTCAAGCTCACTAATATGAAGTTTTAAAATGTAACCTTTTTTCCTTTTGAAAACTGGTGAAATATTTGTTTTTGTACAAGTTTGTAGCATGGTTTTTGCTCTCCATGATTTAAAAAAAGTTTAGTGACAGTAGCTAAGTAGCCAAATTGAATTCTATTCAATAAAGATTCACTGGCAGCTAGGTGGCACAGTGAATTAGAGAGGTGGGCCTGGAGTCAGGAAGTCTCATCTTCCCAAGTTCAAATCAGGCCTCAGACACTTATTGACTGTGTTTCCCTGGGCAAGTCACTTCTCTCTATTTGCCTCAGTTTCCTCATCTATAAAAAGAACTGGAGAATGAAATGGCAAACTACTGCAGTATCTTTGCCAAGAAAACCCCAAATATGATCATTAAGAGTTGAATGTGGAGGGCGGAGCCAAGATGGCAGCATAGAAGCAGGAAAACTCCGTGTGCTCCCCCCATAACCACCTCAAATACCTATAAAAATGACTCTAAACAAACTTTAGAGTTACAGAACCCACAAAGTGACAGAGAGAAACAAATCTCCTGCTGAATGCAGCATAGCAGGTTGGCAGGAAGGATCCATTGCAGTACACTGGGAGCAGAGCCCAGCCCCATGTGAGCCTATTATTTTAGCCCCAGGACAGACACAACCAGAGGCTGGAGGGACTTCAGGAGAGTGGATCACCAGCAGCTGTAGCGATTTCCAGAATTATCAACTCATAAATGCCAAAGATAAAGTGAAAGGTCAGTGTGGACTTTGGGGAATGGAGGGTCCAGGAGTGTGGTCCGGCCTCTGCCCCCTGGAGGGAGAAGCTACTGAGGTATGGTGGCCATGCAGCCACCACTGCATGGCTGCTTCAGAGCTCCTGGCCTGCAGATTGTAGGGGGACCAAGCAACCATTTTGATGGGCATTTGGTCTTGCTTTAACCTGCTTGGATCTGTATTGCTGTCTAGGGTGGAGGTCCTTGGATGTATGACCAGATGCTAGAGATGGTAGAGGCTTCAAAGAGGGCAAACAACTAATAGCTCTGGCAACTGTGGAAATCCCAGGAATTTGGGACAAAGCTCTCCCTCTGGAAGCAGAGCTCTACTGAGGCAAAAAGCTCAAAAGTCAGGTAATTAAGTGGCAACAGGAGCAAGCAAAGGAAGCAAAGCAAGCATAGCAATCCGACTTTAGATTCCTATTTTGGAGACAAAAAGGATCAAAGCATGGAACAGGAGGAAGACAATGAAGTCAGAACTCCTGTACCAAAAGCTTCCAAGAAAAATATGAATTGGTTACAGGCCATAGAGGAGCTTAAGAAGGATTTTGAAAACTAAATAAGAGAAGTGGAGGAAAAAATGGGAAGATAAATGAGAATGATGCAAGAAAATCATGAAGAGAGTCAACAACGTGACTGAAGGAAATAACACCTTAAAAATAGACTAACTCAAATGGCAAAAGAGGTTCAAAAAGCCAATGAGGAGAAGAATGACTTAAAAAGCTGAATTTGCTAGATGGAAAAAGAATCCCAAAAGCTCACTAAAGAGAATCATTCCTTCAGAATTAGATTGGAGCAAATGGAAGCTAATGACTTTATGAGAAATGAAGATACTATTAAACAGATTCAAACAAATGAAAAAATAGAAGGCAATGTGAAATATCTCATTGGAAAAATCACTGACCTGGAAAGTAGATCCAGGAGAGATAATATAAAAATTATTGGACTACCTGAAAGCCATGATCAAAAAAAGAACCTAGAAATCATCCTTCAAGAATCTCTCAAGGAAAATTGCCCTGATATTTTAGAACAACAGAGCAAAATAGAGGTTGAAAGAATCCACTGATCACTTCTTGAAGAAGATCACAAAAAGAAAACTCCTAGGAATATTATAGACAAGTCCCAGAGTTCTCAGATCAAGGAGGAAATATTACAAGCAGCCAAGAAGAAATAACTTGAATATTGTGGAAACACAATTAGGGTAACACAGGATCTGGCAGCTTTTACACTGAGGGATTGAAGGACTTGGAATAGGATATTCTGGAGGTCAAAGGAGCTGGGATTAAAACCAAGAATCACCTACCCAGCAAAGTGAGAATAATGTTTCAGGGGAAAATATGGTCATTCAATGAAATAGAGGCCTTTCAAGCATTTTTGATGAAAAACGAGAGCTGAATAGAAAATATGACATTCAGAAACAAGAAGCAAGAGAAGCATGAGAAGGTAAAAAGGGAAAAGAAATCATAAGGAACTTATCAAAATTGAACTATTTACATTCCTACATGGAAAAATGATAATTGTAACTTATGAAACTTTTCTCAGTTTGAGAATAGTTTAAGGGAATATAAATGTATATTATATATGTATATATATGAATACATACATACATATATATGTCTATACAGGAGGGCATATGGGCATATGAATACATATGTAAGTATGTATATATGTGTATAGGTATACAAAGACAGAAGGCACAGAACCAATTGAATAGGAGGGGATGATACTTAAAAGGTGAAATTGAGAGGTGAGAGGAATATAATGAGAGGATACGGGGAGAGACAGAATGGGGTAAATTATCTCTTATAGAAGAGGCAAGGGAAAACTGTTATAATAGAGGCGAAGAACAGGAAGGCAAAAGGGAACGGGTCAACCTTAATCTGATTGAATTTGGCTTAGGGAGGGAATTATATACACACTAAATAGGGTATAGCCCTACAAAGGGTAGGGGAGAAGGGGATGAGAGGGGGGATGATGGAAGAGAGGGCAGTTAGAAGCATACACTTTTGAAAAGGACAGGGTCAAAGTAGAGAATAGAACAAGTGGGGGTCGGGATAGGATGGAAGGAAATATAGTCAGTCTTTCACAATATATTCACTATGGGAATGTTTTGCATAGCTACACATGTACAACCTATATGGAATTGCTTATCTTCCCAGTAAGGGTGGGTGATGAGAGAGGAAGGGAAAGAATCTTGAATTCAAAGTTTTAAAATCAAATGTTTAAAAAAAAAAAGAGTTGAACTTGACTAACAACAACAACAAAAATTCACCGAGTACCTAGCATATCCAAGCTATTGAGCTACACATACTTCCTGACCTCAGGTAGCTTATATTCTACAGGACAATCTCATTTGCTCTCTTTTAAAAAATAAATAATTTTTTTTTGTTTTCAGCATTCATTTCCACAAGATTTTGAGTTTCAAATTTTCTCCCCATCTCTCCCCTTCCCCCCACCTCAAGATGGCATATATTCTAATTACCCCTTCCCCTAGTCTGCTCTGTCTTCTATCACCTTCCACCATCCCTTTCCCCCTTACTTTCTTGTAGGGCAAGATAGATTTCTATCCTCCATTGCCTGTATATCTTATTTCCAAGTTACATGTAAATACAATTTTTAATATTTGGTTTTAAAACTTTGAGTTTCAAATTCTCTCCCTTCTTCCCTTCCAACCCACCCTCATTGAGAAGGCAATTCAATACAATTCAGTAAAGGTTATACATAGTATAACATAGAAGCAGTTATGCAAAACACTTCCATAATGGTCATGTTGTGAAAGACTAACTATATTTTCCTCCATCCTTTCCCACCGCCCACTTATTCTATTTTCTCCTTTGACCCTGTCCCTTTTCAAAAGTGTTTGCTCCTGACTACCTCCTCCCCCAATCTGACCACCCTTCTCTCATCCTATCTATAAATTGGATAAGATACCCAATTGAATGTGTATGTTATTCCCCCCTTAAGGCAAATAAGATGAAAGTAAGGTTCACTCATTCCCTCTCACCTCCTCTCTGTTCCCCCACATTGTAAAAAACTTGCCTCTTTTATGTGAGATAATTTACTCCATTCTATCTCCCCCTTTCTCCTTCTCCTAATATATTTCTCTCACCCCTTAATTTTATTTTTAGATATCACTCCTTCATATTCAACTCACCCTGTGCCTGCTATCTATCTATCTATCTATCTATCTATCTATCTATCTATCTATCTATCATTACTCTAACTACCCTAATAGTGAGAAAGGTCTCATGAGTTAGAAATATCATCTTTCCAGAAAATTAGGAATTTAAACAGTTCAACTTTGATAAGTCCCTTATGATTTCTCTTTCTTGTCCACCTTTTTATACTTCTCTTGATCCTTTATTTGAAAGTCAAATTTTCTTTTCAATGCTGATTTTTTATCATGAATGCTTGAAAGTCCTCTATTTCATTGAAAATCCATTTTTTCCCCTGAAGTATTATACTCAGTTTTTCTGGGTAGGTGATTCTTGGTTTTAATCCTAGCTCCTCTGACCTCTGGAATATCATATTCCAAGCCCTTTGATTACTTAATGTAGAAGCTGCTAGAACTTGTGTTATCCTGATTGTATTTCCACAATACTTGAATATTTTCTTTCTGGCTGCTTACAATATTTTCTCCTTGACCTGGGAACTCTGGAATTTGGTTACAATATTCCTAAGAATTTTCCTTTTGGTCTCTATATCAAGAGGTGGGATTCTTTAAATTTCTTTTTTTCCTTTTGGTTTTAAAATATCAGGACAGTTTTCCTTGATAATTTCTTGAAGGATGATATTTAGGTTTTTTTTTTTTTATTATTATGGCTTTCAGATAGTCCAATAATTTTTAAATTATTTCTCCTGGATCTATTTTCCAGGTCAGTGGTTTTTTCCAATGAGATATTTCACATTGTCTTCTATTTTTTCATTCTTTTGGTTCTATTTTATAATTTCTTGATTTCTCATAAAGTCATTAGGTTCTATTTGCTCCATTCTAATTTTGTAGGACCTATTTTTTCCAGTGAGTTTTTGGACCTCCTTTTCCATTTGCCCAATACATTTTTTAAGGCATTCTTCTCTTCATTGACTTTTTGGACCTCTTTTGCCATTTGAGTTAGTCTATTTTTTAAGGTGTTATATTCTTCAGTCTTTTTTTGGGTTTCCTTTCGCAAGCTATTGACTTGTTTTTCATGATTTTCTTGCATCACTCTCATTTCTCTTCCCAATTTTTCCTCTACTTTTCTTACCTGATTTTCAAAATACTTTTTGAGCTCTTCCATGGCATGTGACCAACTTCATATTTTTCTTGGAAGCTGTAATGCGAATGTAAATTTTAAAGATCTTCCCTGCCCCTAGGCTAAAGTGCACCAGAAGCCTGGGGAGGGAGGCTTGTTTTTCAGTAGATACTTTTTCATTGGCCAGTGGGTCAATAAGGTTGTTACATTCTCTGAGCCAGGAGAAGGCTATATAAGCCCTGATGTGTAGCTTTGTTTTGGGACTCACTTGGAGAAGTGTTCTGTGATTTGATCTGAATTCTGGGAAGCCGATGTTGAGAGTCCCTCGGCTTTGAAAAACCCAGAATGTGGAAACCCAGATGTTGACTGGGTATGGATGTAATGATTGGACAGTTTGGAAATCTGTCTACTTGATGTTTCTGTCTTGATAATTATGCCTGTATACTTTGAGGTTCAGGGATGCTGACCTTTTCTCCTGAACAAGGTAAACGATATATGTCTGACTGATTAAAGTAAGCTTGTTAACCCATTTTGAGTTGCTTTCCTTTAACAAAGCAGATCCAAGAACCTGTGGTAGCTGCAAACCCTGAGGACGCTTGGGGTGCTTGCTGCTACAGAAGCTTTTATTTGTTTTTGCTTTTTGGAAGGGGGAAGGCAGGACAATTGGGGTAAATTACTTTCCCAAGGTCGCATGGCTAGTGAGTATTAAGTGTCTGAGACCAAATCTGAAGTCAGGTCCTCCTGATTCCAGGGCCAGTGCTCTATTCACTGTGCCATCTAGACACCCTCCTTGGAGGTTTTTGATGTAGGACCTTTAACTTTGTTGTCTTCTTCTGGTTGTATGTTTTGATCTTCTTTGTCACCAAAGTAAGATTCTATAGTTTGACTTTTTTTTTTTTTTTAACACTGTTTGCTCATCTTCCCAGACAAACACTTGACTTTCAAACTCTTTGTTAAGGTAGGACTCTGCTTCCAGTGGTGGTGGGGGTGCAGGTGGTGTACTGTCCCAGGCTTCAGGGCTTTTGTATCAGCTTCTGGATCCCCCACCATCTATGGGCCTAGAGCTCTGAAAGTAGCCACTATTGCTGCTGCTGCTGCCACCACTACCTCTTCCGCCCCAGGGTTAGGGTCAAACTGTGTTCCTCTTTCACCCAAGTCTTGCAGAGTTTTCCCACTGACCTTCTATGCTGTCGGTGTTTGTGGGTTGAGAAGTCTGGAAACTGCCACAAGTGCCAGTGATTCAGTCCCCTGAGGCCTGCTCTGACCCTGTCTGTGCCAGTGTGGCCCACTCTGGATTGTCCTCTGCTTCCAGTCCAGTGCAATATACACTTCCTGTTGTCCTTCCAGGCTGTCTTGGGCTGGAGATTTGTTTCACTCTGACATTTTGTGTATTCTGTAGCTCTAGAATTTGTTTAGAGCAATTTATTTTACAAGTATTTGGATGGGTTTGTGGGAGAGCTCAAGCAAGTCCCTGCTTTTACTCTGCATCTTGGCTCTGTCTCCGCTCTCTTTTTCTTAATCAATTTTTGATCTAGATCATCTGTGGTACCTCTCCAAGATATATGGATTATCTTACCAAGCATTTATCATAATCTAGACACATTATATTCTTCATCCACCTAATTTTTCTTATATATATTGTCAAATTGAACTTGTTGGCTGATCATGGATTTTATTAAAGAGGCCCTGTAGTATTCGATGCAATGAGGGCAATGTCAACTGCAAATAGGAACATCTAGAATAACCTATCATTATTAATTGGGAATTCTTCTTCTAACTGTGCTTTGTGGAAACATCTTCTTGAATGTTGACAAACGCCTTTGGCAACCAAGCATCTGGAGCCCTGTTTTTTTTTTTCTTTCAGAGTATGGTTGAATTAACCAAACAGCAAGCATTAAATGTCTGCTAGGTGACACTATGCTAGGTGCTAGGAATGCAAAGGAAAAAAGAAAACTCTATCCCCAAGAAACTTGTATTTTACCAGAGAAAACAATATACAAGCACACAAAAGTAAATATAAAATATATATCAAGGGAATACAAAATAATTGAGAGATGGTTGCCTAGCAGAAGGCACTTGCATTTTTCAAGGAATTCTATATGATATTAACATATACATGAATGACAACTTGTCAGAGAAGAATTTTTATAGCTGGGTTTTGCTCTACCAAGTCAAATGTTTATCTGTTGGCAAAAAATAACAAATAGTAGCAAATCTACACATTTCAGTCAATTGTGTGACTGTAAAGATCTATAGGCAATAAACTGTGAAAATCTTCCTCTTTCTTTCTTAGGTTTCCCCCAAGAATTCCTTTAATATATGCAAAGACCACACTTGTGGGATTTCTCTTGATATTAGAAAGTTGCCATATAGGTTGGTAATTGCTGATGAGTTGCTGATAGTAGTTGCTGAAGTAATCTTTTAGTGGATGTTTGTTTTAGTATTGCTGATTTGAACCTACTGAGAAAACATCTTATCTTCTCACTAATTTCAGATATCAACTCCTGACTGACCATTTTATGTTATCTTTCTAAGCCTAAGGATCATCTTCCTTGGAAGAGAAAGTGGAAGCAAAGTTGTGTCATTCTGTAATCTCTGCATAATTTATTACCTATCAAGAAAGATGCTTATGGACTAAGACATTTGCATGTCAATGGCCAGAATAAGAGAAATAAAGTGAATTAAGTATCTTAGAATGAAGAGGCAAATATGACCATACATATATGTAGAGGAGGAAGAGTATGATTGAACCTTGTGGGCATGAACTGAAAAAGGAAAAGAAAAGTGCATAATAAATGCCTACTGTGCCAAGCATTATGTTAAGCACTTTACAATTGTAATCTCATTTGATAACTCTGAGAGAGAAAAAGAGGCCATGCCCTGCACTTTGATTATTTGATTATATATTCTTTGCCAAGGACAATGGTGATGGCACTGGACTCTGGACTAGAAAAGAAAGGGGAAAAGTGAACAGAAGGAGTTAATACCCAAGATAAGGAAAGAAACAGAAACAGAGCACTTAGCTGCCCTTGATAAACTAAAATGGCCAGGCCAAGATGATTTGACTTCATCCTGAGGTATTGAAAGACCTAGCACATTTGCTTCTTGAGCCATTGTCAGAAAAATCTGAAACTGTGAAGAATGGAAAAGGTGAGACAGCAGTAGAAAAGTGCATATATTGCCCAGATTTTTCCAAAATTGGAAGAAAATCAATTTTGAAAATTTGGACGAGTGATCTTGATATTGATTTCTGGCAACTTTTAAAAAGAAAACTATGAACACACTTGACCATACCAATAGCTAAAACATAAAAAAAAAAACCATATGGTTATCTCAATAGATGCAGAGTTTTTGACAAAATACTACACTCATAACTGTTAAAAACACTAGAAAGAATAGGAATAAATGGAACTTTTTAAAGTGAGTGGTAGTATAAAACCACAAGGAAGCATTATCTGTAATGGGGAGAAGCTAGAAGTCTTCATAATAAGATTGTGAATAAGGCAAGGATGTCCATTATTACCATTCTTACTCAGTATTGTAAAATAAGATAAGAAAAATAAATTTAAGGAATAAGAATAGTCGATGACTCTTTGCAGATGATATGATGGTATATTAGAGAATCCTAAAGACTCAACTAAAAAAACTAGCTGAAAAAATGAACAACTTTAGTGAAATTGCAGGATATAAAACAAACCCATGTAAATAAATCATCAGCATCTCTATATATTGCCAAGTCTGGCTGGAAGACAGAGAAAGAGAAATTCCATTTAAAATAACAACAGACAATATTCAATAGTTGGAAGGGAGAGGATTTGGAATTCAAAACTTTAAAAATGAATTTCAATAATAAGTTAATGAAATTGGCCTTTATTTTCTTTCTTGACAGTTATTAAATCTGAAGTCAAGAGAATGTTGTAGATTTTAAATATAATTTTAATAAATCATTTAATAAAGTCTTTTATGTAATTCTTGTGAAAAAGATGGAGAGAGGTGGAGTAGTTAATAACAAAGTTAGATGTATTCAAAACTGGTTTAATGATTAGTAAGCTTGAAACCAAGTCTCTTGGTGGAGAAGCCGCAGGCATCTGCATTGGGTTTTTTGCTCTGTTTATGATTTTTATTAATAACTTAGACAAAGATATTTATGATAGGGCTTATCAAAGTTTCAGATAACAAAGTTGGGGGGTAGAGAGATAGTTAAGACACAGAATGACCAAGCCAGAATCCAAAAAGTTTTTGACAGGCTAGAATGTTAGCTCAAATATAATAAATTTAAAAGGAATAAATATACAGTGTTACTTACATAGGCTTGAATTTAAACTTCACAAATACAAGATGGGGGAGGCATAGTTAGATAGCAGTTCTGCTGAAAGAGATCTGGGGTTTTAGTGGGTTGCAAGTTCAATACACTGGGTTAAAGTGTCATATGGTAACTCCTCTAAAAAACTAAAGTGATATTGGACTGCATTAAGGGAGGCAAACCTACTAGGATGAAGGAGGTCATTAGTCATACTTTACTTTGCCCTTGTCATACAACTCTGGGGCATTATGTTCAGTTCCACTTATTGCTCCTGGCTTTTTTCTTCTCAGTTTTATCCACTCAAGGCTAGACACCCCCACTAGAACTTTAGGTAAGTTTAGAATCAGAAGGAAAACAACAAGCTAGGAACAGTAGGTAGGAGTTGTTCAGTTCAGTCATGTGTGACTTCATGATGCCATTTGAGATTTTTCTTGGCAGACATACTGGAGTGGTTAGCCATTTCCTCCTCCAGCTCATTTTATAGATGAGGAAACTGAGGCAAGTAGGGTTAAGTGACTAGCCCAGGGTCACACAGCTAGTAAGTGTCTGAGGCCAGATTTGAATGCAGGAAGATGAGTCTCACTGACCCCAGGTCTGGGGTTCTATTGACTGTGCCACCTAGCTGCTAGTAGAAGTTACAGAGTCAGATAGATTGCATGTCAGGAAAACCTTCTTAAAATGTGATACTGTACTAAAGTTGAATGGACTTCCCCAAAAGGCAGTGGATTCCTTCTTGATGGAGGTCTCCAAGAAAAGGCTGTATGACTAAGTAGTCCCTTCAAACTCCATGATTCTATGGTCTTTGACATTTCATGCAAAAGAGAGGACTGGCTATAGTAAAATATGCTCATTTTCAAGTAGAAGAAGGTGAATACTTAGAGCATAGGCCAGAATGCTTGATGTTAATACTTGGTAAAAATTCTAAAATGACAAAAAAGGAAAAATTTGGTAGGACATAGAAAGGGAAGAAAATTTTACTATAAGCCAGTATGTATATGTTAAGAACAAATCTTGCCAGACACAATTCATTTCCTATTTTTGACAAGATTACTAAAATGGCAGATTAGATGACTCTTTCAAAATAGCCTGGTAGACTAGGTAGGAAGATAAGGTTTCTGAGGGAGTATGTTTTGGTGGATCTGGAATGTGTTGAATGACAACACAAAAAATAATATTTAATGAGATAATACTACTCTATAGCTTTATTTTTAGTAGAAATCAGCTTTGTTTAACAATTTATCAGAGAGTTGGAAAAAGGGAATATATTTATCCATTTTATGGATGACGTATTTCATAAAGAGATGGCTAATAGGTTGTATGGAAGACCTAGAACCCCAAGAGATTTCAACAGATTGAAATAGTGAGCTGAAGCTTTAAAAGTTGAAAACTTAAATTGATACTAGGGAATCCATTACAAGGATGGTGATATTCTTATTACATACCCTGGAGTCAGACATCTAGAATAATGTGTCCAGTTCTGGGTACAACATTTTAGGAAAGACTTTGATAAGCTAGAGGAGTCTAGAGAGGGAGACCAACATGCTGAGATAATTCATCTCTTCGTTTTAAAATTAGAAAACTCAAATCCACAGACTGCCTATGGTCACATGAGGTACAAGCAGTTGGATTCCAAACCCAGTTTATCAGACTACAAGAGCAGTGCTGTTTTTACTTCGCTTTCTGGATGGGGCATGACAGCAACAAGGATGGTGAAGAGCCTCGTGACCATCCTAAGGACTGGTAGAAGGAACTACAGAAGTTTAGCCTGGAGAAGATAAGACAGAAGGAAGATATAATTGCTTTCTTCAAGTATTTGAAGAGCTGACATATGCAACAGGATTGGTTTGTTTTCCTTTGCAGAGGACACAATTAGAAACATTGGACAGAAAGTACAGAAGGGCTGCTTTCAATTCAATGCAAAGGGGGAAATTTTTTTCCAAAAATATATAAAAATAGCATAAGATGCCTCAGGAAGTACTGGGTTGCCTCATCATGAGAAGTCTCCAAGCAGCGGAGAGCTGGCATACAAGAGATTCTCAACAAGTATTGGTCAGACTAGATGATCTTTGAATTCTCTTCTGTCTTTGAGAATCTATGATTTTGTGATAATTGACTTCAAATGTTTGAAGGTTTTGAAGAGGTATGTAGAAAATGGGTTATATTTGCTTTGTTTAACCATGGAGAAGTCAGTGAATTGTAGTGGGTCATTTGGATTAAATACACAGGGAAGCAGTATTCAGCTAAATATAAGGAAAATCTTACTAAGGGAATTGTAAAGAAAAACTGGAATGGGTTGCCTCATGTAGGGAAGGTAAATTCCTCATTACTAAGGATATTTAAGGAAGGACTGGGTGATTAAAGATTCCTACTTTAGACAAAATCTGGACAAGATGATCTCTGAGGTCACTCTTTAATCTTAGATTCTTGATGACTATTACCTTGAATCAGGGAGAATTTGGAGGTTGTGATTTGATAGTATTATGCACTAGTAAATAAACTTAAAAATAAGAAGCTATGGTTTTCCAGCCTTGGTGGTTTTCAGATTACTGAATACATTAATATTTACTTTAAAAATCCAACAAAATGGATATTGCATAATTTCTTTAAAAATAAAAGAAAAATGTTTATGTGTTACATAAAATATTGTTTGTCCATCTGTGTGAAATTGGGAGTATTAGTTGATTTCTTTTTCCTTACTTGAAAAAAATCAAAGGCTTTCATAATATGTGGAGAAATAGTTATAATAAATACATGACCACAAAGGACCAAAACAATGGTCATATGAAAAGGACTTGATAAGTTATTTCTGTTAGAAAGATGTAACACAAGTATCATAATGAGTTATTTTATTGAATGAGATGCCCACATAAAATATAGCAATTGGGAATAAGTAATTACTCAAAATTATATAACTAGAAAGTGGCACTTTCCTTGAGTATTTTTGAATTTTTCATGCAACCATGAAAAATCCCAAACTCTGAAAGACAGACCTTGAACTGGTGGGAAGATTGCTATACAGTGACATTTTATAGTGACATGCACAGAATGAAACAGAGTTTCATTAAGGTAGAATAAATAAAATATTCGTGTTAATATCAATTAAGTGTACTATTCTGTAATGTTAGCTAGAAGGCTGATATGTGTTTATATGTTTTATTTTGAATAACAGACATTTAAGTAGATCAAGGTTTCTGGTCTCTAGAATAAAATCCACTAAAATATGAAACTTTGGGAAATAGAACCAAAAAGGAAGAGCTCCCATTTTTGATGGCTGTTCCTGTGTAGCTTTGGTCAAATCACTAGACCTCAGGTAACATATCCTCAGGGAACTTTCTAGACTTATCTATTAAGTCAAAGATGATTGCAAGTCTGCACTGGTGAATAAACTTTCCACATCAGAATTTCTTACACTGAAGAAATCATAGATGCCCTTTGTATTTGTGTGTCTTGTCCATAATTATGTTCCTCTAGCCATATATTACACATCAACAGTACATAATGACATCTCTTACTTCTTCCCATGTTCTTGTGACATCCAATGTACCAATGAAGGTGAATCATTTGAAACCTGGGAGGGAGCTCAGCAGTTCTGTAAAAGGGATCAACTCATTCAACATGTAATAAAATTGTAATTTAACTCTCAATTAAACTCATATATTTTTTTTGGGGGGGCTCAACTTTAATCTTCAAGAATTAGCACTCATTCAATAAATCAAACCCTATGATTCATTCTGGAATCATTTAACGCTTTAGCCTGGTATATAGCGCCAGTACAGTACAATAAAAACAAGCAGGTGAAAAGATGCTAAAGCAGTGCTTCCTAAACTCTTTCCACATGCAATCCCTTTAGCACTTCTTAAACTGTGGGGTCACCACCCACATTATAAGAAGCACTGTGCTAGACTACGGCAAAACAGCATCAAAACATATTGACAGTATGTTATTATGTTTACACAAACACATAATAAAATAAATGATGTTTATACATAATAAAATATAGAATGCTTAATAAGGCAGGAAGATGGAATAGTAAGGCTGTTTTCAAATCAGATTGAAGAATAAAATTAAAACAAACAATATTTATGGAAAATTCTCAATTAAAGAGAAAATTAAATTTTCTCCAATATTTTACTCCTTCAGCATATTGATGAATCAATGCTTTTCTTTACTAACACATAGACATACACACATATACACACAGAAATTTAAAAAAATTATTTTCTAATTACATATGAAAAAAATTTTTAATAATCATTTAAAAAACACTTTTGAGTTCCAAATTCTTTTTTTCTTTTCATTTGTTTACCCCTCATGGAGAAGGCAAGAAATCTGATATGGGTTATATACATGCACTCATGAAAAATATTTCTTTCCTGTTTCCTTTCCATGTTTCTCATGGATCTTTTATTTGAAAGTTAAATTTTCTATTCATCCTTGGTCTTTTCATCAGGAATTGTTGAAAGTTCTCTATTTAATTAAATATTCTTTTTTTTTCTTTTAAAGGATTATAATCAGTTTGCTGGGTAATTCATAGTTATAACCCTAGTTCCTTTGCCCTCTTGAATTCCAAACCTTCTGATTCTTTCATGTAGAAGCTGCTAAATCTTGTGTTTTCCTGACCATAGGTCCATGATGTTTGAATTGTTTCTTTCTGACTGCTTGCAATATTTTTTTCATTGACCTGGGAATTTGACAATAATACTCCCATGAGTTTTCATTTTGGGATCTCTCTTAGGAGGTGATTGCTGAATTCTTTCACTTTCTATTTTGCCCTATAATTCTAGGATATCAGGGTGGTTTTCCTTGATAATTTCTTGAAAGATGATGTCTAGGATCTTGTAATTTTGACCCTGGTTTTTGGGATAGTCCAAGAATTCTTAAATGATCTCTCCTCAATCTATTTTCCAGGTCGGTTGTATTTCCAATGAGATATTTCACATTTTGTTCTTTTGATTTTGTTTTATTGTTTCTTGGTGTCTCATGGAGTCATTAGTTTCCAGTTGCCCAAGTGTAATTTTTAAGGAATTATTTTCTTTAAAAATTTTTGTATCTCCTATTTCATTTGTCCAAATCTAGTTTTTACAGAGTTCTTTTCTTCATTAAATTTTTGTACATCTTTTACCATTTGACTTGTTCTGTTTTTAAGGTGTTATTTTCTTCACTAATTTTGTGCCTCCTTTACCAAGCTGTTGACTCTTTTTTCATGATTTTCTTTCATCACTCTCATTTCTTTTCACACTTTCTTCTCTGCCTCTTTATTTGCTTTTTAACATCCTTTATGAACTCTCCCAGGAATTCTTTTTGGACCCAAAGACAATTCACATTTTTCTTTGAGGC
Source organism: Petaurus breviceps papuanus (assembly GCF_028583685.1). Lineage (NCBI taxonomy): Eukaryota > Metazoa > Chordata > Mammalia > Diprotodontia > Petauridae > Petaurus > Petaurus breviceps. The sequence goes on from NW_027187289.1 coordinate 5,098,492, forward strand.
TTTGGATATAGCTGTTTTAACTCGGTGTCTTCTGGGTTTTTGTTTTAATCTTCCCTGACCCTATAGTAATTTTCTATATTCATGTTCTTTTTGTTGTTCCTTGTTCATTTTTCTAGTCTATTTTTAACTTTTAATTTTATGCCAAAGTTGAACTCTGCTCCCAGGGGGTAGGGAGTTCCAAGTTTCAGGGTTTTTGTGCTGCTATTTGTTTTTTTTTTTTTTTTGTCCAAGAAAAGCAAAGTTTATTAAAAGTTTGTCATATTGGGTAAACTCTTAAGAAGCCTCTGTATCTGTGATGCTTGCATTGGGCCAGTGGTCCAGAATCATCTGACACGGAGTAAGTCTATGCTAGAGTTCTATGGCACTCTCACACACATGGAGGCAAGATGGTGTCTTATATATGGAAAGGCTGTGGGAGGAATCTAGGGATGGTCTAGAGGAGGAGTTTGGGGAGGGTCTTTAGGAGGAGTCAATGAGGTCAAACTCCAGTAAATGAGTGATCAAGGGTGGCAAGTTGCTGGACAAAGGAGGACTAAAGATTTGGGCAGAGCCACAATGAGAGGCTTATGGCCTCAGGCAAATGCCTCATCAAATGGGAAGATTCAGTCAGAGTTCGAGGGGGTACCTTTGTGCTGCTATTTTTAAAGCTAATTCTGGGGGTGTGTAATTTTTCATTTCTTCCAAGGTGGTCTGATCTAAGGAGAAGTGTAGTCACTGCTCTCCTGGGCTGTGCTCTGCTCCGTGAACTGCCACAAGCACTCCTGTCTGCCGTGGGACTATGACCAGGTTCTCGGCTCCCCTGTGACCCTATGCTCTACTCTGTTGTGCTTCTCTTCAGTCTGGGAATGAGACTTGGAACAGAAACAGAGACCTGCACCAAGTCAAAGAGTCGTCTGTAATCTCTCTGATCAGTTGCCCCCCCCTCCCCCCCCCCCCCCTTTACCATTGCTGGCTCCAGAAGCTGATGCTGCCAGTTCAATCACTCCCAAGGTGAACCGTTAGTTTGCTGTGGTGGCTTGTACTGGACTGTGACTTACTCTCACCCCAATGAGTCAGATCTTTCCTGCTGCCTTCTAAGCTGTCTAGAGCTGGAATTGTTTCATCTCATCTGGTTCTACTGCTCTACAATTTCTTTGGAGGTGTTATTTTAAAGTTTTTTTGAGGGGAATCAGGGAGAGACTATTCTACCATCTTGTTTCAGCACCTCCCCCTCCCTCTAGAGCTTCCAATTAGATGATTAACTGATATAGGCGAAGAAAGTTCAGGACTTGGGAGAAAATGTCAAATGGAAATAATAAGGTTCTTTTTTTTTAAAAGAACCTGAGGATTTTAGAATTTAATATGCAGATTTAATATAAAAATACCCAAGCTATCTGCCAACTTGAAATTATATAGGCCATTATTTCTGGTATTACAGTGCTATAAAAGGTCTTTATAGAGTATGTCAAATACACTGTTTTCAGTATTAAACAACAGACAATTTGCTTTGAATTTTAATGGAAAAATAAAATTATAAAGTAACCCTAAGTTAAATGGGTACAGTTTTTTTAAGGCTGAATATGGAGGGAAATTTTAAGAAGAAAAGCAATAAGTCAAGTTAACATCACTTTATTAGTCACCTACTATGTGTATGACACTGACCTAAGCACCTGTAGTAAAAAGTCAAAAATCATTCCTTCCCTTGAGGACCTCTCCACAATCTAATGGAGGGGAAAACAGGAGAGCAGCAATGTATAAACAGTATACATATGTGTGTCACACACACATATATGACATGTATACACACATACATCCATATTCACTCAGTTGATTCTTTCCAATATTTCATATATGTGTGTGTATGCATGTATATATGTAATATATGTGCATGTGTATGTGTGTACATCTATATGCCTATCTATAAATACATTGGAAAGAATCAACTGAGTGAAGCCACTAGCACTAAATGCAATGCAAAGAGGATTCTTGCAGAAAGTGCAATTTCAACTTAGATTTGAGAGAATCCAGGGAAACCATAAAGATGAAACAAAGAGAGAGAGAATATTGGGAATAGAAGACAGCCAGTAAAAATTTATGGAGTAAGGGGATAGAATGTAATGCTCAAGGAACAACAACAAAAAACAAACCCAAAGTACTATAGCGAAATTATTTCATGTAAACAAAGTTCCCTCAGAACTGTTAACATGACAATGCAATCAGATCTCAATTAAAGACCCTTAGGATTACCTCTAAAAATAATCCTGGGCTGTCTTACCTTTGAATTTCAGAACTCAATTTTCTAATGGTTATTTTATCCAAAAATATGAAAAAAAAACTAGTATTAGTGTTAGCAAAACCTAATTAAGGGGGCAGCTAGGTGGTGCAGTGAATAGAGTACAGACCCTGGAGTTAGGAGCACCTGAGTTCAAATCCAGCCTCAGACATTTAACACAAAAACTAGCCATGTGACCTTGGGTGAGTCACTTAACCCCAATTGCCCTCCAAAAAGCAAAACAAACAAACAAACAAACCCAAACAAACACAAAACCTAATTAAGGAAGCTAAACTTATGATAAAAGTCATGTAAAGTAAAATCTTACCTTGATGCTTAATTGCTCATAGATTGGTACCTATCAAGTACTTGTTTTACTTATATCAATTGTGTTTATTTTGTACATAGGGAAACCTTTTGAAATGCAAAGTCTCAGATACTTCTACTAAATCTATGTAACATTTAAGATCAGGCAAACATACAGCAGTCTTAAAGAATACATTTGTATATCCCCAGTATGAATTGAATTACAAACAATGGTTACATAGTATAGGACAAAAACTAAATAACTTCTCAAATACTCAGAGTTATAGCTACCAATCTTAGTATATAGGACAAGCTTCATGCAGTGGGCTTGGGGTACGTGAAAAGCCAAATTAAGTTGACTTGGAAGGGACCTTGGGACACAAGGCCCTTTTAAAGGAGAGACCTTGGGATACTTGCCTCTAGAGAGAAAATCATCTGGGGTGTCCTAGTGGAGTAAGGCATATGTCATTTGATAATTTCATATTTTAATGCTGCTATCAGTTCTCTGATGCCCAAGGAGTATAAACACTACCATAATGATAAATACAAATGTTAAATTTCAAAGCCTTGTGACAAAGATCTTTTTCCCACCCTAAATAAAGATATATAGGGGTGGCTAGGTGGCGCAGTGAATAGAGCACTGGCCTTGGAGTCAGGAGGACCTGAGTTCAAATCTGTCCTCAGACACTTAACACAAAAACTAGCCATGTGACCTTGGGCAAGTCACTTAACCCCAATTGCCCTCCAAAAAAAAAGGCAAAAAAAAATAAAGATATATAAAAATACTCTTGAGTCAGGTCTTCAAAACAGGGCTTCATCATTTTGTTCAATGCATAGATCAAACACATCTACATATCCACATAAAAACAAAAACACAATGAAAGCTAAATATGAATTCTCTTCTAATTTGTGGCCAGTCAAATTATCTATGTTTATCTGAAAACGTGGAATAGTAGATACAGTGCTGGGCTTATAGGCAGGAAGACCTGAGTTCAAATATTTTCTCAACCCTATATTGATTGTATGATGGTGGGTGTGTCGTTTACCTTCTGAGTGCCCCATGGAACTCTATCACCATTATCTGCAAAATAGATACTGAATTGAACTATTTATTGTCAGGAGCTCCTTATATAAATGAAATCACAGGTCCAGTAAAAGCAAACAACCCCCTCCTCAAATTTGCTCTCTCATATTAATATAACTAAACATAGGCAGACAGTAATGTATTTTCAAGCTAAAAAGAAAAGACTGATAATCCATTGTTTGATATTATCTATACTACTTCCCTATCCCCTTCCCATAGTAATTTCTTGTCAGTTCCTGAGATGTCATATAATGGTGATTTGAGTGATGTGATTTTCCATCTTTCTCCAAAGATGTATTGTGCATGTTATTATGAAAGCCCTAACTTACTTTGGTAAGTTATTAGAGGATACAAATCTAAGAAAAATGGTAACACTCTAATTTTTAGAGTGGAAAAAGGCCAGCCCTGAAAATTACAAAGTAGGTTACCAAATGACACCTAGGAAGTAACTAGAACAAATCAAACAAGATGCAATCAACAAGAAGAGCGCAAGGCGCTGGACGCGCTGGACAGCAATCACCGCGGCTTTGTTGAGAGCAAATCGTTCCTGAACAACTTAATTCTCTTCTATGATAGACTGAGAAGCCGAACAGAGAAAGGAGGAAGCAATAGAAATGTCATGGGGAAAAATTCAATTCTTCTCTGCAAAGAGACAAAAAACAATCGGTAATTCAATATATTATAATTTTGTTTAGCCTTTAATCTTAAGGCTCATTCATTCAAGGATAAGACTTTTTCCTTGATTAAAACTCAAAACTATCCAAGTTTTGGTTCTGTAGTACCAAATGCAACACCTATGGAAATATGAATAGCAAACAAAAACAAAATTATGAATCTGCTATATTTTTGCCTCTTCTCTTCAGCCCAGGGTCAGTTTTTAACTGTGACATGAACTACTTAGGTGGATTTCAACACTGTTTATGATTCCACACATCCTGTCATTTTATTAATGAGGGAGAAATGCCTATAGGGTCTAAACCAAGCTGCTGTGTCCTTGGACAAAAGGGAAGAGCAGTATTTTTCTGAAGGGGTGGACTGACAGAAGCAGCTTACAACCCTCCTCCAGTCTTAAGCTGATACTGTTCTTTGGTGGTTCATTTGTTTCCCAGATACTCATTTGAGAGTTTCCTAGTCTGGGTGCACAGCACCCCCCCCCCCCCCCCAGATAAGATGGGAATGTGGGATGAGGATGACAACATGGGAAGAGGTGACTGCAGAAGTTGGACATCTATTGAGTAAGGCAGAGCAATGATACAAGTTAATATGTGGTTAATGGTGCCCACATTTCTAAACTCCACTTTCAAAAGCACAGTGGAGGTTTTCCCTTGAAAATAGCATTTGGAATTGCAACTGGCCACATCCAGTTTGCTTGGAAAGGTTATGGGAAACCTTAACCTGTTTCCATGTTTTGTCTGATAAAGGCAGAACAAGGGGATAGGCTGTATTGGGTCCCAAAATAAAAGAATCTAAGGTTAAATTTGAAAATATGGGGAAGGGTCAGAGAGGGTCTCTATCTTATATGAAACACTGTCTAGCCACCTTCTACTACATGAAAGAAAAATTACTCTCGAGACACACTTGACTTATGTCAATCATAGAGAAGAGGAGACTCTTGTTTTATCTACCCATATCTTTGTCTTTAGTTGGTAAACCTTAATCACTGTAGAAATTGCTATTTCAGAACATTTCAGTCAGACCTTCAGTCAGAAGGTCAAGGCTGTGGGACAAGTAAATAAAACAAGGTAGGATTTTCTCCCTCCCTGCCCTCTTTTCTTCCCCACCCCAAGTCATAAACCCTAACTTCTTATTCTTTTTGGTCCTGGAATGTTAGAAACTGGTAAATCTTTTGTTTCCAGGGAGAGAGACAGGTGTTTCAAAAGTGGGATCAAGGTAATCAAGACAGGATTTTTTTTTCTTTAAAAGAGCTTGCCAGGGATGTGGAGTTGCCATGGTAACTGCTTGTTACTACTAAAAGCCAGAGTAATTACTCTGACAAAATCTTCCCTAACATAAGCTCCCTCCCTCCATTTTCTGCCATTTTTGACCAGCACTTTGTTTTTTTTTTTTCTCTCACTGATTTCCTTCAGTTTTTTTGAGGGCTTGATGTTTCTTCATCAAGAGAAAAAGTGATTCCCTTCCACACAGAGGTGGATAGAATTTTCTAACCTAAGGGTAATATGATCAGGGGAAGAAATCTATTTTGTTGTTGCTGTAAGTGTCATGGATAAACTGGCTAAGGAGTTCTCTTTTCACTTCTCCCTAAGCATTGAGGACAAAAGAGCATATTTTACCCTAAAAAGTGCTGCTGGAGGATGTTAATAAAGTGAAGAATGCTTCACCTGAAATGCACAGACTGGCATTTCATAAGGCCGCTGTAATTTGACATGCCAGTAGAAATATCTCAGCCTCTCTTTGGCAAATTAATTTTATTCAGGGTCCCAAGAGTAGTTCCTACTGAGTTAAAATTGAATGTAATTTTGATTTTTTAACTCTTTCAGATGATTTCCATATAGGCAATTGCACGAATTCTAAAAAGCTTATACCTGCATCCCACTTATTTTTCCTAAGGTTCCTTACAGCTTTAAATCTATCATCTCCTGATCTTGTTTTTTACCCAGAACTAATGCATTTCATTTCACTGATATTATTTGTTCCAGATATTCCTGGAGATACTGCAGATTGGTATAAGGAAAAGTCTCCATCATCTCAGATTTGGGACAGGAGAAAACTAGTGATAAAGCAGAGAAGTGGAGACTAAGAGGAAAACTGAGTTTTATTTTTGTTTTTTAAATTGGACCTGAGATTTCATCAATGTAGGGAGCTTACTCTACTGATGAGGATGGGGCACTCAGAAATTCACTGCCTTGATTGTATTTACACAACTGGTCTTTGCCAGAGGTGGGATGTGAATGCTGGTTTTCTTGATTCTAAGGTGAACCCTACCAATTTTACTGTATTATTTATCAGATCTACTTTTTCCTCCTTCCTTCCTTCCTTCCTTCCTTCCTTCCTTCCTTCCTTCCTTCCTTCCTTCCTTCCTTCCTTCCTTCCTTCCTTCCTTCCTTCCTTCCTTCTCTTTCTGGAGGCAATTGGGGCAAGTGACTTGTCCAGGGTCACACAGCTAGTAAGTGTCAAATGTTTGAGGCCACATTTGAACTCAAGTCCTCCTGACTCCAGGGTCAGTGCTCTATCTACTGTGCAACCTAGCTCCCCTTCTCAAATCTATTTCCACCAGATTCTAAATGATGCAAGGAATATCCCTTAAATTTTACTTTGGAGATTCCCTTCTTGGGATCAACACATCTCAGAGTTTCCACTCACATCTCAAGGTTTTCATTCTCACAGTTGCTGAGGCAATTAAGGACATTGAAAGAATGTGTTTGAGTTCCTGGCATGCTCATTTCTGATAGAAACAATGTTATAATTAGTGTTTAGGTTTTTATAATACTCTAGGTCATTTGCATCATTCCTTTAGGAAAATATTCATTCATTAGGAAACATATTCAACTTATATAACTTGCAAATAAACTTCAAAAACATATTTTGTAAGTTGAAGAACAACCCAAGGTCTAAAAACAGGTCTAGATCTTTCAGACACTTAGCTGTCTAACACATACTGGTACTTCAGCTAAATAATGTGGGACAATATTTATGGCACCTCCAAGCAATATACTTAGTTGTCTATCTTCCTATATTTTAGAAATAATAATTATTTTAGCTGACTATTCTTTATTATTTCAAAAAAGGTAAATCTAGAATATAAAAATAAGACCATTAAAATAAAATTTTATGTCTGTGAAGAAGAAAGTTTACATTTTTTTTATGCAAAAAGTACATTTAAACCAGAGGCTTAAACCTTGAGACTATAGGAAAACTCAGTCCTTAGTCTTCACTTCCTTTTGGCCTATAGGGTGAGTAACAAGAGATAAAGAAATGACTACATTTAATTTTCTTGTGGCCAAAACCCAATGTGAATATAAAAGTCTTTAGTGCTGAAGTCTTAAAAAGCAATAAGATCGCAAAGCTACTCCTTGAAAACTGATGTCTATTCTTTATGAAATCATATTTAATCTTTTTAACCTTCAAGGGAAGAAATGACAATGTGGAATTTTTGGAAATTTGCACAATTATTTCAATATATTATCTCCCCTGGGCTCAAAACAACCCTGTAAAGGATAATTCTCTTCATACTGATCAGAAAATTGAGACTCAAAGATTTACATGTGGAGCTAATAAGTATCACAGAATTAACTTTCAAGTCTTATGGAGTATAAATTTGTCAACTTATTCCCTATGTCACAATGCCTCATGAGTGTTTGCTTCCCTTGAAAATGGGGGGGAGGTAGATTCTATCATGTTTGAAAGTATAAATTTGATAGTATTTTTGTCTCAGTTTAACACCAAAGACTTACTTAAAAAGATTTCTAGTAGTAAATAGGTAATAATTTGATTTCTTATTATCTTTTTTCTGCTTTTTAGAGGGGAGAAGGCAGGGCAATTGGGGTTAAGTGACTCACCCAAGGTCACACAGCTAGTAAGTGTTAAGTGTCTGAGGCCGGATTTGAACTCAGGTCCTCCTGACTCCAGGGCCGGTGCTCTATTTATTGTGCCACCTAGCCTCCCCATTAATTTGATTTCTGAGGCTTTGATCAAGTTGTTTTCTGACTCTAATTTCCCCTAATTTTTAAACTCTGAATATGTCATGATTTTAGGATAAAATGGATGATTTGACCTACTGGGTTATCTACAAAGCATGGCATAGAGTTGGCTCTCCATAGTTCAGTCATACAACACTGGATCTTTGGAGAAAGCTTCTGGCCATGTGGTGACTTGGTAGATCATTTGGGTTCAGTAATTTGGAGCTACTGAGCAAGGCTATAGCTAAATGACTCTCAGCACTAAGCCTGGCATCAATATGGTAAACCCCTGGAGAAGAACATCACCACGCTGCCTTTTCCTCTTTGTGCATGTGATTGAACACCATTCTCAAGGGGCATGTGTCTAAGCATGGAAGTGACTGAGCCATCTGGACATCCTGGGTCTAATAAGTGGAGCCACCTGACAGGAGAAGATCCTGCTGCTGGAGAGGACTGACCCAAGTCTAGTTGTTTTACCAGAAGACAATTTTGGTGCAGTGAAGAGTCAAATAAATCATAATATAAAATGGCTAATTCTTGTTAGGATGTCTTGTTAACTGTTTTATGTTCTGATGAGGTTTAAATTATCAGTCTCACAGAAGACTGAAACAGTAGTTTCAAGTTATTGAATTTGCTTTATTCTCTCTTAAGGTTTTTTTGGTGGGGTGATGGGGGAGTCAAATTTGTATTAGTGACTCTTTAATGCTTAGCATTTCTTTTATATGCAGGAATAAATTACGTGCCTCATAACTGATTCATATTGTACATTCAATATCTTTTACTCTCATTTTTTTGGTGGGGAGGGAAAGGGGATACTGAAATGTGAGACATATTCAAAGGTGTAAATAAAATTGTAAAGTAAAAAAAATTATAAAGAAAAAAGAAGAAATTGTAAGTAAAATTGCTAGACACTGGACTGGGGATTTAACAGGTTAAAAGGTATGAGGACAAGGATCCTAGTCCCTTTCTCATTAGAAGAAAGGTTCCCTGGACTGAAACTAGTTCAATCCTCATGCCAGGGCAAAAAATAGGGAGTGGGCATAGCACCCCAGCCATACCTGCGGACGCAGAAGTAATAGTTCCTGACTGATAGAATAGAATTAAAGTACATTTTCATTATTCTCTCTTTCTCTTTCTCTCTCTGTCTCTGTCTCTCTGTCTGTCTGTCTCTCTCTCTTTCTCTCTCTCTCTCTGTCTGTCTCTCTGTCTCTCTCTCTCCTCTGTCTCTGTCTGTCTGTCTGTCTCTCTCTGTCTCTCTCTCTCTCTGTGTCTCTGTCTCTGTCTCTCTCTCTGTGTCTCTCTTTCTCTCTCTCCATTTCACTCTGGAGTTCGTATATTGGACCACAATAGTTCCCTGTCCAAGCTCCACTTAATGGCTATTTTTTTGGCCCTCCTGGCTCAGAGTGGCTATCAATAGTAATTGTTTCTCTTTTGACCAGCAACCCTGAGGGTGTTCCCCTCCCAGTTTGTTTGTTTTTTTTTTAAATTAAAGGGGCCATCCCTTAACTCACTTCTTAAAGAGACCTATTCATTGAATGGTTCTCACTCAAAGTGAGAACCTGAAAAGGCCTTAGTCTAAAACAGCCAGGGTCTCCCAATGTATCCTGGGACATCTCTAGTCTTCCTAATAAATATCTGGCCACTGGACCCCGATGACTCTGGAGGATAAAGTGCACAGCCCTCCCCCACTCAAATCAAAGTCAACTGCAAGACAAGTCATCATTTTCCTGATGTCATAGTCTTCTTTGAAAACAAAGTACATACAAACACACAATATTTGATGAATAGGTTTTATGATTACTTTTCTCAATATAAAAAAGTGAATGAGATGAAGTACAGAAACAAAGAAATTGAGGTTTGGAAGGAACCTCAGTAGTCATTTAGTCCAACCCATATCTGAAAAAGAATTTCCTCACTCAGCCTTTGCTGGAAGACCTCTAATGAAGGGAAATCCAGTAACTGATGAATCAGCACATTCCACTTTCAATGAGTTCTAACTGGTGGGGAAGTTTTCCTTATACTATGCCTAAATTTGCCTCATTTTAAGTTCTTTCCCTTATTCTCAGATCTCTTATCTGTGGCTAAACAGAACAAAATTTAATTTGTCTTCCACATGACAGGTTTTCAAATATTTGAAGATAGCTTTCATGTCTTCTCCTCCCCAGACAAGACATTCCATAATCCTTCAAATGACTTTATACAACCTAAACCTGAAAGCCTTTTACTATTTCTGATCACTTTCATCTGGATACTTTCTGGATAATAATAATAGTTAACTTATTATTATATATTATAGTAATAACTAATAAATAACAACTAACATTTATATAGCATTTACTATGTGTCTGATACTGTGCTAAGTACTTTATAATTATTATGTTGTTGGATCCTCATAACAATCCTGGGAAATAGTTTGCTGTTATTATCCCCATTTTATAGATGAGGAAACAGAGGTAAAATGACTTTCCCAACATCACACAGCTAGTAAGTGTCTGAGGCTAGACTTGAATTCAATTCTGGGCCTAGTACCATATCTATTGGGATACCTTGCTGCCCCTAATAATCAATGTCTTTCCTTAAATGTGCTCAGAATGAAACAAAATGACCAGCTGTAGTCTGAACATGGTAGAGTACAGAGGAACTATGACCCCTTTATAACTGAAAGATACAACCTCTCTAAATACAGCCCAAGATTGCATTAACTTCTGGGGATGCTGGGTGGCACAGTGCATAGGGTGCTGGACCTGGAGTCAGGGAGACTCATCTTCCTGAGTTCAAATGTAGCCTCAGACACTGATTAGTTATGTGACCTTGGGCAAGTCACGTAACCCTGTTTGCTTCAGTTTCCTTATCTATAAAAAGAGCTGGAGAAGGAAATGGCAAACCACTCCAGTATCTTTGCCAAGAAAACCCCAAATGAGGCCACAAAGAGGCAGACACGACTAAAAAATGACTGAAAAACAAATAAATGTTTCATGTTTCATTTTTCTTATATTCCTCCCTTTCTCTCCACTTATCCATCGCCATGGTTTTGGCCTTCATATCCTTTCCCACGGGCTACTACAATAACCTTTTAATTAGCCTTTGTCTTAAGGTTTTCCTTACTTAAATTCACCCTCCACAAAGGTGTCAATGTGATTTTCCTGCACTATAGATCTGATCATGTTGCCTCTATGGAGTTAATTCCAGGATCAAATATGCAGCCCTTTGTTTGGCATTTAAAGCCTCTCACAACCTGACCCCTTCCTACCTTTACAGTCTTAATACATATTACCCCTTTCCATGAACCCTAAGATCCATTCCTACTGGCTTACTTGTTCCATTTCTGTGGCTTTACCTTGCCTGTCTTCAGTCTGGAATGCTCCCCTTCTTTAATTCAATCTCTTAGAATTCCTGGATTTAGTTAAAATTCAGTTTAAATGCCTTCAGAAGAAATGGTTTCAGAAGCCTGTGCTACTGTTGCTAGTGCATTCCCCTTTAAGATAACTCTACGTCTATTCTGTGCATATCTTATGTAGACTTACATGTTTTCAACCCCTGTTATGTCATAAGCTCTTTGGGAACAGAGGTTATTTTTACTTCTTTTTTTCCTTTGTATGTCCAATGTTTAGAACAGTGCTTAGAACAGCATAAGTGCTTAACAAATGCCTGCTGGTTAATTGAAAAAAAAAATAAAAAAGCTCTATACCTATGTGTACCTTGATTGATTTTCCCCTTCTTCTGCCTCCTAGGAACACTCCTCAATTCTGCTTTCAATTGTAAGGAAATGAGTATAGCAAAGGGAATATTCCTAAATTTAAAAAGTAATTCTCTAGTCCTAATATTCTTCCAGGCTGCTCTCACTAGGCATAAACAGAAGCACAGAAAAGCACATTTTGAACTCAACTTGTGGTTTGATTTCTTTTCATTCCACCTAAATTATCCTGCTATGTCATATGGTTCCCAATGAGTCTGAGCAATTGGATCCTGGGGCCAAACAGAATGACTGCATGTATTTTCTTAAAGTAGAACAAGTGGACTTAAAAGCAAATTTGGTTGAGACAGTGTTACTTGCCTTTTGGTCGATGTATTTGTTGTCCTCTATTGCTGATCTCTTGGAATGATCACAGGATGAAGATGAAGCTGAAGGAAGTCTACGTAAGAGGCAGCTTGTGTCTTGTTGTTGGCGGTCAATGAATTGTTTCATAAAGCTTTCCCTTTGTAAACAAACCAAAGAGATGTCAAACACAATGAAAAGAAAGAATGAATGCCCATTTTCTGGAATGACATGCCTGTTAAAGACTTGCTTAGACAAAGCAGGGGAGGAAAAAGGAGACCCACACAGACTGCAAAGAAACAAGAAGCCTAGATTTTGAAAGACTTACTCTTTGGCCAGTGTTCTCTTTGATAACATCTCAGACATTCTTTTTTCTTTTGCAGTAATATTCTGCAGTGGATGGTGTTTCAAAAAAATCTGTTCTAGCAATAGTTACAGATTTGCAGAATCTGAGAGTTAGGAGAGATCTTGGGGTCATCTGTCAAACCTCCCACCTGATACAGGAATTCCTTTTATAGAAGTTGCCTCATTAAAAGAATACAATGATGCAGTCCTTGCGGAATGCACCACATTTGAATTTATAAGGGTGAATTAGTAACTAAGGGGGATTTTAATATCTCTTCAAGATATTTTTTGCTCAGAAACATGAACAAAATTACCAACTTTAAATCACAGAAAGTATAAGCAGGGAGGATTTGTAGTATATGCATATATTATGGGTAAATAATGTTCTTGAAAAATGAAAATTCACTTTACTTATTAATTCCCACTTAGAGAAGAATGTATCAAGCTTCATCTACAAAAACAGCCACTAAAGTATCTAATTTATATTCATCATAATGATCTTATTCTTCACATTTTTATTTGGGTAGCATGTTTATTATGAATATAAAAAGACTTTTATTTGAATTTTAAATATCATGGAATCAAAACTTGTCAAATGTAGTGAGGAGTTAAAAATAAATCATCCCCCCTTCCATTATCTTTAACCAAGAGGATCATAGAATGAGAGCTAGATGGAATATAAGCAGCCATCTAATCCAATCTCATTATTAAGACACAGCAAGGTCATATAACTTACCAAGGTCACACAGATGGTAAACCTCAGAGGCAAGATATGAATCCAGGTCCTCTGACTGGAAAGCCAATCTTCTTTCCACTGTACCATATCCAATGATTGTATTTTGATCCTCTTTAAAATATGTGATTTCCACTTTACAGTTGCTTCTACACCCCCCACCCCGTCAGCTGCCTTCCTCCCTCCACCCCCAAGTCATGTTGACAGTGGTTGTGATTTTTCCAATATACTTTTTTTTGGTGAAACTGAAAGTAGTCTTGTACTTTTTTGTTAGCCCCAAACCAAGTGACAGTCTCAAGAGAAAGGCCAATTATTTTCTGGTCTGTAGCAAAGAGTCCCTCATCCAGGTGCAAGAAACAGAACTCCATCAGCTACTTTGTGTGTCAGTTTTGTTTATTGGGGTCTTTCTAGACCAATGGCAAGTTTGCATTTCCAAAGGTAAGTAATAATAGCTAGTTCTTCTATTGAACTTTGTGGTTTACAAATTGATTTACATATATTATGTCATTTAATCTTATTTTAAAGATGAGAGAAATGAGCATGAAAGGTGAAGTGGCTTAGGCTCACATATTGTGAACCTTTAAGGAGGGTATGAATTGCATTCTTGACTCCATGCCAAATACGCTCTGTAAAGCTCCAGGCTACCTTTCTGAGGGGTAAAAGAAATTTGAAGAAATGTTTAAAATATTTCAAAAATGCTTTTTTCCTCTAATTGTAAATATGTGTACTTTTTATATACAAATACATGTATATACATGTATATATACATACATATATATTTTCATTTATATTCAGAAAGTGAAATATTCAGGAATATGTTTATATATATGTATACAATTATTTACTAAAATACATCTATATACATATACAATTCTATACTATATTACATAGTATAGAATTTTATATGGGTATACACACATACACATATAAATATGTTCCTGAATTTGAGATAAAGAACTTAAAACCAGATCTGAAATGAACTTTGTCTACGAATCTAAAAAAACACAAATAAGGAAAATACCTGATTTTAGGAACTGTAAAATCTGAAGGAAGCTTTGAGATTTTCACCATTTGTGGTCGATTGGGAAATTTTTCAAAGATACGTAGGCGCAAAGGGAGCTTTTCCTTGGTGTCTGCATTTGCTTCACTTTGCTTCAACTAAAGAAAGGAATGAAGGGTTATCAGTAACTGTAGGTTAGTGAGTTATAATCAATAAAGCAATAAGAGTAATCACACAACGAAACATAAGATGGCAGCAAAGACCTTCCAAGCACTGCCACAAGTGCTATGTGCAGTGAGACGCTGAAATTCTGTAAAGCAAAAATCTAGAAAAAAGACATGTAAAAGTCTATAAGAAGAGAGAAATTGCTTGCATTTTTATTTTCAGATGTAAACCTCTTAAAAGTACTGTAAATACAATTCTGGTTTACTCTTTTGTTTACTTAACATTGAAAAAATATATTGCTTACTTTGGTGTCATTTCCAAATATATATCCTAAATATTCAAAAATCCAGATTTATATCCCAAATATATTACACACACACACACACACACACACACACACACACACACACACACACACCTTATTGTTTAAACATTTTTATTAGAACTTTGATTTCCCTGGTATAAGAAGCTCCTGATGAGGAACTCACTTTACCAATGCAGATTAATAATAATATAATAACTAGCATTTATATAGTTTTATAGCTTTGGAAAGCACTTTACAAATAGTCTCATTTTTATACTCACAACAACCCTGGGAGGGAGGCTTTACTATTTTCTTCATTTTACAGATGAGGATACTAAAGCTTTGTGGACACCTTTAATTCTAGCACCTTTCCTCTCTTGATTATTTCCAATTTATCCTGTATATAGTTTTTTTTTTTTAACATAGCTGTTTCTGTGTTCTCTCCTTCATTAGATTGTTAGCTCCTTGAGAACAGGCACCATATTTTGCCTTTTTATATCCACTTAGTATGGATTTTATATCCTTTTATATCCATGCTTAGTATGCTACCTGGTACATAGTAGGCATTTTAAAAAATGCTTATTGTTTGATTTAGTGACTTTTCCAGGTCTTTTTCCACAAAGCTAATAAATGTCTGAGACAGTATTTGAAGTCAGGTCTTCCTACTAGGTCCAGAGCTCTATCTACTGTGCCACCTATCTGCCTTTAGCCTACCCATTGTGAAGTTAATAGTATTGGAGATTTGAGGGAAGGAAGTAGGACTGAGAAGTTCAATGACTATTTCTAAGTCACACTGCCAGTGTCTGTGTCTGGGTCAGGATTTGAATTCAGGTCTGTCTAAGTTCAATGCCATCTTCCTATTCACTAATTCATGCTTCCTCTTATTTTTAATGTATCACTGAATTGAAATATTTCTATTTTTGTCAAAAGTAAACAACAGAAATCTATCAAATACATAGTTGTTAGAATTGGGGAGCAAAAAAGTCTCAGGGGGTATAAAATCAGACTAAATGCTTAAGAAATCAGATAGCCCTTAAAAAGTTTGTACTACATGATTATGTACTACATATATGTATATATACACATATAGACACCTACACACATGTATATGAATATATGTATGTACTTTATTAATATACATATCCCTCTCTAAGACATTCCTAAATTGCATAAAATGTGCTAACTTGTATTGGCAGAGTTTTCCGATCCTAAAGTTGTCTATATCAATGAAATTACAAATCCAGTCCTTAATCACTTTGTGGGGTTTACTCAATCCATCTATATTATCACCACATACAGTCAATAATATAATAACTGACATTTATATGGCTATATGGTTTGCAAAATGCTTTTCACCAAAAGTGTCAAATATGTAGTCTGTAACACTCCTGAGTAGGGCCAGAAGCAGATTAAATATAATTGGGAAACAGTTAATAAATAAAAATGCAATAGAATATAGATAATTGTAATATGTGATTTTCTAAGTTAATATGAAGCTGGTAGGGATCCTTATATATAGTTAAGGAGCTCCATTTCTATTGGACTTTGTGAAATGGCAAGCAAAGAATTAGTTAACACTTTGTTTTAGCTATTTAGTTGACACCTTGTTTCAGTTCAAGTTTCTTCTGAGCCTTGCCCATGATTGAGAAGCAGAACTTGTGAACCCCACAAGTTGTGAACCCCAAAACTTGTGAACTCCTGCAACAGGAAGGGGAGGAGCTAATGACCATCTATAAGGAGAGACCCAGGGTGGAGAAAGCAGAACTGAGAAGGGAGCTCTTATGGTGGAGAAGGAGAAAACTTGTGGTAATCCAGCACTCTATGTTTGTTATGTCTGTGTTGATGTTTGTTTGTGATACATTTTATAGAAGCCCTGGGATCTTACTGGAAGCCCTGAAAGAGGATTTTCTGATTGTCTATTCAACAGAAGTCCTGGAAGAGGATTTTGAAGGTCCTGGGACTTTGCTGATGATTTATATTGACCTCTTGGTCTTTGTTTGTGGGTCTTTGCTGATTTCTATGTTGATTGTTTGTGCTGAGTCCTCAGACCTTGTTGGTGGGTTTGTGTTGATTTCACAGGCAGATAGTGAATTGATGATGGTGCCAACAATGTGTATGCATATTATTGTGGCTCTATAAAGCTTTTCCTTCCCAGAAACAGGAACTGTGAAGGACTTGAGGTGGACTGTACACTAATTTCAATATGGAATGGGAACTGGACAAGGAACTGGACAAAGAACTAGATAAGAATCTGGACGAAGAACTGAGATCAGCCTGCCCTTGAATCCAGGTGGTAGGTGGGCAGATTTGGGCAGGAGTTGGGAACATGGAGGAGGAAGCATGGAAGCCGAGAGCCAGCCTCAAGTCAAGATGAAAAGATCATTTCTTGGGTACCTGATGCTGACTGAGAAGATTATGATTTACTGTGACCTAGGGGTGGAGAACTTTGACCTTTGTACTTTGTATCCATTAAGGAGATAAACCTCCTTAAGGATTAGTGAATTAAGGACTAACTAAATGATTGTACTTTATTTGAAACTATGTGGCCACTTTGGTGAAAACTATGTGGCCATTTTAGTGATAAGTTGTTATGTCATAACATCTTGAATGCTATACTTGGATTTCTGTGAACATTTTGTCTTAATTTACTGCTGAATAAATAAAGAGTTCACTATACTGTGTAATCAGAACTTTGAAGCTGTTTACAGCAGCAGTCCTCTGGAAAGCTGTTTGTGCTTGGCTTTACACTTTGACACCACTTCTTTACTCAATGATCTCATTTGAACTTTACAACACTTGAAGTAAATATTACTGGTATTAGTGAATGGTGCAGGTATTAACATCCCTATTTTACAGATGAGGAATTAAGACTGAATGTGATTAGGTGACTTGTTTGCGGTCACTCAGCTATAGTGCCTAAGGTGGAATATTAGACCAGGTCTTCCTGTATCTTTCCTTTCTTAAGGAGTTCAGCACCTGGCTCACAGTCTTCCTTTTTCTCTTCAACTTTCTCACATTTGAGAACTTTAATAGATGTTTATCATCCCTTAAATATCTCCTAGAGTGATCACCAGGCTCCTCTTTCAATGTTCAGCCCCATCTTCCTCATAACAGAGTTCTAACCATAGAAAAAGCCTAAGAAGACTGGAAGTATAAAATACTGAGGAAAAGAAAAGCTCCCCCCGATAGGAAAGGCAGAAGCATCCATAGAAAGGTATTGTTGGAAGCACTCTTCCCCAGCTTTGACTCTCTGGATATCTCCTCTCCCTTCCTGCGGAATGTATGAGTGCTCCCTAAAAAATTCCCATCTCTATGAGCCAGGTTTTGGCAGAGGTCCTAGCCTACTGGCAGTACCTGTAAAGAGAAGCCTCTCTACTTCCTCAAAGAAGCTAGTGTTTAGGACTTTGAAGTGACCTTATGTGCATTATTTCTCCTCATATCACTTCCACCACCAGTGACCTAATGATTCATACCTTCTCTTATTCCCTGGGAATATCTTCCTCCTCAAACCTCATAAGAGAAGGGGTTAATGCAGTAACATTAGAATGGGGGTAGCCTTTCCCCATACTTTTCCTATCCTGGTACCATTCCCCTGTCCTTTCTCAGTACTACCTTCCCTTTTAATGTTTGAGTTAACATAGGATAGCAGAGGAATTCGAGGCACAAGAACAGTGGTTTGTAAATTGCTAGCAAGGAGGATGGAGTGACTCCCTGCCTCCCATGTCAGTGTATGGGAAGAAGCCCTGCCTGCTGGCCTGTCCCACTCTAATTATTACTCTGAGTGGAAGAAAAGAGGCTCTTATCCCTTTCCTAATTTCCTCTCCCCCCATTTTCTGAGAACTCTTTTATTCTTCAACTAACTAAAGGTAAAAGGGCACATCTGAAATTTTGCCTTGAGAAAGAAGGGAGTAGAAAGCAGAATTTGAATGATTTTTTATAATTACAATAGCTGGGAACTTTTATGGCCACTCCTATATAAATATCTGTGTCATATGACTCCCATAATTCACCACTCTAGAAAATGAAATTAATTTTTGTTTTACTTGATGCAAATAACTTACTATTTTTTCAATGGTTATGTTTATGTCTTTTATATACTATCTACAATGGTGCCCTTTGGGGTAAGCATAGATGTGGTTTATATGACACTTTAACATCTATACAGATTTTTTTTTTATACAACAAACCTGTGAGGTAGTGTAGCAGCAAGCACCCTCACATACTCAGGGTGGCTGCTAGCACAGGTTCTTAGATCTGCTTTTCTAAAGGAAAGCAACTCAAAATGGGTTAACAGACTTACATGTATTATTTACCTAGTTAAGGGGAAAAAGTCAACACCCTGAACTTCAGAGAATATAAACAGAAGTTACAGTAGAAAATAACAGAATTCAGTAGACAGGCTTCCAGCTGTCTGACCATTATATCCATACCTAGTTAGTTACCAGAGAGGGAAGCACTAATATCTGGGTTTTCAAAGCCGGGGGCTCAATGGCTGCCCAGAGTCTCATCTGGCCAAATCACTCAACTCTTTCCAAAATGAGCCCCAAAGCAAAACCTTACATCAGGGTATATATAGCCTTCTACTGGGTCATAGAATGTCATAACCCTCTTGCCCAATCACAAAGTACAAAGGTGTGGGCATTCCTGAAAAACAAGGCTCCATGTGATTACATTCAGCCTCTTAGGGGGCAGAGTATATTTTCAAATCAGGGAAGGTTCTCAGAGTCACGTAGGCCTATCAAAGGGCCAAGGGGCAGGGAAGATCTTCAGATTCCCATTCCCATAACAGGTAGTCTGTACAAATATTACCATGTACATTTTGTAGATGAAACTCAGTCTCAGAGAGTCTATGCTATTTGTGTAAGGTTTTCCACCTACCATGTGATAAAGCCAAAATTAGATCCAGGACTTTCAATTTATTGTACCTCTTGGGCAAGGGCATATCTGTTTATTTTACTTTATGTATATAAATACTGAAACAATTATCATATGAAATAAGGCTATTACTAATGTTTTGACAAGAAAAGGGATGATAGTGAAATAGCACCCCAAAATGTCATAAAATATAAAATTCTATTATACCATTTGATACTGTCAAACTTAAAAAAAAAACAACTTGACAGTAGAGAAGCTAACCAATAAAAATATGAAAAAAGTCAAGATTAAAGAAACTATTCTTCAATGAAAATATTAAAGAAAAAACAACAGTCAGGAGTGGTGAGAGTATATAAATAGAAGGTAAAAATAAAGAAAATGGAGGTAAATATATAAAACCAGACTAGAGAGGAAGAAGACTATAAAAAGGTTAAGATGGAAATTTCATAGCAGTAAAGAACAGGAAACTAAGGCGGTTCCTCTCATTTGAGGTAAGGCTGAAAAAATTATGGCATGTGAATGTAATGGAATAATATTGTGATGTCAGAAATGAAGAGTTTCAGAGAGACCTGGGAAGATTGGAATGAATTGATGCATAGTGAAGTGAGCAGAAGCAGGAGAACAACTTACACCATAACATCACTATTGTTCAAACAAACAATTCTGATTGACTTACAAACTCTGGTTGATGCAATAATCAACCCTAATTCCAGGAGACTGATTATGAAAAATGCTGCCTAACTCATGAATCAGTAATGGACTAAATATGCAGGAAAATACATTTTTGTGGGAATTTATTTTCTTTGACTATGCTTATATGTCCCAAGGGTTTTATATTTCTTTTCCCCCCTCTTTTATTGAGGAAGCAGAAAAGAAAAAAAATCCTTTACAACTAAAAAAAAATTAAAGCTAAAAGTATTACTACTTAAAAACATTTCAGAATTAACAGACAGTAAATTGCTAGTAAGAACACTTGAAAAATGGTATGGTCAAGTTACTGAAATATACTAGTTAAGGGTTACCATACAAACTGATTATTGATGTTCAAAGAGTCAGGTTCTAGGAAAATACACTGAAACTAAAACAACAATGAAAATAATTACTATCTGATGATTCAAAACATACTTTGGATGTGTTTAAGTGCTGGTTAAAACAAATTTCCAGTTCACAGAATATCAGCTAAACAAGATTTTACTGCTGAGGCACAAAATCATATTCACATTTCTAGATGGGCAGATTTCTTCAGCATGATAATTCTTGAGAGGATTTCCTTTGACCCTGAATGACTAGAGTTATATCCCAGGTGTATAATAGGATTTCTCGGTAGGTGGTTGATTCACTAGGAAAGAATGTAAAATCTAGAGGCTAGAAGGGACTTGGAACTTAACTAATCAAGAAAATAAGTTTCTTTGAGATATAGCTCTCCTCAGGTGGAAAAAAAAATCAACATTTCAGTTTTATCTTTAAATTTGCCCTGGACTGATGCAGGATTCAATTCAATTAGGGCTTACTATATGCTAGAAACTAAGCCAGACATTGGATTTACAAAGACAAAGTGATAAATGGTTTTATTAGATAAATATTAACAATAAAAATGGCAATAATAAGTGGGTCAGACTTGCTGTGGTACAGGTAATACAATTCAATTCAACAAACATTCATTAAACATGAATTAAGAGTTTGTAGAGTAGTGTATAGTTCAATTTGGGCTGAAACATAGGAGACATGACAAGAATTTATGTGAAATAAGAGTGGGATTGGTAAATTAGAGTCAGATTATGGAGGGCTGGTAATTTCAGATTCAAGAAGGTGTACTTAGTTTGGAAGACAACAGAGATATTTAAAGAAAATTAATCTGGCAGAAGCATGTAAGGATAGATTAAAGGGAAGATGGGATAAGGGATTAATTAGGAGGCTATTGCAACAGTCTGTGTGAAAGGTAATTTGGAAAGTATAAATGGGAATTGAAAAGAAAAGTTGTGAAAACAGAATTGAAGAGCCTTAGGTGACTATCGACATATAGGGAGTAAGGTTAGAGAGTCAATGATGTCAGATGTTTGTAGTTTATGTGACAAATGCTGTCATTAATAGAATATCAGAAGAAGGGCACTTTGAGAGACATTAATTTCAATTTGAGCATGTAGATTTTGAAGCATTGGTGGAATATGCAGGTGGAGATCTCCATAAGATATTTAGAACTTTGGAAAGGACAGATCTGGAGATAAAAGACTATTAGAAATAATTCAATTCATTCCAACATACAATAAGTTTATATTTTGTAGAAGGCATTATACTAGCAACTTAGATAGAAATCATACAATGCTTTCAGCACCCTATGGTTCATAATATTGTAGTGATAGAAGACAGATAAATGAATAATTATAAAATTTGAATGAGATAAGTACACAGAAAGTGTCAAAGAGAAAGGTGTCAGAGATTTTAAGAGGGGGGAGATGACCTCTATCTGCAGGTAATGTTCAAGGAAACACTCATAGATAAATTGGCCCTTGGATTGAATCTTGAAGGGAGAGAGGGATTTTTAACAACTGAAGTGCTATGGAGGATGTTTCTTCCACCTATAGATCATGGCAAGCACAAATGCATGGAGGTGGGCGAGGAAAGTATCAGGACAAGGAATGAGAATAATCCAGTCTAGAGGAGTCTGGAGGGAGTGAGATGACAGTCATAGGTGGAAATGTTAGTTTTCTTTGGATAGAAGGGCTTCTCTCCTCAGAGTAAAGAGGGAAGGAGAAAAGAATAAAAATGGGTATAAAACAGTGATTTCAGGTTGGTGAGAAATTGAAGGGGTTTAAATCAGGTAAAGTTAATGTTATCAGTAAAATCAGTAAAATAAAAGATAAGCTCATCTTCCTTGGGTAAACTGAGAAATTGGGGGTTTGAAGAGAGTATAAAAGTTTTGGAAATAGCTGCTTTGGGGAAAAGCAATAAAGAGTTGCTAAATGACCTGTGTAGCAGATAAATTTAGATGACTATCCTAAGGGTGAGAAGTTGATGGTTCATATACTTGTATACTAAGGAATTTGCAAAATATTTAAATGGAGAACTCTAGCACATTGGATAGTCCCCCTTGTGAAAGATCCATGCAAAACATAGGGCAAGGAATCTTAACTTGGGGTCCACATGACAAGTACTTCAATATAACTGGCTTCTTTTGTAGTTATTACTTTATTTCATGCATTTAAAAACATTCTGAAGTATTAATAGGCTTCATCAGACTGCCAAAGGTGTGCATGATACAAAAAAATGTTAAGAAAACCTGTTTTAGAGAATGAGAGGGTGTGTGTAGCTGGATTGGTTACAATCATCACTGGGACAAGTTGTAACTAAATCCATGTGATCACAGATTCATTGACCTATTGAAATATATCCCCCATGTAAAAATTTGACTAGTCTCTTCTAGCATGTCAGCTATTACTGCTTTCTTTCTTTTTATCTCTTGCATGTTATAATATCAAAAACATCTCATCCAAATCCCATGTAAAGCAACTTTTTTTCCCCACAATGATGGGCCTAGTTAGTAACATGTGTTATCTCAGTAGTACTTATGGGAAAAATAAAGACTGAGAAAATTTGCCTCCAATTTCTATATTACTACTTGACCTACCAATATTCAGACCGTCACACAAAAATATCAAGAATAATGAATGAACTAATGTCTATTTCATAATGATGTTTAATGATAATATCCTTCTAGGGCACTCTTGACCCCTAAAAAGCTACTTCACTGACTCTTCAATAGCAACAACAAAAAAGACGGCAGATAATTTCACCCTTTTCCGACACCGAACTCAAGAAATAGTTAACATTTAAACTTTAATGCCATTGATACAAACATATAAATATGAAAACTCTGCATCGATTTATCATCTTTCCAATTCTTGATAGAAGCAAATTAATATCACAGTCTCCTGGCTCTATAAAAGCATGCTGAACAACACCAATTATTACAAGTAATGGGGAATACACACCAACTGTAGTTGAAAGAAAGGGGCTGAAACATAATTCATGGGAGTTAAGGATTTTATTTTTTTTATATTCAAAAAAGAAAATGAAATGTAAAATGTAGCACAAAAAAAGGAGTTTATAGTGGCTTCAATTGAACAAGAAACCTGAATACTGCAACTAGAAAAGAGGGAGCTTTGTAATAAACATATAGTAGAGAAGCAAAGCATGACTGCTTCCCTTCCCGCTGAAAAGTAAAGGAACCTTAAAAAAATCCTTGGGCTTAAAAAAATATCAGTCATCTATGCTTAGTGCAATTCTATGGCTCAGCATCTGTTACCCTGAGATATCATTACATACTGGGCAGCTGAAAGCATTCTGCCTGACTTTGGCCTCTTGAGAGATCTCGGCTGTAATTACTCTGCATGACACATACCTTATTCTGCCTCATCACTTAAATCTTCCACTTTTCAGCCTGTGCTTTCTTCATTTAAATATATATAAACATTATTCAGTTTCATTTCCCTTCTAAATATGGCACCTAACAACATAATCAAGGGATTCAGTTGAATGAAATTAAGCAGTGCTCTGGGTTAGAATTATTTGTGTGTACTGTTTTCAAGAAAATGATTTTTTAAAAATAATCAGATGTTATTTTGTTGTTGTTCAGTCATTTTCAATAGTGTCTGACTCTCCATAACCTTATTTGGGTTTTTTTGGGGAAAAGATACTAAAATAGTTTGCCATTTCCTTCTCCAGCATATTTTATAGATTAGCAAACTGAGGCAAACAGAGTTAAGTGCCTTGCCCAGGGTCACACAGCTTCTAAGTACCTAAGGCCAGATTTGAACTTATGAAGATGTCTCCTTGATTCTAAGCCAAGTGCTCTATCAACTAAACTACCTAACTGCCCCCATTTTTCTAGAAAATGATTTTAAAAATCAGATGTTATAATATTTCTTATTTATAAATTAAGTTTAAGGTTCCTCTGGAGGCATTGTGTTGACATTTGTTAGTGTTACTCGTGGGTACAGGGAAATCTTTAGGCTCTGACACCACTTCTGCATTCATTCAGTATAACCTTTTTTCTAAATCTTCTTTATGAATAAAATAAAAAATTAGGGTCATCCTGACCCCAGTAGTCCTGCTGTTTTTCCAAACCCCAGTATGATGAAAGAGGTCAAAAGTCTTTTTCAAAGTCCAGAAAATTCTCTATCCCAAATGAGTCATTTCTAAAGCTATTTTGCATAAAGAATTTTACAACTCAAATCACATGGGTTATGGGTAAACACAGGAATATATAGTGACATATGGATCAACTATTAAATGTGTGGACTTCACTAATGCCATATGCATTTCTGCAAAATCTTACTATACAAATATGAAGACTTTTCTATTTGACCCTATGAAATCAAAGAGGCAGCTTTATAACAAAGAAGTCATTTGTCTCACTTTCTGCACTTGGATATTAAAGAATCAGCACCATAACATATGAGATTATAACATCATCTAGACCTAAATTTTTTTTATTTAGAGAAAAAAATCTCAGTTGGCCTTCCTTTGCTTTTTTGTGTATTTGTGATAAATTATAATCAAGTAATTTATGCTAATGATGAATCTACAATATTTCAAGTTCAAACTGAGATTTCACTGAGTAAAGTTTATCTCATTGGGAAGACAAATCAAAATGTTAATTTAAAAGAAAGTGCTATTTTTCTTGGTCAGCCCACGAGGGAATAAATATTGCCTTTATAATAACATCTGGCACCTAAGAAGTTCAAGGTTCAGGACATTAGCCCATTAAGTGTTCCTACTCTGTCTCATAAGAATCTCTGAAGAGGCCATAACTACTCCTTTATTTATTCTATCAGTGTAGCAATTTAGATAATAAGAGTTATTTTCTTGAACAATATTTGCTACTGATAGGTAAAGTGATATATCCATATTTACCAAATTAGAAAATGGAATTCATGTGGACTTAGGCCCATTTAAGAAGCTTCATCCCTCTTGCACACAACATCTCTGTGTCCTACTTTGGAAGCTTACTGTTCTACTTTTATTGTTACTGAACAGTTCAATAAACTCCAATGGTTCCTTATTATTTCTATGATAATGTATAAACTCTCCTGTTTGGTTCCTAGCTAGATCCTTTAGACCCATTAGCTCAATCAAAAGATATTCCATTTTTTATACCCATGTCTCTGCAAACACAGACTGCCCTTCTACATGGAATGTTCTCCCTTCTTATCTTTGCTCCAGGGAATTTCTCATCTCCTTCAAAGATTAGGTTAAGTCTTATGCTTATTATTGTATACTCAGTTTTTTGGGTTTTTTTGCATAGCTACTTAAGTGCATATTGTCTCCTCTGAGATAATGTAAGGTCCTTGAGAAAAGGGGCTGTCTATTTCTGGCCTTTGTATTCTAGCCTAGCATGATATTTGCTGTTGTTATTCAATCACTTTTCAGTCATATCTGATTCTTTTTGACACCATTTTGGGGTTTTCTTGGCAAAGATGCTGGAGTGGTTTGACAATTCTTCTCCAGGTCATTTTACACATAAGGATCTCAAGCAAACAGGGTTAGGTGCCTTGCCCAGGGTCACACAACTAGTAAGTGACTGAAGCCAGATTTAAACTCATGAAGATGAGGTCTTCCTGATACCGGTCCCAACAGTTTATCCATTGCACCACCTAGCTGCCCAGCACATGATAGGTTCTCAATAAATACTTGTTTGATTCATTCTTTATGAAGGCTTCCCTGATTCTCCCATCTAAAATTATCATTCTCATCTCAAATTTCTCACAATATTTTTCTTAAACCAATCCTTTAAACTTATCAAAATTTGTCTTATATGATATATATATTTTTGTAAATTTCCCTCCCCACTCCACATTTAACTATAAATTTCTTGGGGACGAGGAATATTTCTAGTTTATTCTTTTTATTCCCAAACCCAGTTCTACATTTTATAGAAGTGTTTGTTGACTTTAATTCTGTTACTGTCTTGCCAATAGGACTTAAGACCCTGGAAGATTTAAGTGACTCTCAGCAGGTAACATATCTTGACAATAATTTAAACAGGAATCAAATCAAAACCAATCTAGTCTTCCTATTCCAGAAGGAACAGAATCGAATGTTGGATTAATGACTCCAACTTTATGATACCTGATCCTCAAATGCAGTTCTTTACATAGGCCTATGTCGCAAGAGTTATTTTTGATTTGAAGTTACAGAAATTTGTGTAGCATAAAAGCTATTCATGAAAAGGTCATTATAACAAATGATCATAGCAGGAAGCATGGAAGAGTAGAATGAGTGCTGAATTTGGAGCCAGAGGATTTGAGTTTAAATTCTTTCTCTGCTACATTGGTATATTTGTGACCTTGGGGTTAGACTAGACTAACCTCTAAGCCTTATGAAATATCCATGTCTCACAGTAAATTTTCCTATTGAAAAAAGACTAGAGGTACTCTTGACTACTATTATCGTTTTGATTCCTAAGTTAACCCTGTCATAATTTAGTCATGATTTTCACACATCTAAAAAGCAAATTATTCCATAATTGGTTGGATTAATAATCTGTAAATTGGATTCAGTCATCAGAACTATTGAAAGTATCAAAGTGTGCATGCCATGGCTTATTTTGTCATTCTTTTATTTTTAGTCACTGGTTAATTTCCTCCCAGTCTACTATGCTGAAATGCAAAAAGATAGATGACATATATGTATTCTTATAGATAGTGTCAAATGTTCCAGAAACACTATCACTACTAAGCACAGTGCCATTTGCTGCTGTGGTTTTTCCTCCTCAATATACATTAAAATGTATATCTTAGACAATTTTGTGATAAATACTATTTCATTAATAATAAATTGAATGAAGTTCTAGGAATATATTGTGAAAATGATTTTCCTCCAACAATCTTGATTTTTGCAAGTCCCCTGGGAAAGCAATATTTGAAAAAGATGTGACTGGAATTTATTAAAAAATTAGTTGCATATGAGAAGAAGTGATTGACATATACAGATAAATACACATGAAGCATCAGAAAAGAGAATAAAATTCTTGTCTTTAAAAATAAACTTTATTAATAATTAAATTGTGCAGAGAGGCAGCTTTGAATGATAGCTAGAAAGCTGGCTTTGGATCCAAGATGAACTGGCTTCATATCTTACCTCTGACATATAGTGACTGTTAACCTTTGGCAAGTCACTTAACCTTTGTTTTCTCAGTGGTAAATAGAAACTGAGATCATTAAACTGTGCAAAATGATCCCCGTGGCTACATATTGACATAGAAAACCACACATTTATCTATTTATAAAATTCATACATCAACACATTACAATCAGATAGGAACTATATTTTAATTTGGTCCCAATCACATATCCTGTTACCCCTCTCCCCCCATACTCAGGAATGATAGCTGGCTGTGTGTTTGGTAATTCTTCCCTAGGTAACTCTCCAGGACTCCAAGTTACAGACAAGTAATCCTCTCAATAAGAAAGCCACTATAGCTCCACTGAAGAAATCATTCTCTAGGCTATGACTGGTGACTTGAGCAATATTACCCTATTGTCCTGATGAAATTAAACCTGTAGGTGGTTTTGGCCCTGGACCAAAGATTCACCACCTGTGACTTAGATGAATATGATTATAGAAAATGCTAATTCAAATATTAATCACCTAATTCAAATCTACTGAATAAGAAAACTTTTCATTAAATAATTTTGTCCCCAAATTTCATTAAAATGGAATAGGATATTGGAACAAGTAATAAAATCTGCTTTGGCATTAAAAATAAGCTCTGTTCACAACAATAAGCATGCTTATGTGTTTTAAACATTGCTTCTCTCTTGGGCTGTATAAATGAGTTGCCTTGATTTCTGAGAGAATTTGCTGAACCACAGAAACATGTTCATCATGATTAAAAAATTTATTCTCTGTTCTACTTCAGATGAAATTATATTAGATTTCCATGTAAACTAGATATTTGTTTCTTATCAGATAAATATTCAGTAACAGTTTAAAAAGCTTGCACTGAAAAGAAATAAATACAAGATGTTCTTGTGCAAACATGACAACTGGGATCTCTACTGAGGTACTATGAAAAACTTAAAGAATGGTAAAGAGGTGAGGAGATCTGGGTTCATATTTCTGCTTGCTTTAGTCTTGCTGCATTACGCTGGGAAATTTCCTTAAACATTCTGGGCTGCAGTGTTCTGTGTAAAAATAAGGATCCCTAATAATGTTGTGAATATGTTAGATAATATAATAACATAATTAAAACAATTTAAGTTCCTTGGAGGAAATGTTCTATAAAAGTGCAATCTGATACTATGCAGCTGTAAATGCTGACTTTGTTATAAAGGATTTAATGTGACTAAATGTGGAGGAATGAAGATGAGAGTAAATATGTAAATAATATGCTTTTGGTTTGGGGATTCCATTTTGTGATCTGGTTATTTCTTCTCCTTTTCTAAAAATTCTTCAGCATCTCCTCATTATGTATGTAATGGGATTCAAGGACCCCCAATCTGGCTTCAATCTCTCTCCTATTCCAACCTCATCTCATATTATTATCCGTGATGCAGACTATGGTATAGACAAACTGAACAAATATCCTTCTGTTCTCATCCTGCCTTCTCTGCCTTTGTTCACAAAGTTATTTCCACAGCTCTTTAAGAATATCAGTTTAAAGCTGGAAGTGAACCTAGAAGCCATCTATTCCAAGCCCTTCATTTTACACATAAGGAAAACGACTTGTCCAAGGTCATATAAGTAGCAAATAGGATAGTTCAGATGTGAACTGAGGTTCTTTCACTCTAAATTTATTCCTCTGTCCATTATGCCACAGGATCTTAGGCACAGAACTAGAAAGTACCTCAAATTCCATCTGTTCCAAATTCCTCATTTTACATATGAAGAAACTGGAACTAAGGTTAAGTGACTTGTCCAGGATCACACAGGTAGCAAGTGGCACCTAATCCCAGAATTTAAACCTTAATGCCTCTCTCCTACATGCTTGAAATGATACCCTTCCTACCTCTATTAAAATCCCTCTTTCCCTTCAAGTTTTAGCACAAATGCCACGTCCATGATCTCTTGCTCTGCACTCCCCTCAACCTTAGTTGAGGAATCATAGTTATTGGTCTTTGTCACCAATTAGAATGTAAGGTCCCTGAGGTAAGGTCTTTGTGTTGTTGGGATCCCCAGCACAGTACCTTGCATCTTGTGGGCATTAACAAAAATGTTTGTTAACAGAAAAGTGGAATGAAATATCCTTTCTTGAAGTTTGCTGCAAAACCTATTTGGTGCTTTGTAATTTCTTTGGAATGTTTACATAATCTGCTTCACTATCCCCTGGAGTTCTGGATGAAGTAGGAATCAGTCTATCACCTGCAGAGTCACATAATACATACAATTCAACAAATATCTATGAAGCATCATACATAGGCACCAAGCTATATGAATGGGTACACAAAGATAAAAATGAAAACAAAACAATCACTGCTCTCAAAGAACTTAAACTCTATTGGAAGAAGAAAACAAAACTGAAAAAGATAAGTGAATACAGGATAATTTGAGGAAAGAGAGAGTACAAAGACTACAGCAGGGGTTCCTCACCATTTTTTGGTCATGGCCCTGCTTATGAATCTGCTAATGCAATGCACCTTTGCTTAGATTCATGTTTTTAAATACTTGAAGTAAACACTAAATTCCAGGCAGAGGTTAATGAATATCCATCCATCCATCCATCCATCAGTCCATCTATCTGTCTGTCCATCCATCAGTGTGTGTATATGTGTGTGTGTGTGTGTGTGTGTGTGTGTATTTTTTTTCCTGATATAAATTCTGTTTTAGGAAAGCCTTTCTAGAGGATATGGTATTCTAAGACATAAAGAGGGAGTGAATTTCAGGCATGGGAACAGCCTAGGTCAGGGGTTCTTAGCTTGTTGTCCCAGAACCTTGAAAATATTTCAAAGAGCCTATGAAAGCAGGAAGGAAAAATTACTTTTTTATTTTCACTATTTTCTATCTGAAATGTAGCAGTTCCTTTAATAAAACAATAACAACATTACTCTGAGAAATCTATAAGCTTCAGCAAAGTCCAAAGGGGTCCATGACATGCAATAAGTTAAGAATCCATGTTTTACATAAAGGAATGAGGTAGGATGCTGATTACAAGGAAGAGTAAGGAGTTAAATTTTAAATTTCAACTGGAGTCCCTGAAGGGGATCATCGTGAAGTAAGTCAGGAAAGGCTGGCTGGGTCTAGATTGTAAAAGGTCTTAAAAGCCATACTGAAGGGTGTGTTTTTAATCACAGAGATACTCAGGGAAAAATGGGGACTTCCCAGGTGCAGAGTGAGATAGACTGCTGAGTAGAAAGGAAGTCTCTTGCAAAGTCTTATAGGGAATTGAAAGCTGCCACTTCGTGGAAGGGAATAGTTCACAAGCATAATCCCTTTCTAGGTTTAAGACAATCATCTCATGTCCTTTTTTACCTCTCTATTGATCCCAGGACCAGAACGGCAAGGGTGGGGAGAGGACTATGTAGTGTGGGTAACAAAAATTCAGGACAACTGTCCTGGAAGATTCTGATAGTAATCACTGAAGAAACAAAGGGGTGCATTATTTTAAATCATTCAGTGACCTTTATGGAATTGACATTTATCTGAGGATATCTGCTTCTCTACTCGATTCTTCCATTATAAATCTCTTGTTTGTCTGAAGCAAACATGGGCAATCACATTGGTGGTGCTCCTGTGTCTCAAAGGAGAAAGTTGACTGCCTCTTAAGCTTTCTTTTTCCTTTAGTAGGTTAATATTTATATTTTTAAGGATTGACTATGAGATGTGACCAATAGATTTGTCACATTCTCGCTCAGAGTCCCAAGTTATATTTTTGCTGTCCTGAATCTGAGAATTTTTGGAGAGGAATTATGAGGATCCTAGGAGCCAGGATGTGGATGCTGATAATTTACTTACTAAATATTCATTCAGTAAGGCCGTGATATTTCATTCCAGATAACCAATAAGACACAAACTGGGGCAGGTTTAGAACAGGCGAATTTAGATTTAAAATAAGGAAAGACTACCTATCCACTTGAGTATCTCAAAGCAGAAGAGATGGCCTATTTGAGGTCTTTAAGCAAAGGCTGGATGTGCACTTGTCTGGTATAATAGGAGAGGTTTCTTGGTTAGTTACAAGGCTAAACTAGACAATAGAAATGAATGGGAAATATATTATGAAAGTATAAATGACAGAACTTGGTTGCTGATTAGACTGATATAAAAAGTGAAAGATCAGGAAGAGTTAATGATAACATCAAGATCTCAAAAACAGGAAACTAGGTAAATGATTTGCACAGAAATACTAAAGTCAGGAAGCTAAGTTTAGAGGGGAAGATAAATAAGACTCTGTCTTGGGCTAGAAAGTCTCTGAGGATCTGATTCTGTTAGGAATGAAGAAATGGCCTTTCATGAAATGAGGCACAATTTAACTTTGGCCTTCATTCACCTATGCCTCTGAGAAGTGTAGTACACTCCAAATATCCTGGCAGATTTATATTAGACATAAACTTACACAAATAAAGAAATTACAGGACTTCCACACTTATAGTATAACCTCTTACTTACCATCTGACCTCAGACATGTTGTTTGCCTTCTTCTATTACTCAAGAGTTCTCAAAAGTATCATCCACACTGTCTTTCTCTGGTCATAGAACAAGTACCTTTTCTCTACTATAATTCTATTACCTCCCTTAAATCTTCAGTCTTTTCTTCTATACTGGTCCATCAGCGGCATAAAATATGCACAGATTTCCTCAATCATAATATCAATCAATTAGTCTATGACATCCAGCTACCATCTTTTATACCCTTCCACTGATGGACATCTCAAAAATGTATTTTGTAGTCACTGAAAAAATGCTCATTTACTTGATTGATGAAGAATCTACTTACTAACTGTTCTCAACTAATGACTGAATTATGAAATTCAATGGACTTCTAAGCCTTTATACTCTTTGACCCCTTTGTAGATTTGACAATTTTTTCCATTCTTTTCTTCTAAGCTCTTATAATAATATCAATAGCAATAATATTTATATATATTTAGGTTTATAAAACATTTTATAAATATTATTTCATTTAATCTTCACCACAACTCTGAGAGGTGGGTACTATTACCATCCCTGTTTTATAGTTGAGGAAACTGAGGGAGTTGGAGGTTGACTTGCCCAGGGTCATTCAGCTAGTAAAGATTGAACTCTAGTTTTCCTGACTCCTAAGGTCTACTGATCTATCCATTACAACACCTAGCTGCCTTTTACCTTGTTTTCCTAGAGAACACTACTTCTATTCAATGATCCCATTTTCACTAGTTCCTTGCCTTCATCCCATCCCTGTGTTCTACCAGGCTCTGTTTTTTTTTTACTTTCCTCACTTTTCCTTTTGATTTTGCTCTTAAAAATTCCACTTACTTTCATAATTTAGCTCAGCATCTGTATATAGATAACTCCCAGTTTTTTTTCTTGAGTCCCTACTATTCTTCCAGACCTGTCTCTTTGGCTAGGTGTTCCTATCTAACTTCTAATTTAATGTCTTATATTGATGTTCTTTTTTCTCCCCATAACCTTATCTAATTCATTATTTCTGTTTGTGGCACCATTATTTACCCAGTCTCCTATATTTGAGATCAGGGCATTATTTTTAACTCTTCCCTCTTTCTTAACTTTTCATATAAAAAAAACCATCTACTTGATGTTCTCTGTCCTTCAATCAATCCTTCAAATAATTGCTAGACTAATATCATTTATGAATTAATATGGGTGGGACATTCTTTTACTCAAACATATTCAGCAGCTCACTGCTATCTATGGAGGAAAGTTCCTATCACTTTTCATGGTACTCAAGGTCCTCCAGAATATGGTCCCACCTAACTTCTACAGCCTCATCTCATACTTTTCATCAATATGCACTGTATAGGAGTATTTTATGTCTTCTGAACCCACCAGGCACTATTTAAGCCTCCTTATTTTTGCCCCAGACTTTCTCTATGCCTACAAAATCTTTCCCCCTTTTGCTTGTTGAATAAATTATTCATTTTTCTAAGCCCATCTCAAATGTCACCTCTTTCTTTAAGCCCTTTGTTAGCCTTCTTATAAAGAACAACCCCTTCCCTGGGATCTCACTTTATTTTTGCCCCTCTCTAATGAACTCACAATGAAATGTTGCATATCATAAGTAAATTTTTGTCATATCCCTCTATAAGTTCTAAGAGTTGTGGTACTCAAGTTAAAGCTAAATTTTCTTTATTCCCAAGAGTCTAGTAATTGCTCTGGGAACTCCATAAAGGTTTGTTAAGTATTAATTAGCATATATATAAACATATGTAAATATGTATATGTATATATATATAACACATAATATGTTACTATGTATGTGTGTGTAAAATTTATATATATATTATACCTGTATAGAAAATACTACAGCTAAACCATTTCAGAAATAATTGATGTATATTTTAATGCTGCATGATTAAAAATAGAAAACCTTTTTTTTTTCTTTTTAAGGTGACCTGACTTCATCTGTTTATTGTGGTTTGATGGGCGAAAAAAACAAAGTAAAAAGCTTATGTCCATGAATTTAGATTTACTTCACTGGAGAATCAGTGTGTGTATGCATTTGGGGGACTGAAGTGGGCAATTTTTTTTTAGCAGTTTTCTCAAAAAATGAGGACACAGCTCTGGTTTTTTTTTTTTATAAAAGGGAGTCTTATTTGTGCCAAAACAGGAAAGAGACCATGTGAATTTAAATCCATATATTTCTATTCTCTTGCTATAATAGATATAATTGACCAAATATCTAATATACAAAGGTTGGCCATGTAGTAAAAACAGCCTACTCATTGAAAAATAAAACTGAGTTAAAAATGGCCTATATCTGATAATTTTTGTCAACCATACTATTTAATCTTATTAAAAATTGATTTTTTTTCTTTTGGATACTTGTGGGAACAGCACTGTCATTAACTAGTTGAAGCAACCCTAATACCAGAAAACAATCCTATTAACATACTACTTTATAATTGTGTGTGCTTATGCATAGATATGTGCATCTAGTGGGGTGGGGGAGAGAAATGGTGATTTCATTGTTATAGGGAAAATTGGATGCAGAAACTCTTAAATTCCTTCTATCAATGAAGATTAGCATCTTTATAACTTATAGTTTTAGAGAGTTATGTGGAAGGATTAGAAGTTAAATAACTTGACCAATATATGTCAGAAGTAGGATCTGAACCTCAGACTTTTGACACAGACCAGCTCTCTATTTACAATGGCCAGACAGCCTCTCCCAGAATTCATAGCCTTTGTGAAACACCTCTTTCTATATGTGCATATGAAATGATTTGTAAATGTGTTACATAAGCACTATTACTACTACTACTACTACTACTACTACTACTACTACTACTACTACTACTACTACTACTACTACTACTACTACAGTACTAATAATAATTATTGTTACTTTGGAAAGTAAAATATAACCTGATTAGCCAGGATGTTCAGGCAATGCATTATTCTACTTGATTCTATCTTCTGGTTAGGTGAGTGTCAACCTGAACACTCTATAAATATCAGTACACTTAAGTATCAATATACTTTCCCCGTCAAAGTAGGTACAGCAGAAGGAACACAAATTTAATTTTCTTTGATCACTTCTGACCCTTAAGCACAAGAATATCTTAATCTAAATAACAACTTTCATTGTGCAGTATTAAAAATGTCAAAACCATAAATTAACTGAGCATTTACTGAACCATAAAATTAACTTCACTAAATCCCACTTGTGTCTTACTTACTGATATGCCTTCTTCTAAAATAAAGGGAGAATAAAAGATTTAATGTAAACATTGATGAGACTTAGGTGTTCAACATAATTTCTTTGGATATTTGAATTTTTGATGAAAGTTTTAAAAATAAATTCCTATGAGAATTCCAAATTTCACAAATTAAAAAATCCAAGTAACATTATAATTAAAAATCCACAACTTTGCCTCAATTAAGAACAAAAATTCTCATTTTCATTTTTAAAAAATTTCAGAATCAAAGCTAGAAATGGGAGTCACTTTTCTTAGTTAAATATTTTGGAAATAACAGGTGCCTGGAACATATCTCTTTGGTTTTAAACAATCCTTTGCAGAACTTGCTGCCATTCTCATCCTCTTTGCAATTAGTCACTGTTTTTGCCTTTTCTGAAATGAATGACCTTCTGATTTTGTACCTGTTTTAGATGTTATTCATTGCCAAGGGCATTTTCTTTACAGTTGTTTTACTGACTAGCAGCATCAATATAAATTCAATCAAGACTCTACTCTTGTGAGGAAAACAGCTTTGAAAATTCTTTAAAATGGGACCCCTTCTGAGCCATTTGGAAATTGAAAGCTATGTAACAGAAAGTGTTTCTAGGGCTGTCCTGTGCATAGCAGTGTCCCTGTGGTTCCATTCTGACTGACCTCAGAACCCAAAGTTGATAAATAGTTCCCTTTAACCCTCACTGATGACACTTTCCCCACTACCTCTCTAAATGAAATGTCTCCTGGACCATAACAATCTCACTTAAAACCTTTCATAGGGAACAGATGTTGGAAAAATGTCCATGGGTGATATTTCTGTGCCTTAGGAATGGGTCTTGTTAACCAAATACATGCTTAACTCAATTCAACCAGTTCTAATTTCAGTCGAGGATTTCTCCAACATACAATAAAAAAAACCTATGTGATCTAGACAAAACAGACAAACTTTGAAACCAAGAGATTAAAAATTATATCTGTAAAAGACTGCAATAGTAATGAAATTTGAAGTTCCTTTTGTATTGCTAAGCTGCTTGGCACCTAGTTCAAATTAAGCCTCTGTTAAAGAAACAGAAGGTATGAAGCCCTGTGGCTGATGTAACAGGAAGGGGCTAAAAAGGGGGGAGCAATACTGTATATAAGGAAAAGCCCCAGAGAGGGAGAGTCAGAACTCCTGGGGAGAAGCTTCATGGAGGCAGAAGCAGCTGCTGCCAAGGAGGCTGAAGAGGAAAGGCCCAGGCTGGAGAGAATTATTTTGATTTTGGGAAACTGGGTGAAGTGATTTTGATTCTGGGAACCAGCTAGAGCTTCTGCTGGGGAGATACCGGCTTCTCCTGGGAGCTGCTGAAGACTGAGGAAGCATGAACACTGTGAGCTTCAGTGTGGAACAGGAATAGCACAGAGAGCTGGAGAAGGAACTGGAAGCTGTCTGCCTTTGAACCCAGGTGACAGTTTGGTGAATCCAGGTAGGAGCTGTGGCCATGGAAGGGGATCCAGGGAATCTGACAGATTACCCCAAGTCAAGCTGAAAGAAGACTTTACTTTGATACTGTGTACTGACTGAGAAGATTGTAACTTATTTGTGACTGAGGTGTGGATTGCCTGTGTATTTTACACTACCCCTTAAGAGAGTGCTGAGTAGTGACTGATATTATACCTTAGTGTGCCCCATGAGTGGAGAACTTTGACTATTGTATTTTGTGACCTTTAAAGAGGCAAGCCTCCTTAAGGATGATTGAATGATGGAGTTACTAAGTGATTGATTGACTAAATGATTATACTTTGTTCAAAACTGTGTGACCACTGTGGTGAAAACTATGTGGTCATTTTCTGTGATAAGTTGTTATGAATGTTGTATTTTGATTTTATGTGATAAGTTGTAATATTGTGAATGCTGTACCCTGATTTACTGTGAATGTTTGGCTCTGATTTGTTATTGAATATAGTGTTCACTATACTATGTAATCAGAACCTTGAAAAGCTGTTCGCAGTAGTATTCTTCTGTAAAGCTGCTTGTGCTTGGCTTTACAA
Source organism: Petaurus breviceps papuanus (assembly GCF_028583685.1). Classification (NCBI taxonomy): domain Eukaryota; kingdom Metazoa; phylum Chordata; class Mammalia; order Diprotodontia; family Petauridae; genus Petaurus; species Petaurus breviceps. Next base: position 5,136,083 of record NW_027187289.1, read on the forward strand.
AGACTATCTAAAGAATGGATGCATCATACATGATGCTATCATTTACAATGGCTACATTCATGTCTTCACATTTGTTGGTTTGCCCAAGGTTGTACTAAGGTAAAAATAACAATAATAATAAAAAATAAAAATAGTAATATTTACTATAACACAATAATATAGCACTTTAAATGTTACAAAGTGTTTTTCTTACATCTCTGTTAGCTCCAGTTTGTACATGAGGAAACTGAGCTCCTGAGAAATTGAATCCCTAGGATATAACTCAGGCATCCTGACTCCAAATCCAGTGCTTTTTTTTTTTTTACTACGGAAATACCTTTGCTTATACTAGTCAGTTATACGAGTCAAAAAACTTTGTTTTTTGTTGCCAAATGAGAAACTAGAAAAATTGTCAGAAAAATGAGCCCTTGTCTAGAGTAGAAACAACAGGGTAAGCAGCAGATAGAGTTCTGGGTCTAGAGTTAAGAAGAAAAACTTGATCCAACCTCAGACACTTATTAGCTGTGTAATTCTGTGCAAGTCACTGTCTGCCTCAGTGAAAGAGAAACCATAATTGCTCCTACTTCTTAGGGTTTTTGTGAGGATAAAATGAAATCATATTTGTAATGCACTTAGCACAATACCCGACTTAATAGTAGATGCTTAAACAATTCTTGTTCCCTTTCCCCAACCCCTCCAAGAAAGCTATGATGGAGTAGGAAGAATGCAAGATTTGGAGTAAGGAGACGAGGATGACATAAGCACAAGTCAATCACACGTGTGAAAATAAAATATGAAGCTTTTCTGATGTAGTCTTCATGGGTAACTCTGATCTAAGATAAATAAGATGGGCACACCTTTCTTTTTGTAAAAACTGTGCTTCTAAAAAGTAGCATGTAAAATGATTTTTTTGAAAATCAATGGTAAAAATGAATGAATAAGCATTTACTATTTAAAAGAATTCTAATCCTAAGTAAAATTGATTGGAAAAGCAAAAAATACTTTGACAGAGCAAAATCTTAAAAAAAATCCCACAACAGTAATTTTCTTATTTGTTTTTTAAGCCCAAATTTTAATTTATTGGATTTAATTTAAATTACAATATTCCTTATGTTCTAAATTAAGGAATAAAACCTGACAACAGCACAATAGACTGAGAATAAAAGCCTCTGTTCAATACAAGCTAATTCATATAGAACACATTTCCTAGGGAGAGGAGAATTTGACTATTCAATTTTTAGGCTTCAATCTTTGGCTTGAAGACAACATTCAAAAATACTCTGAACAGCCAAAGCAGCGTAGCTAGAAAAGAATGCAGTGAGCTCTCCAAAAAGGGAGATCATAATAATATCCTGAGAAAATAATTACCACCAAGTAATTATTTTAGTAGAGTATTTTAGGTACTATATTTTATATAAAATAAAAAATTTCATAAGATGTTCAAAGATCCCTTTGCATGTACAATACAAATTAAAGTCAAGCACAGGTATATTTAGATAATTTGGCACAACAGAAATATTATAATGTTGCTACTTTAAATTCATGGTTGTTACCACTGCATTATTTAGTATCTTGATGGTACAGTATAATCACTTCCATAGAGTATTTCTTATTTTAAAAATCAGTTTTACTAGCTTTATAATTTTCCCTTGTTATGTGGTTATTCCTAGACATGAAATATGACCATATTATACTATTCACATTTCATAAATGAGGAAATAATTTTTGGTTTTATTTCAAATATGCCTTTGGAAACTCATACATTTTCTCTTATTTTTCTTGAGTTTGAGAAATGATGGTATCAGTGGCCGGTGGATTGTGTGAAAAAATTACAACAGTTACCTATTACAGTCTAAATTCATCCAAAGCAACCATTTTTTAAAAAGAGGATAACAAGTATATTTGTTATAACACATTTGTCCGGTTTCACAGAAGGAGACAGTCTTATTTTCTTGAATTTTAATTTTATAGGGATGATTGCTACTCTATTTTCACATTTTAATGAATTGTATAGGACTGACCCCAATGCATTTATGGAAATTTGTCTCCTTTTTTTTCCATTTTAGTAGCAAACAGATATTTATTAATTAAACACTTCCTTATAGCTATCTATATAGTCTCAAACAAAAATTGAGAACAGTCAAATTTCACTCACTTCTTTCACATTCAAGTATAAATTATCCAGAAAAAATACATTCTCTCAATTTTAGACAAAACTCCTTTCTGCTCATTGACATTATATCTATCCCATTAGAGAGGTAATATTATGTAGGAGAAAGAACAATGGCTCTGGAATTAGAGGACATGGGTTATAATCCTACCTTCAAAAAAGAATCATCTGGGTTACCCTGCACAAGTCACTTAACCATTCAAGTTCTAAATTTCCTCCTTGTAGAATGAAGGAACTGGATATGTGAACCAATGACCTAAGAGATGTAAAATTAGGCTCCCATCTACATGAACTGTTTTTTTTTTTTAGAGAATCTTCATTTGATAAAGTTAATATTTTATATTTATGAAGCTTAAATTTATTTTATTTGTAGTCAGGAAAATTGGGTCTGTATGATCTTGGGCAAGACAATCTCTATAAACCTTAGTTTCTTCTAACTTCAAAGTAGGGAAAATAATAGCTATAGCTTGTGTCTCAGGGATTTTGTGGTGGTCCCATGAGATTCTATAACTAATGTGCTTTGCAAACAAAGTGCTATGTGAATGCCAGTTATTGACCTCTATAAAATGGTTTAAAAAAGTTACTCTTCATACCTGACAGAGTTATGGTGAGAAACAAATGTATGATCAAATGCATGTGAAAACTAAACTATATAAAAAGTAATATTTGAATTATTTTATCATTTACTTTTATATGCTAAGTTTTATATAACTGCAAACTATGTAAAAGGTCATATTCAAATTATTTTGTACTCTATCAGGGACACAATATCCACGAAGGAGAATCATCTTCTTTGCATCCAAGAACTTTTACCAATTGTCATGCTTTTGAAAGATCTACATTTGACACTGTTGAGTCCCCATCGAACCTTCGAAAGATTATTCTTATACTTCCTTCTCTATGACACAATACCTGATCTTAACAACTGTTAATGACTTCTTCCCTTTAAACAAAAATAGGACTTTATCTTCTGTCTTTCTGATGCATTTCTGAAGTATTTTGTATGATAGTTATCCGTGTTTCTATGTTTAATCTTTCCAGTAAACTGTAAGTTTCAAGAGGATAAGGAATATCTTTTAAAAATGCTTTTTTTCAGAACCCAGTTTGGGTTCTAAATATATAGTATGTTGGTGGTTCTCAATAAGTATTTTCTAACTGAATGAATGAATGCTCAAATTTATGTCTCCATTTGCTCAAATGTAAGTGGGCTGAAGGCTTTCGGATATGTGGCCATATAGAGAAACAGACTAAGACAATGACTTATTGAAGGCTCAGACCATTACTGATCTAGAGGAAGCTCTGTATCTCTTCATGGATGGGACCTCTCACATTAAATGGGAAATAACTGCTGACATGCTATGACTTACCAAATAGTCATACCTTCTCTGGAAATCACGTCCACAAAGTTGGCTAGTGGATAGTGTTGGGCCAGGAGTCATGAAGACCTTAGTTCAAATCTAGCCTCAGATATTTACTAGCTATGTGACTCTGGACTTGGATTGTGGGACTTTTAAAAGCAATTTAACCCTGGACAAGTCCTCATCTGTAAATATAATACCACCTATCTCCTAGGATTAGGCAATTAGATAAATTAGATAATATTTGGAAAGTACTCTGTAAACCTTAAATCTCTATGTGAACACCAGCTATAATGATGATGAGGAGGAGGAGCAAGAAGAAAAAGAGAAGGAAGAGGAGAACAAGAAAGAGAAAAACGAGGTGAAAAAAGGAGGTGAGGAGAAAGAGGGAAAGAAGGAAGGGTTTCTTGGGAACATCTACCCTACAGTCATAAAGATGAAGGTCATTGGATCTTAGCTTCCACACTGCTTTCACAGAATCATATGACCAAGAATTGGAATGATATACTTTTAGAAATAGAAGGGACATTAGAAATCAGTAAGTCAATTCTTATAAAGTCCAAGGTCACTTAGATAGAAATCAGTAAGAGTCAAAACTCAAACCCAGAACTTCTGCCTGCAAATCCAGTTCTTGTTGCACTACATTATACTAATAGGAAGAAATAACTAGGCAGTTCTTTGAGAGCAGGGACTGGGCTTTTTTTTTGCCTTCCTTTGTATCCCCAGAATTTAGTAAAATGCTTGCCATTAGTAGGTGCTTAATAATACTAGTTGACTGATGACTGATTCCCCTGCTTAAACTTCTTACCTTCTACCACCCTCTTTGTTTGTTTGTTTTTTTTCCTGGCAATTCAACCTTCATTTTACTGCCTTGGTAGGAAGATGCCTACACAAGTATAAATCTACCACAAATACCATTGCAGGGAAAATTTTTTTCCACATGACATTCAGATGAGTGTACAATGTTAAGTTCTAGTGACAAAGGAGGAGGAGATGGGGTGGGAAGGAGATGAATGGTTATATCAAAGGAAAAATAAAAGGTCTTGAAATAGAAAAATAAGGAAAAAAGCCTGAGATCCAACCACCAAACCACAGACCTCCATCTTTTCAATCTTTGAAAGAAATAATGAAAGACAATGCAGAATTGTGAAATGTAAATGAAGGCCACAGGACAATATTCCTTTGTTTAAATGATTCCAGATGAATTTGGCATCTTGGTCTAAGTGAGTTCAGCAGGGGATTCTAATGAATTTCAAAGAATATATCAGTATTTTTTAATTTGAGATAGAGAAAATGTAGCCCAAGATCCCACTAGTGAGATGTAGATTTACTATTTGCGCAGAACCTATGGAATGACATACTAGAATACTAATGCACACTCAAACACATCGACACTTGAAAGCATTTTTAAAGAAGGTTTTCTGCGTGGCTGCTGACATTGTAGTTCTTAGATTAAAAATGACCTCCACTGTAACCTAGTGACAGCACAGTAATGGTGAAACTTGGAAAAAATACTTTATTCCTCATATCTCTTGCCCTTCCAAAATATTTAAAGTCCTTTTCCACGAAGGGGACACTAAGCTGATAAACATCAGGAGCTGATCGATGGTACTAGAAGAGTTTATTTCGTTGTCGTTCTCCTTCACAAATTATTAGTTTTCTCAGAGATTACTGAAACTTAAAAGCATAAAAAGCATAACTAATGGCATGAAATAGCCTCATTACCAAGGTTTCTCTGCCATTTTACTAAACAGGCATAAGCTACAGAGATAACTGAATTGTTCAACTGTAGTATATGTTGTTTAGGAGGTGTATGAAGGCAATGAACTAGTGAGATAAATACAGTATAGAATACATTGGAAAGTGGAGGAAAATATATTTATTTTCTCTGAACAGGAGATGATTAAGGGGCTTATGAGAAGAAGAAAGAAGCCTATAGGACCTAAGAAAATGAATAGCATTCAGTTCATTTCAATTAATTTCAATTTATTTACTTTCTATAGGAGGGTGGGGAGGAGAGAGTGGCAAGATATACATAGAGAAGTGAATATAAATTGATAAAAATAAAGTGCTAGAGAAAGAAGGGGTGCTTTGCACTAAATGAATCAATCAGAAAAGACCCTTTAGAGACAGTTTGAAGGAATCTAGGGGTTCCAAAAACCAGAGGTAACTGTTAGTGACAGACAGCCTATGCAAAGGCACAAAGGCATGGGATGGAATGTTGTGTGGGAACAGCAAATAGGGCAGTTGGGATAGAATGCAAAGTGTGTCAGTGGAAGTATAAGGGCATTAACATTGAGACCCCTTTCCTTTTTTCTTTCCCTCTAAAAATCCTTTAATGAAAAATTCCAACACCAAACTGTGTCTGAGGATGCCAGGATGTCTGTTACTATATGGAAATGTAATCCTCATTTTGTTCTCTCCATCCCTATCTGTATGACACTCCGTGCCTTACCCATTTTCAGACACTAGCCAGAGGAAGCTGGCTCCCCATGGCACAAGTTACTCATTTCTGATTTTTTTCTCTTCTGAGTGGCCCTAAACAAAGTGCTTGAATAAATCTGCAATAGATTGTGGAATTACTAATTCGCTGTATTTTATATGCTTGGAAGAAAGAGCTGGTTAGATATATGATGTAAATTTATGTAAATTGATACAAAATTTATTGCAAAATCAACATGAAAATAAGAGTAACAGGAAACAAAGTAATATGAAAATGTCTCCAAGTTTCCTGGAAATCAACCAATGTGTCCTACTATAAATCTAAGGTCAATTTTTATAGTTTTACCCTTGGCTATTCTCAGTTTATTACATTACTGTCAGAGTTGCTTATAATTTTTTTCTTTCTATTGATGGTCTTTACTTTATAAGAGGTTCCACATATTCTTATCAATTGTTTAAAAACACAAACATATATTGTTTATTACATCATGCCACACAAGTACTTATCCTATTGTTGAAAAACAAATTATTTGAAAAAATCAATCATAAAATTAGGCTTAAAAGAAAATGGATTCAGTTACACTAAGTTGACAAATGTATACCTACTATCTTATTAAGGTAATGAAACTTTTTCTTACTACATGCAAGAGGGAGGCCTCCCCTTTATCGTAACTGAAACCTGGACTGGGAACAGGGGCTTGATCTAAAGCTTATGTACTTTGGTTCTCATTCCTGTTAGCCTCATAAACAGAACTGCTAAGGGAGGGACAGAGAATGAGATTCCTAAAATGAAAAACCACATTTCATGCTCACTAAGAACTTATGAACTGATTGCCAAGCAGGGGGGATTTGGGTTGAGAGGAAAGACAAATATGAACAAAACAAGATGGGATGTAATAAATGCAAAGGAGAAATCCAAACATAGACCTCTAAGAAATTTAAGCTTTGAAATTTGAGATTTGGAGTAAGTGACTTGAGAGAGCTCATAGATAAGACAATCTACTGAGGATGACTGAGGGGAGTGGAACATACTTAGACTATATAATAATAATAATGATAATTTATATATCCTTTACTATGTTCCAGGAACTGTGCTAAGTGCTTTACAACCATTATCTCATTTGATTCTCACAACCCCTTGAGGTGGGTCTATTATTATCCTAATTTTACAGTTAAGGAAACAGAGGCAGACAGAGGTTACATGACAGTATAACAGGGATATAAATTTTTATTAAAGTTCTACTTTTTATTTGTTATTATTCATGTCTCTTTTGTGAGGGAATATTGATTGGTTTTGTTTTGAACCAGTTTTATGTTCAATATTTATTTCCTTTGATACATTGAGAAGAAAATCCAGACAAACCTATTGATGAATCAATAAGCATTTATTAAACACCTACTATGTGCTGTGCACTGTGCCAGGCACTGAAGATATTGAAGCAGTAACATAACAGCCAATGGAGGCCACTCTAAACAAAACATTTTGTCCTTGTAAAGGAAAACAAAGGGTTAGATTAAAGGTACCTAGTTTAGAGGCAACATGAAAAGAAGAGAAATAATTAGTAGCCATTATTTTTCCCTAGCCCTGTTGTTTCTTACTCCCCCTTCTATATTCCTGCCTTCCCTAGCCAAGGGGACTTAAGGATCTTTCTCATCCCTCATAGCATACCTTCAAAGATATAGCTAGTAGTGAATTAGAACTTGGTCCCTGGACCAAAGAAACTTATAGCCCTAAATTCAAAATTTGGTAGAAGAAAAAAATCCTAAAACAAACAACCAAATTAACACATGAAAATCTACCCTTCATTTGCTTTAGAAATCTGTCTTTCTTAACTAGTCTTACACAAAGCACAAAGAGCCTGATTAGAATGCTTACGTATTAGAACTTCAGGGAGAAGCATTAGGTGTGGATTCTAATGAACTTCTGCCACTATTTGCTGTATAAAATCCTAGTGTCAGAGTTTTCACTAAATGAAGGTAAGAATCTTGAAAATCAAAGCAAGCTACAAAGATAGTAGGGACACAGACTCCAAGTGCTTGTATAATTTTCTCTCCTCTGGTTTTAGAGTAAAAATTGTGCAGGAAAAGGAGGACTATTTCCTGTGTATGAAGACAGTAGTCAAAAAGAAAAGAGAAGTCTTAATATCCTAATGTTTCTTCTCTTTAATCTATGCACAAATTGAAAAAAAAAAAGGCAGGAATGTCTAGCAGAATAAAAAAAAAGTCTGGAAAAAGGCCAAGTCTCCTCTCCTGATAAAGTCTTTTTTTACCTAGAGAACAAAATGTTTAAGTAGGAATCTGCAGAACCCTTCATCACACATTTCAGTGACTGCAGAACATCCCAATCTCTGGCCATAACTTGGATACCCTTACTTAGGTGTTGCTGCCACATCAATCTGATCCCTGGTGCTCATCAGGAAGTCATTCCCTCTTTCTTTTTTCTTTCATGGGACCAGAATTTTAGAGCTAGGAAATACTTAAAATGTCATCTATTCCAATGTCTCACTTTTTATATAAGGAAACTGGGCAACAAAGAATGTGGGCAATTTGCTCAAGGGAAACTGTTTCATTCACTTTTTTTTTTCCAAATAAGGATTGTTTATTTTCTCTCATTTCAACATCCCTCATGCTTTGGGGGCAGGAGGAAGGGAAGAAATTTCAAGGAAAACTTTGTATACTTTAATATTTTTCTACTAACTTTTCAGTGGATAAGAAGTTAGAGTATTTATCCTTACTAAACTGACTGCCTCTGCTGCCTGACCCCTTCTCTTCCTCCCTTCTATTTCTGTCTCTGTCTCTGTGTCTGTCTGTCTCTCTATTTAAATCTGGTTTTTAATTCTTACTCCCTTTCTTTCAACTTCCCAGAGCAGAAAGGTATAAATAGGAGTAACAGAGGTATCATCAAGGGCATGGGATTAGGAAGTTGTCCAGAAACTCCATAAATCGCCCTGGTTCCTAATGACTTCCTCAGCAGAAATGGTCTTTAAGTAGTTCAGTGAGGGAATATAAAGAATTGTCTCCTTTCATGGTAGCAGGGTTTACATATCGCAGATTTTTCCTGTTCCCAATCTCTCTATCTCCAGTTCATACCCTATCCTTTCGCCAAAGCAAGAATAAAAATGAGGAAACAAATGCCATACAAGACTGGCTATATACACATGATAAAATAAAAATGGATTCATCTATCTACCCTAAAAAAACAAAGTATACAAAAATGCATATAACCCAGAGTATAAAATAGTTGTATAGGCAGATTGTGTTAGCACACAAAATTCTAATTAGTGTTAATCCACACAATAATAATTTTCTTACCAGAAGCATCCTTTTGGAGAAAGGTTTGTGGATAAGGAGTATAAAACAGAAGAAAGAAAAAAAAATAAGGAAGCTGGGGCCTAGAAGTGTTGGGAAAACAGGAAACAGAAAGTAGTAGACTACTTTCTACTCCTGAAATATATCCATGGCTTCATCTATTTGTTTTTGTGTTTCACATTATTTGTTGGGCCTGAAATTCCTCCTTTCCTTTCACTCATCTCTACTGAAATCTCATCTACTCTCCAAGAACTAAACAGAGACTGCACCTTTCCCATGAAGGATTCTTTGATAATCCCAGTTAGGAGTGATTTCTCTGTGGTTTAAGTGCTTAGCCTGGCATAGGTAGAAAAAAGCTCTGGTTTAAGGGTCATGAGACCTGGGTATAAGTCTCAATTCTGACACTATAATAAAATATCATATAATATGATATGACATATTATACAATGTGAATATGATATAGCACAACACAACATAATATGATACATAACACTATAACACCAAACAATATGACATAACTCCTATAATACAACAACAAAAATACTAGCAATTGAATAGCACTTTCAGATTTGTAAAATACTTTCCATATATTTCATATAATCCTCACAACCACTCTGGGAGGTAGGTGGCATTGTTGTCTCCATTTAATATAAGTGTGACCATGTGGTAAGTTAATCTATTGAGCCCTCACTTGTCAATTAGGGATAACATTTCTTGCACTACATGTTGACAAGGGAGATTGGTAGGAAAAATGTTGTTTATTTAACGAACTACCTAAATATGAGTTTGCATTATTTCAGTCTTTCCACCTTTCCCACATACTTATCAAATTCTACATTTTTGTAGAATTATTTGGTGCCTTTGTCTTTTTCCCCTTCTGCTCTAGAAGCTCTGTGGGGGCAGAAGCTATGTCTTATTTAGCTTTGTATTTCTCAAAGATCACCTGGTAATGTGATCCTGCACCTTGCATGACTCAATAAATGTCTATTCACGTGAATGGATAGGTTGTCTCTCAAAAGAAACCAAGGAGATAGGGCAATTTTAAAAGTATGCACGTGGTAGTTTAAATGTAAACAGGGTAAACACTACTAGTATCCCTTCCTTCTAACACTTTACAGTGACTAAAGCAGAGTCTTCTTTCATTTCTGAGAGTCAGACATCACACACACAACCCTTGCTTAAAATCAATTCTCACCCACCCACTCCCGCCTTAACGGTCTAATTTCCTATTGCCTGTGAAAGGAGCTTCAGCAAATGTGTCAGCTTTCTCTTAGTTAATTATCTCTCTTGTTATCTTTGATAGTGCAGAAAGTTCTGGGTTCTTACAATTTTATACTCTTGATGAAAGGAGCCATATGCAGCCGAGTTCACTTGGCAAAGCAAAGGTCTAGAATCGCAGGGATTCTGGGTTGGAGTTATTGCCATAAATATGATCCTCCTATTCCTGGGCAAATTACTCTTCCATGCTCCTCCTCTTTTTTAAATGTTAAGCTACTTACTTCACAGAAGCATTGTGGGAGAAATGGAAAGAAAAGCAATAAAGAATCGTTGAATAATTAGAAGAAAAAAGTCCACAAATGCCCTCTGAATAAGCTTGGGCAAATCAGGAAAACAGGCTTATAATTTGATGTCTAATGCAGGATGAAAAGGCAGAGAGAAGCTGTCTGCTAAGATGCCAGTGGATAGGGCCAGTGCTGGTTAGATTCTAATACCTCTTTATTCCCATCCCCAACTCACCCTCCCCTTGATAAAGAAATTGGGGGCAGGGAAATCTGGTTGTAGTCAGTTGGAATAAAACCTTGCTTCTGTCTTTAGTGCTGAATACAACATATTTTGAATTTTCAACATTTGCACTGGAGTTTAATACTAGGATTCTTTATTGTGCAGTCTCCTAGAATTACCTAGTTTCCATCTGTAAAAATGAAGGCTGGTTGCTCAGTGTCTTTTAATTATATAGATATAATTCAGAATATCTTAACTTAAGAACACTTTCACTGCACCAAGTTCTAACTCATATTACCTCTCCCTGTTCCCACATTCCTAACCAGTATAATCAAAATAGTGGAATAATAGTAACTAATGTTTACAGAGAGTTTTAAGGCTTACAAAACACTTTGCAGATATTATCTCATTAAAAAAAATTCAAACCATAAATTTGGGAGATAAGCATTATTATTGTCTTCATTTTACAGAAGAAGAAACTGAGGTAGACAGAGGTTCAATATGGTCCCAGAATCACATAGCTGGCAAGTGTTTGAGGTTGTATTTGAATTCAAATTTACCCACTAGCACTCTCTCTGCCTCTGCACTACCTAGCTGTGCATTTGAAACTCTGGGTTTAAATATAGGCTCAATCACTTACTATTCAGGTGACATTGGCTAGTCACTTCCTCTCCTCGCCCTTAGTTTCCTCATTTGTTAATTAGGGGCTTGGACTAGATGATCTCTCAGGTCCCTTCTAATTTAAAAATCTCCTATGGATGACATAAGAAAATCACGTTTCTCCTGTTGTTCAGTTGTTTTAGTCATATCTGACTCTTCATGATCCCACTTGGGGTTTTCTTGGCAAAGATACTAGTGTAGTTTGTCATTTCCTTCTCCAGATCATTTTGACAGATAAGGAAACTGAGGCAAACAGGGTTAAATGTTTGACCCAAGGTCAAACAGATAATAAGTGATTTGAACTCATAGTGACAGCCAGCTAATCCTTTGCTCCTCCTATAATGAGGAGTAGACTTCAAACACGTTTGTGCTCCTTTGAATTTGGGGCTTTCCTTCTAGTTAGGAAGTATAAAGGAAGGAAGTATAAAGAAGACCAAAAGACACACTATTATTGGTCCAGGACCAACTTATTCCTGTATTCTAATTTATTTTTCTTTGGCTCAGAATTTACCTTTCCTGTCTTTATAATTGACACCTAATTGTGTTTTTTCCTACTTCTATTCCCACCCACCCCAGGTCTACCTGTTGCCAAGTCTTTGCCCTCTTGCTAGGAAGTGACCCTTTGGATGCCCTTGTCTCTGTTCTATTGGCTTTTGGACCCTTGACTTGTTGCAACCAGGGACATCAAAACTTAACCCCAATCTTGTTGGATCTAAACTCAGATCTTTAGCCCAGTCCCTTCCTTTCCCAATTTCTCACTTAATTTGACCTTTTTGCTGCCTGTTTCCCAAGGTAAGGTAAATGTTAATTACAAGAAGTTAGAGAGACTGGCATAAGATTTATAGGAACGGAAATCATGGTGTGATGCAAAGGAGCCTGGACTGAAATTCTAACTCTAGTGGAGATGTTGGGCAAGTCACTTAACCTTTCTGTCACTCAAGTTTCCTATTCATAAAAAGAAGTGGTTGGGTAAATACCCTCAAAAATTCCTCCAAATTTAAATCTATTCCTCTATTTTGCGCACACATGCATTAGTGTATGCACAGGGAACTTCAAATTGGGTCTGAGACACTTATTACCTGTGTGACCCTGGGCAAATCACTTAACCTCTTCCTGACTCAATTTCCTTAATTGTAAAATGGGGACAATAATAGTACCCACTTCTCAGGGTTCTTTTGCTGATCAAGTAAAATATTTGTAAAGTATTTAGTGCAGTGTTTGGCACATAAGGAACACTTAAAGGATTAAAAAAATTATTTCAAGGTAAATATTTGTTAAAATTTCTATTAAAATTTAAAAAAAATATAAACTAATCTTGTACATAACATTTATGAATAATACAATAATCCATGCCTTAAAATTAAAAAATATGAAATGAAAAAGCAAAATGATGATTTTAATAATTTTTAGACATTTGGATATGCCCAGGAACACCCTGTATTCAAACCTATGCCTAAGAACAGAGAGGAGGGAAAGAGTAGAAGTTCAAGGGTAAGAACAACTCTTGAAATAAAATTGGAGGCTATATTATGAAGAAACTAACATTTTCTTTACAGCATCTACAACTCTTTCCCTGACCTTCCCAGCCAGACAAGCTCTGCCACACACACTGGGGAGAGTCCTCAAAGATGAAAAATAATCAAATTTAGTTTAGGATGTGAATAAGACTTTTATTAGAGCTAGAAAATTTTTTTAAGTCATAGCTTTGAATTTAATATAAACACATATCTACCATTTTCTTTTCTCATTTTTCTTTCCCTGAGGCTTCCCCACAGTTTTCTGAGGGCTTAATAGAGTTTATATAGTTTAAAAAAACCAAAACAACAACCGTATATATGAATCCAAGGCTAGGTAAAAAAAAATTTTCTAGGGCTATAAAAAAAAGTCTATTCAGTTTGCAAAATTTTATAGATCCACCCATGCTATTCACCCTTTCTCCTAGATAGCTATATCATCCCATAATACAGTTTTTATTATTTGGTAATGTTTCTAAATCTGAGGTTAGCTTTTTTTTTCCCATTAGGTCTGCCAAATCTCAGATTGCATGCTGCCATGGAGGGGGGAGGGAGGAGGAGAAAGAGGGGGAGAAAATTTGCAACTCAAGGGATTGTGGAACAGAATGTTGTAATTTAAAAGCAAATGAATGAATGAATGAATGAATTAAAAATAAAACAAAGCATTCATTAAGCACTAAGTATGTCCCAGACATTATTTGTCGTAGTGGATATATAAAGAAAGCAAAAATACAGTTTCTGCCTTAAGTTAACAGTCAAATAGGGAAAGATTCCATGTAAATAATTATGTCCATACAAGATATAAAGATATATAGACATGTTTATATCTATGATTAATTGTAGGTAAATCACAGAGAGAAGGCATGTATGTTGCTTTTAAATAAGATTCCTGGATACTGATTTATTTTCTCTCTCTGTCTCTTCTTTTCCCCCCAGAGGGTTTATGCATATTCTTTTTCAGTTATAGTTTTCTAGTAAGATTAATTAAAAAAAATTCTTGATGCTAGAAAGTTTGTATGACTTATCCAGAAACAATGAATGGTTATAAGCCACTTCAAGTATAATATATATATATATATATATATATATATATATATATATATATATATATATATATATAAATTGCTTAAGGCTTTATTGATGTATTTTGTTTTTACATTACAAACACCTGAAAATATATGTACCATTCCATATCTAAGGTAAACTTTAATTTTCCCCAGGTCAATACACACAGTAAACCCTTTTTATATTAGCAATAAAAGCATCAATAACAATGCTAAAACTAGCATTTATATGGCACTTTTAGATTTGCAAAGCTTTACAAATATTACATCAGTTTATCCTCACAGCAACCCTTGAGATATAGGTACTATTATTATCACTATTTTATAGATGAGGAAACTGAGACAGACTGAGGTTAAGTGATTTGGTGAGGGTTACACAGCTAATAAGAATGTGGATTTGAACTCAAATCTTTTTAATTGTAGGTTTAGAATCCTACCCGCTGTGCCATCTTCAACTTTATGTTATGCCATTTTGAGGAAAATTTTGGTTTCAATATTGAAGAATGCTAAAGGAAAGGCAGGTGAAATAAACATCATATTAGTGGCTACCTTGTTCTGTCATGAATCTCACTGAATAAAGGAACATATGAGAAAGAAATTCCTCAGTTGTATGCTGGCAGCAAGGAGAGTCATAACATAAAGGCTAAGTAAATCATTTCAGAAAACAATGGAGAAAGGAAATGCATGCTATCATGGTTCTTTTTAGGTGAAATAATTATGCAAACAGCCAAGAACCAATATTGGAGACAGGGAGAAACATAGTATTATAAATTGTGTGTCCCAGTGTGGTGTGGTATGATACGAAGTCTTCTTTTGGAATCAGAGGGTTTTAGTTAGAATTGTGGTTCTTCAACTTAATATTTGCATGGTGCTAGACAGTTCACTTTACCATTCTGGGTCTTGGTTTCTTTATTTGTAAAATGAAGGGCTACATTAGATATCCTTTAATTACTCTTCCAACTGTAAATGTATGACCTTTTGACTATGTTTTAAATTTGCAATCATAACTGTGGGTTCATGGATGATTCTTGGATGGAACCTACAGCAAAAATGGTTTTGGTTCATGGAAAAGACAACAGTTGAGCATCAAAGTCTGCCTTCAGTTATGTGTGCATATGCATGTGCGCGCGCGCGTGCATGTGTGTGTGTGTGTGTGTGTGTGTAAGTTTCCAGACAAACCATTTAACTACGCTTTGCCTCAGTTTCCTGCTATAGAAATGGTTCTAATAATAGCTATAATTTTTATTTTGTAGGATAAGCTAGAAATAATAATTACAAAGGTATTTTGTAAATAAAATAATTCTTGTGTAGTACAGAGATTTATGATTTCATCAAGGTGTTCCTTTCACCTATGAAGCCTGTAGCCCGCTCTATAACCTAGTAAAGTTTATAAGAATTACCATGAATGAAAACGTCATTAGTCTTTCCAAAATTAGCTCAAACCACAACCGAGCCTCTTTGTGAAGACCTATCAGAGCTTGTGTTCCACTGGCTTTGCCTTCAAGAATTCAAAGTAACTTCAGCAAAACAAGACATCAGAGAATAAAAATGCTAGGTGTAAACATAATAAAAACAGTAGTAATAGTGGAATTCTAATATTAGAATTCATTTCAACACTGGGGCATCTAGGTGGCACAATGGAGAGAGCACTAGCCCTGGAGCCAGGAAGACCTGAGTTCAAATCTGACATCAAAAACTAGCTGTGTGACTCTAGACAAGCCACTTAACCCAAGTGCCTCCAAAAAGAAATCATTTCAATATTGCAAAGTAGGTAATGGACAGTTAGGTTCTTGATGGTTTTTGCCAATACCCTTATACATTCTTCTTCCAGGAATACTTTAGAGGTAGAATAAAAGTTATACTGTAGAGTAAGTACACACTGATCATTTTTGCCAGTCTGCTTTTTTCTAATCCTTAAGTATGAAAAACTGTCATCTTATCCAGTCAGCAACATTTACCAAGCTTGTCAAGTATGCAGAATGTCATATTATGTGCTTGGGGGAGTAACCAAAGAAACAGAAAACAGAGACCCAAGCTCTGAGTTCTGAGAATGTTTAGGCATAGCATCCTGTGACATTTACCTTTGAAGATGTGTCTTTTCTCTCTCTGGATTTAAGCACACTGAACAGTCTCTTCTTGCATCTTTCAATGGGCTGTCCCCAAAGCCACTGAAATTTATCTTCTATTTTCTCCTGCATCTTTTCCTCCTTTGCAGTGTTACTTCTTGAATGCTTCAGTTAGTTTCCACATTCTCACATCTAATCGTCTAACTCTAGTACCTTGGGTGGCACCTTCATGTCATGTTAGTACATGACTAAGATGGATCTTGGTAACACAGACTCAGGTCACCCAGCTGGAGGACATCTTTGTCCTCAGTGTAGGAATTATACTGGGTCCTAGGCCATTTCAATACACTGAAGGTTTCTCATAGTATAGCCAAATTTGTTATACTGTTGTGTTGCTATGGCATCTGCTGACATTTATACTGAATCTTTGATCCTGCCATCTGACAATTCATAGTAATTTATGCAAGTACATCAGTAGGAGTATGGGACACATTGGAAAAAATTCAAACCAATTTTTTTTCACTCATATACACTGGAAAATATCAGATAAATAATTTTATCAGTGGTCTCCATATAGAGAAGAAACTACAAAACATACACCATGTGTAGCAACTATAATAAAGCCAACTGTTTGAAAACTTCTAGAATATTTTACATTCAATATAAGCTCTAGGGTTTGTTTTCTATAAATTCAGCTATCTAGTTTCATAGGAGGTATGAAAACTGTATCAGATCAGTGTAAAGATTTTGTTGGCTCTTCTTTTTGCTGGGTAGCTACTGAATCATTCCAAAGTCTTTTTTTTTTTAAAGCAATTGAGGTTAAGTAACTTGCTCAAGGTTATATGGCCAGTTATTTCTGGGCGTGGTGCTAAGTATCTGAGCCCAGATTTGATCCCCAGGTCATCCCGACACTGGAGCTGGTGCTCTTACTCGCTGAGCCACCTGGCCACCTCTAAGCAATTGGGGTTAAGTAACTTGCTCAAGGTTACACGGCCAGGTGTTTCTGGGTGGATGCTAAGTGTCTGAGCCCGGATTCAATCTCCCAGATCATCCTGACACTGAGGCCAGTGCTCTTACTCTCTGTGCTACCTGGCCGATCCCCAAAGTCTTTTTTTCCTTTTGGACACTTTGTTTAGGAAAATTTGCCCCTTCAAGCAACAGCTACGGTGTGCATAATGATGAGGGAAGCACAATTATAAATGAGTGTGCGTCAAAAACATATACAAAAGGGGCGGCCAGGTAGCACAGCGAGTAGGAGCACCAACTCCAGTGTCGGGATGACCTGGGGATCAAATCCTGGGCTCAGACACTCAGCACCACACCCAGAAATAACTGGCCATGTAACCTTGAGCAAGTTACTTAACCCTGATTGCTTTAAAAAACATATACAAAAAAGCCAACAATTAACACTATAGTGTACTGGAATTTGTTTAGTTTTACCCAGAAGTGGTCCCTTTGCTCAGGGGGTTATGGGGAGGAAGACAATCAGTACTGAAACACTGTTGACTAAATAGCAAGCATAAATATTAATCTAAAATATATTCATATATGCACTTGGGTGTCTATGCATATATGTATATGGGTATTAAAGAGTATAAAGATGATATTAAATTTTTGTATGAATATAAAGCTTTACATAAATATTATTATATTAATATATTAAAGCTTTCATGGCTCAAACCTACACTAAGATTTTTGGGAGGACTTGTATAAATATAACTCTTTTCTGTAGCTAAAATCAGCATTTCCTTTCCTACTTTCCTTGAACTAATTATTTCTGAATTTCAATAATGACATAGATTGTACACATTTAAGACTTAAATGAATTGTACCTTAAATAGCAAAATAACTGTATAATTGAGTACAACTTTATGAAGGATTTCTGAGAGGTCACAAATGAACAAAAAAGTGACCCTTCAAAGTTTCTCCCTTTTCCGATGTGTTAATAAGTCTTAGCATTGAAATCCTTAAATAAGTCATACAACAAAGGTCAAAATCATTAGCAACTAGCAACAAGACTGGTAAAAAAGAGGACCAGGTAAATTTTTCATTATAATAGTGTATATAGGTCCATAGCTCTTTTAAAGATAATAACTGAGAGTCTAGATGTAGGAAATACAAATTGCCCAGACATCTGAGTAGACACATAATTTCAGCTCAATTATTAAACAAAAAATAATATGAATTAGCAAGCAGCAAGCTTGTAATCAGTAAGCATTATGAGGAAAACTATGCCAAGGACTGGGCTAAGCACTGGAGACACAAAGGAAAAGCAAAAACACTTTTTTGTTGTTGTTGTTGCATTATTTCTGATTGTGCTTTTATCAATGATCAAATGGTTGTATGTATCCTTGACACTGTGGGTAAGAGTACATGGTTGCTTGCACGGTTGCTCCCCATTCTGTTAAACACAAAGCATCATCAAGGGCTACTAAAAAGTTAACCAATTTATTCATGAGATGTAACAGATGAGTTATTCTCAAAGTAATAAAGCACACAGTACATTACAATTTTATGGTCCAGGAAGCAAATCTCATTATCATCTAAAGTCTTGAATTCTCTGACTGTTGATCTTTCAATTTTAGGGGACATACTAATTTACCTTTCATTCAACAAAAATTTTCTGAGCATCTGGTACATGTCAGGTCCCAGGCTGGGTGCTGTGTCTGCTATTAAATTATATCAAACTGAAACGCTGAAGAAAGACTCAACACTAGAGTAATTCTAAAGTTACTTTCAACAGATAAACTTGAAGTCCAAACTATTGTGTTGATTTGTTTTCCTGCTTCCTAACACAACCTGAGGCTTACAAATGTTAAAGCATCATTGAGAGCCAGTGAAACCTGGAAAACTCTATTAAAGTTGGAACTTGAAATTGCTTTTATTGTATCTACAGCACAAATGCACATTCTAATTAGATTCTCACCCCCCACAGGTTATTTAAAATCTATGTAGCTTAACACAGTTCAGAACATGGTAAATAGGAAAATACATAATTTAAAAATATATTCTATAATTGGATTTGGAAAACTTAGCCTGGTTCTGGTTTAGACAAGAATAAGTCCCTGTTTGAATATATTTACATTAAGTTATGGCCAAATTCCAATAGACAAACTGTCAGTACATTATAGCAAAGTTGTAGAGACTTTATAATATATTTACTTCAATGGTCCTGAAGATGTTCTGGGCTGCTGCTGCTCTGACGACGTTTTTCATTGCTGTTGTCACTATTTGAGAATTATTGGAGGAAAACATACTATATTCTTCAATCACTTCTATAACCCTTCATATTTTGCTCAGCATGCCTCAAGCCCAGGACATGCCTTATTACCATCTTTGGAATAGATAAAGAAACATTTCTCTTCACACCAAACATTTTCCTCTTAGTGCATACCAGTACAGGATTATATGAGCAGAACAGATGACCAAATAAAGGCTTAGGATGCCAAGAGAATAGGCTTAAGATATCAAAAATAGATGCTCTATTGGAGACCAGAATGCCAAGCTAAGAGATGGTATGTTAAATTTTGCACTTGGTCCTTATATCAACAGGTTGAAGAGTTCAATGTGCCCAGAAACTATTTTTTTTTTGTAATTTAACCCATGAATGCCTTCTCCATTGTATACCACTGACCCTGGCAGTCATAAATATGTGACGTAGTAGGGTAGAGTAGGCATTTTAGAGAATTCTTTTTCTTGTTATCACCAGATAATTGTGTAGGCACTTGTATAAATTACAGATACAATATCTTATCACAAAGAGTTAAGGGTTATGAACTAATACTTATTATCCAATGCAAATGAATGGGGAAGACATTGGCATTTAGGACAAACATTAGTCAAATCAGGTCTCACTTCAAAGTGTAACCCATGGAAATTTTTTAAATTGTTTTTTCTCCCCACCCTGTACTCCAGGTTGAAAAGTAAGAAACCCTTTTTCAGCTCTCCAGGTTTTCAAATAACTATATTAGCAGGTATATATAATATATATTATATATATATATATATATATAATGATATATAAGGCCAGCCTACACTTTTCTTACATACACACATATATACTTGTTGCATTGCTTAATTAAAAAGAACCTAAAACATTTTTTGAAAACATAATTTCCCTTGATAATTAGAACCATATGACATTTACTACTCTGAAGTATAACAAAGTATAAGCCAACGTTTAATCAATGTACAAAATTTAATTTGGTCAACTAGTCTACAAACTTGAAGATGAATATTAATTAAAGAATTAAAAAAGGTGAATTTTGAAAGTGATCAAGAGTGCTGAACAGATTCATGAGTGAGATTTCTCGAAGGAAAGAGCTAGTATAATAGACATACTATAAAATTGGGGCTGATTTACCTACTCTTCAATGTTTTCCATATAATGGAAAATTGTAAATGAGTCAGTACTTCTATTCTATCTTTCTGTTATCAAAAATAGGAATAATGCAATTTTTCTAATTTTTCTTAGCTAACAGTCCAAAAGAAAGATCTTAAGAATACATTCACATTCACCATTGTGATAGATGTCTTGCACTTAACATACTCCAAATAGTCTTCATCACGAATACCAGCATACCAAGTATACTTCCTGATATACATACAGTAAAAGAAGTCTAACCACTCACAATGTAAACACAAAGGAGATGAAAAATATATATTCACTAGACTGTATGGATACAGAGAGAGAGGTATCCCAACCTCATCTCTTACTACCCTTCATTTCTTTTTTGGACTGGTACTGCAAATGAATGATGAACTGGTGCCATAATTGAGTAGGAGATTGGGTTGGATCTCACTGTGTTGGACAGTACTTTTAGTTTCTTACACTATTCAGCAGTTCAAAAATATAGCTCTTTTAAGATTTAAATCCTCGGTGATGATATATATGTATGAATCATGAAACACTTATTTTCTTGAAGATGGAAATATTAATAAAAATAATCAGATAATCCAGAAATATTGCTTACCTGTTTAAGTTTTTTTAGATCTTCATCAAGCTCAAGGTTGTCCAAAATAACAGCAACAAACAAACTCAGGAGAATCTGCAAAATGATAAGGCAAAAGTTAAAAAAAAAGCCAAACATAGTATAAGGCTCAGACATATATGTAAACATGTTACTTGACTTTCCAATAAAAGATGCAAAAGAAGCATAAAAAGGTCAACAGGAAAGAAAAAACATAAGGGATTTGGTAAGGTTAAATTGTTCATATTCCTGCATGGGAATATTATATCTATACCTCCTAAAAACTTTCTCATTACTAGGGCAGTTAGAAGGATTATACATAGAAAACATGAACATAAAAAAAAATTAAGGGATGAGAAAGAAGAATATATTGGGAGAAGGGGAAAAGGAGAGGTAGAATGGTATGTTATAAAATGGGGGAAATGGGGAGGGGAGCACAAAAAAAACTTACTCTCATTGGAATTGTTTCAAAGAGGGAATAATATACACCCTCAGTTCGGTATAGAAATCTCTCTTATTATACAGGAAAGTAGGAAGGGAAGGGGATAAGAGAAGAGGTGAGTTGATGGAAGGAGGGCAATTTTGGGGAGGTAAAAGTCAGAAGCAAAACACCTTTTGAGAATGGACAGGGTAAAAGAAGAGAGAGAACAGGAAAACAGGTGGGAAATAGGATGGAGAGAAATGTGTAGTTGCTGATCATTGCTGTGAAAAAAAAACTTTTTGCAATGAATTTCTCTGGTAAAAACTTAATTTCTCAAATATATAGAAAATGGAATCAAATTTAAAGAAATAAGAGTAATTACTCAATGGATAAATGGTCAAAGGATGTGAACAGGCAGTTTTCAGACAAAGTAATCAAAGCTATCTGTAGTCATATGAAAATTCTCTAAATCACTATTGATCAGAGAAATGCAAATAAAAACAACTGAGCTGCTACCTCATACATGCCAGATTGGCTAATATATATGACAGAAAAGCAAAATGACAAATTTTGGAGGAGATGTGGGAAAATTAAAACACTAATGTAATATTGGTGAAGTTGTATACTGATTCAACCGTGCTGGAGAGCCATTAGGAACTATGCCTAAAGGACAATGAAAACCATGAATACCCTTTGACCAAGAAACACCACTATTAGGTCTATGTCCCAAAGAGATAAAAAACAAAAAGAAAAAGGATCCATGTGAACAAAAATATTTATAGCAGTTCTTTTAGTGGTGACAAAAATTGGAAATTGAGGGGATATACATCAATTTGGGAATGACTGAACAAGCAGTTCTATATAATTGTGATGGAATACTATTGTGCTTTAAGAAATGATGAGCAGGATGCTCTTAGAAAACCATGGAAAAACTTACATGAACTGATATAAAGTGAAATGAACAGAACCAGGAGAACACTGTACACAGTAATATCAACATTGTATGATGATCTACTATCAGTAACTTAGGTATTCTCAGCAATACAATGATTCAAGACAATTCTGTAGGACTTATGGTTAAAAGTGCTGTCCATTATGCTAAAAGGTGCTATTTGTCTCCAGAGAAAGAAATGGTAGAGCCTGAATGCAGATCAAATGTGCTTTTTTTCTCACTTTTTGGAGGGCAATTGGGGTTAAGTGACTTGCCCAAGGTCATACGGGTAGTTTTTGTGTTAGGTGTCTTAGGTCAGATTTGAACTCAGGTCCTCCTGAGTCCAGGGCCGGTGCTCTATTCACTGTGCCACCTACTCACCCCAAAGATACTTTTTCTTTATTTTGCTTGGGTTTTTTGTCTGTTTTCTTTCACAGCATGACATACAAGGAAACATGTTTTGTATGACTACTCATGTATAATCGATGTCAGATTTCTTGTCTTTTCAGTTGCGGGGGAAGCAAGTGTGATAGTAATGGAATATAAAGATTCCCCTGTATTGGCTTGGTTTTCAAATTGATTGTGTTAAAACCCAGAGCTTGTTAATCCCACCTGTGGGATGGACTTGTTGATGTGAAAAGAGAGTCCTGAACTGGGAGGAGCTGGTGATGTAGATTTTAGAGAGACAAGAGAGAGGCAGGATTGCTGAAGGCCACTTTGAATTGCCCTGGACTTTTGAGACCTGTCCCCGGAGCTGCCAAGGACTGAGGAGACACGGCTGTTTTGCTGGTACTTTGTCTGTCTGTTTTGATGTTGTTTTGCCAGATTTGTCCACTGGTGAAAGACAGTCCTGTTGTTGAAGAAGTCCTATAACCTGGCTGCTGGCTAAGAGATCCTGAGACTGTCCTGCAGACAGAGAGTGAATACTGTCCACTAGTGAAGGACAGTGCTGTTGTTGCAGGGGTCTGGGAACCTTTCTGTTGGTTCAGAGCTACTGAGACTGTCCTGCAGACAGAGAGTGAATACTGTCCACTGGTGAAGGGCAGTGCTGTTGTTGCAGGGGTCTGGGAACCTTTCTGTTGGTTCAGAAGCCCTGAAGAAGGATTTTCTTGTTGTATGTTTACAGAAATCCTGGGAGAGGGTTTTGCTAATGTTTTCAGGGGTTCTAGGACTGTTCTGCAGACAGAGGATGAATTAATGAAGAGACTGGCAATGTATCTTGTGGCCTTGCTAAGCCTTGTCTCCCCAGGAACTAAGATTGCTGAGAACTTGCCTCGTGTCAAGATGAAGAAAAGACCTCCATTTGGGTATTAAGTGCTGTGCTTAAACTTGATGTAACTCTGGGGTAGATTCAATTGTGATCCAGGGGTGGGGAACTTTTGACCTTTTTGTGTTCTATGGTTGAGCAAATGAATGTACTTTACTTATGTTTGGAAACTAATCTCCATTTGAGAAGAGGGGCTTTGTGGTGGACTAAATGAAGGTACAGCCTAAGGGTGGAGTAGTATTTAGAACTGGGACTTTGTAATTGATTGGATGAATGTAAGGTCCTGGGGTGGGGTAGTACTTGGAGATTATTTAATCACCCTTAGTAAATGCTGTATTTGGAATTATGTCATGTTTTGCCCTTCTCTGTTCTTACTTTGTCACTGAATAAAATGGAGAGCACCTATGCTGGTATTCTGAACCTTGGGAAGTTACCTTTCCTTGGCATTACATTACAGCAAGGTAGGGAGAGAATTTGGAACTCAAAATTTGAAAAAAAAAAGAATGTTAAAATTGTTTTTACATGTAATTGGGAAAAATAAAACATTACATAAGATTAAAAGAAAAGAAAAAAAGCAGCAGAGAAAGCCTGATGAAATGAATAGAAAAGGAATAGACAAAAACTCCAGGATAGAAACATAATGCTTCTATTGGTGGGGCTCTTGTAAGGTTGGAAGGGATGAGCTAGAACAGGGAGAGAAGAGATAAAATGCCGTCTAATAGAGTCCTTTTCTCACTATTCTTTCTAATTAGCTGGTAAGCTATGTTGTTTCTATGTTCCTCCTAAAGGACTGAAAATGTTTGCAGCATCCTCTAAATTCATTAACCTCTGAATTTAGCATCTTGAAGCAAACACTCTCAGACTCCACCCTAGTTGCAGCTATTCTAGAACTTAAATTTATTTTATTCCATCTTAAAGTTTCTACTATACTACACTGCCTTTCCTAATACATAGGGAATGGATGAAAGAACCAATAGTTCAGAAATGGCTGGATGCTCTTAATACAAATCACAACTTTATTGAAAAAAAAAAGAAGTAATAATGCATATCAACAATCTAAGCTAAATAGAAAGTGACCTATAAATATTTAATTGTCATGTATTATTATTCAAGATGCTCTTTCAAGAAGACCACATATACTATGCCAAAAATAGTTCTTTAGCTACTAAATGCAGGTGAAGGATATGTACCAAGCAGTACATTAATATAGTAGAGAACTTTTAAAAGTTTTATGTCATACCAATTTTTGAGAAGTTCACATTGAATCATCACTAAGATGAAACAATTTACCCGTTATGATTTGCCAGCTCTAAATTATCCGGTCACCCTGCCCTCCTTTATGCTTATAACAATTTTTATTTTGGAATCTACATTATTACCTTCTGGCACATTGTAATAGCCACTGCTACTTTAGAAATGGATGTTCCTTCTACACAGGAAAATTCTTAATAATAATTTAGAACACTGTATACATTTCTTAGTTCTTTCCCTAGCCCCCAAATATCTTCTCTCCCCTTCATGCTTTTGCACAAGTTGTTGGAAACTTTGAAAATCTTAGCCTAGGAAGGCATTTCAAATTGAAGGGGAAAGTTCAGATCATATGGCTCTGATTCTGTCTTAGTGAAATCTACCTTTTGGGGATGGAGCCAAGATGGCAGAGTAGAAGCACAAATTTGGGGTGGGCTCTTGCTCCAATCACTTCCATGTAAAAATGACTCTAAACAAACTTTAGAGCTAAATAACCCACAAAATGACAGAGAGAAACAAATCTCACACTGAAGGAAGCCCAGCAGGCAGACAGGAAGGGTCTATCTCACCAAGCTGGGAGCCAACCTCTTGGTTCCAGCCCCAGGGCAGCCCTGAACCAGCAGTGGGCCTGGAGCAGACTTCAGGAGTGTAAATCATGAGCAGCTGTGGCAGTTTTCAGACTTCTCAACCCATAAAACCAAGGAAAAAGTAAAAGGTCAGTGCAGAACTCTGTTGGAAGGGAGTGGAGGGCCACTGAAGATCCTGGTCTGGCCCCTGACCCTGGGGTGAGAGGCAGTTAGAGGTGTGGTGGCTGTGTAGCTACCATGGCATGGCTGCTTTCAGAGCTCCTGGCCTGCAGATAGTAGGGGGACCAAATGTCCATTCAGAGGGTAATCACTCTTGCTTTAACCTGCTTGGATCTGGATCGCAGTTTTGGGTGGTGGTCCTGGGGTGTGTGACCAGTGAGCCAGAGCTTGTGGGGACTGTAGAGATGGCAACCTCCTAATAGCTCCAGCAGCTGTGAAAACCTCAGCGATTTGGGAAATAGTTCTCTCCATTCTGAAAGCAGAGTTCTACCATGGAAAAGAGCCCAAAAGTCAAGTAATTGGCTGGCAATATAAGCAAGCAACTGAAACACAAACAGACCATAGAATTCTTTTTGGGGGACAAAAAAGGATTAAGGCATGGAGCAGGAGGAAGACAGTGAAGACAGAACTCCTGCATCAAAAGCCTCCAAGAAAAACATGAATTGGTTACAGGCCATGGAGGAGCTCAAAAAGGATTTTGAAAATCAAGTAAGAGAAGTGGAGGAAAAATTGGGAAGAGAAATGAGAATAATGAAAGAAAATCAGGAAAAGTGAGTCAACAGCCTGCTAAAGGAGATCCAAAAATACACTGAGGAAAATAACACCTTAAAAAATAGATTAACTCAAATGGCAAAAGAGGCCCAAAAAGCCATTGAGGAGAAGAATGCCTTAAAAAGCTGAATTTACCAGATGGAAAAGGAATTTTAAAAACTCACTGAAGAGAATAACTCCTTCAAAATTAGATTGGAGCTATTGTAAGCTAATGACTTTATGAGAAATCAAGAGACTATAAACAGATCCAAACAAATGAAAAAATGGAAGGCAAGATAAAATATCTCATTGGAAAAAACCACTGACCTGTAAAATAGATACAGGACAGATAATTTAAAAATTATTGCATTACCTGAAAGTCACAATCCAAAAAAAAGCCTAGACACCATATTTCAAGAAATTATTAAGCAAAATTGCCCTGATATTCTAGAACCAGAAGGCAAAATAGAAATGGAAAGAATTCACTGATCACCTCTTGAAAAGGATCCTTAAAAGAAAAGCCCTAGGAACATTATATCCAAATTCCAGAGTTCCCAGGTCAAGGAGAAAATACTGCAAGCAGTCAGGAAGAAACAATTTGAGTATTGTGGAAACACAATCAGGACACAAGATCTAGCAGCTTCTACATTAAGGTATCAAAGGGTTTGGAATATGATATTCAGGAAGTCAAAGGAGCTAGGACGAAAACCAAGAATCACCTACCCAGAAAAACTGAATATAATGCTACAGGGAAAAATATGGTCATTCAATGAAAAAGAGGATTTTAAAGCATTCTTTTTTTAAATTTATTTTAATTTATTTATTTTTAAAGCAATCGGGGTTAAGTAACTTGCTCAAGGTTACATGGCCAGTTATTTGTGGGTGTGGTGCTGCTATCTGAGCCCGGATTTGATCCAGGTCATCCCGACACTGGAGCCAGTGCTCTTACTCGCTGAGCCACCTGGCCGCCCCTAAGCAATTGGGGTTAAGTAACTTGCTCAAGGTTACACGGCCAGGTGTTTCTGAGTGGGTGCTGTGTCTGAGCCCGGGATTCGATCTCCAGGTCTTCTCAACACTGGAGCCAGTGCTCTTACTCACTGTGCTACCTGGCCACCTCTTTTAAAGCATTCTTGATGAATAAAACATAGCTGAACAGAAAATTCCCCTTTCAAATACAAGAAGCAAGAGAAGCATTAGAAGGTAAATGGGAAAAAGAAATCATAAGGAACTTATTAAAATTGAACTACTTACATTTCTAAATGGAAAAATGATAATTGTAACTCATAAGACTTCTCAGTAGGAGGATATTTGAAGGCAATATATATGCATATATGTATACATATACATATACATGTATACATATATATGTATGAGGGTTACGTGTATATAAATATGTATGTGATTATGGGCATATGTATGTTCATGTATACATAGATAGAGGGCACAGGATGAGTTGAATATGAGGGGATGACATCTCAAAATAAAATTAAGAGGTGAGAGGAATTCATTGGAACAAGGAGAAAGGAAGAGAAAGATTAGGGTAAATTATCTCATATAAAAGAGGCAAAAGAAAACTTACAAAGGAGGGGAAGAGCAGAAAGGTGAAGGGGAATGAGACAACATGATTCTCATTGAATTTGGCCTAAGGAGGGATTAACATACACACTCAAGTGGCTATCTTACCCTACAGGAAAATAGGGGGGTAGGGGATAAGAGAGGGGATGAGAGAAGGGAGGGAAGATTGGAGGAGAGGTGTAAGGGTTATGGGATTTAAAGATCTTCCATGCCCTGTTGGACTTGCTGATGTAGCAGGAAGGGGCGGAGCAAGAGGAAGCGGAAGCCAAGCTAGCGTTCCTGCGTTGGCTGGCGGTGGTGGTGACGGCGGCAGCAGCAGAGGCAGTGGCAGCGCGAAGCCCTTTTTGAGTTAGGACTGCTAAGGACTTTCTGCTAAGGACTCCTGCTGAGGACTGCCAGGGGACGGAGCTGCTGGGAGCGCGCTTCCAGGACGCTGGGTGGTTGCTGTGAGTGGGGAGAGGAGGACCTTTGCCTGAGGTAGCCTGTTCTGTTTTAAAGGCTTGAGAATGTGGGTGTTTTCTACTTTATCTACCTGTGCCAATGTCATAACTACTCTGATGGCTTTCACTTTCTGGTTTTGGGACTCAGTCTTTTGGTATCTTAATAAATTTTCTAGTTTATTTCCTCATATGGCAAACATGACGTATTTTGTAATGGATAATTGTATCACCATATTTGTAATCTCTATAGGCATTGTGAATATGGCATTGCTGATACAAGAGGGTAGTTAGAAGCCAACATTTTTGAAAAGGGATAGGGCCAAAGAAGAAAATAGAATTAGTGAGGGAAGGGATAGGATAGAGGGAAATATAGTTAGTCTTTCACAATACAACTACTATGGAAATGATTTGGGTAACTTCACATGTACTGCCTATATTGAATTGCTTATCTTCCCAGTGGGGGTAGTCATGGAGGGAAGAAGGGAATAAATCTGGAACTCAACTTTTTAAAAACAAATGTTTAAAAATTGTTTTTTTTAACATGCCACTGGGAAATAAGATATATAGGCACTGGGGTATAGAAACCCATCTTGCCCTACTAGAAAGTTAGGGAGGTGATGGGGGAGGATATAAGAGAGAAAAGATAGGGGGAACGTGTATTCAGTATGCTTGCTATTTTGGGTTGAGGGATAGGGAAAGAAGGGGAGGAAAAAATCATAACTGAAAATCTTGTGGAAATGAAAGTTGAAAACGAAAAATAAATAAATAAATTAATTAAAATGCCTATAAAAAAAGAAATCTTCCTTGCGGGTATCAAGAAAGACTGGAAGTAATAAGATGATGTACTACAGCTCTTTGTAAACTGTTGGTCACCACCCCATATAGGGTTGGGAATAATTTGGCAACAGTAAAAGGTTTCTGAACCTGCAATGACCAAAAATTAATTAAGATCAAATGTGTAATGAATCCAAGGTGTTTCTGGCAGTGCTTGCCTGTGCTGCATTGAGCAACTTCACTGTAGCCTTGGCTCTGAACACAAAACATGTGCACTTTGCACTGTGCAAGCTCTCAGGCCTTGCAACACCTGTGAATGCTGCCAAAAGTGAAAGGGGTCGCCCTGTTATACAATACTGACACTACATACATTGTCTATTCACATATACATAAATATGAAAAATTGGTTAGGTGATCTTGTCCTTTTTGTTTCAAAATCCTATAAGCCCGTGAGAAAGATTTACAGTTAATAATCATAGCTAATGATGCAGTTTTACTGTGAATTTGATGTTGTACTATAAAAGTTTATTTAATTTAGAGTTAATAATGTGTGTTTTAAACTCATTTTGGGGAAGTTAGGACATACATTGGATGGAGCACCAGGTCTGGAGTTAGGAAGAGTCATCTTTTTGAGTTCCAATCTGACCTGAGATACTTATGAACTGTGTCACCCAGGGTAAGTCACTTAACCCTGTTTGCCTTAGTTTCTCATCAGTAAAATAATCTGAGAAAGGAAATGGCAAATCACTAAAGTATCTTTGCCAAGGGAATTCTCACAAATGGAGTCATGAAGAGTGGGACATGACTGAAAAACAACTGAATAACAAATCCATTTTACTTGGTTGCTATACCTGCAATCCCAATGAGGTTTTCACTTGCTATCCCTATCCCATTATGAACTTTCAATCTTTTAATGCCCTAATATCCACATGATGTAGTAAATGAGAGGCAAGATGACATGTCATGGAAAAAAGACAGCAAGATCTAAAAAGATAGATCTTGAAGATAAGAAAATGTGCGACTGAATCCTTCCTCTCATAACAATGAAAAAATCACCTAGCTTGCATGATCCTAAGTTTTCTCATCAGTAAAATGAGGATACGAATAACTATGCTGTATACACACACACACACAATACACACATCTTTAGTGATACATGACTAGAAATAATATGGGGAGAGTAAGAAGTAACCATTAGACACCAGAAAGGTCTTATACTTCATTGGTGTCCAGGTAATATCAAGAAATCAAGAGGCCCCCAGGATACAGGGTAGACTCCCTTTGGACTATTTACAAGAGGGCCAGGACAAGAATTCAAGGTCATTGATGGTAGGAGATCTTCATTGTTGGAAAGAATACTTCAATCAATGAGCTCATAGAGTCATCTAAGATGAAGTACCTAACCCACAGGTTTGTTATGAAGGTCAAATGAGAGAATACATATCAAGTATTTTGTGAATTTTAATGCATTACATAAATGTCATGGTTTCCTGCTTTGTTTTGTAGAGTAATGTTTTGTTCTGTGAAAACCTGAAATTTAATTGGTGTAGGGAAATTGTGGTGAGGAAACCCTTGTCATTCAAAATGGCAACTGCTGTATATAAAGTGATAGTCTTAGATTAATGTTTAGGGCACCAAAAGGTTAAATCAATTGTCCACGCCACACATCCACAATGCCACAGAAAGATCATAGATTTAGATATTTAAAGGGTCTTACAGACCATTCAGTCTAACCATTTCATTTTACAGTTGGGGAAACTGAGTCCCAGAGAGGGGAAAGTATTTGACTAGGGCCACCCAGCTAGTAAGTATCTGAAATGGAACCTGAATCCATGTGTTCCTGACTCAAAGATCATCTCTCTATTTACTGAGCCATTTTACATCTAAAAGGCAGTTACTATGATCATTTTTCCTTATTCGTTTCAGGTACACATCTAACAAAAAGGAAGACTTGCTTGTTATTTCTTACTTCCTCATAGCGAATTCATCGCTAATGGTTTAATTGGACAGAAGCAGAATTAAGAACAGTGGCAAAGACTTTGAGATTAGGATCAGAAAAGGTCTTAGCTCTGATACTTCCTTACTATGTAACCAAGGGAAAATTTGATTTCATTTCTCTGAACTTCTTGGGTAAAACAAGGATAAATCTTTCTTCACAGGGATTCCTTGTGAGAAAAGTGCTTTGCAAACCTTAGAGTCCCATATACTTGTAAGTTATCATCAGTAAGCCTCAAGGGGCAAGGGAACAAGTGTAGTACTGGGAACGGAAATGTAGATTCAAATAGTATCTCTGACATATATAACCTCTGTGACCTGAACAAGTCACTTAAATCTCTCTGAGCTTGACTTTCCTCATCTGTAAAAAGTGGGAATTGGAATAGATTAAGGGTTCTTAGGCTGTTTTGTTTGTTTGTTTCAGGTCTCTTCCAATTCTAAGATCTATCATGCTAGACACTAGATTCTGTTGTGATCTCCTTCCCTCCCTCTCTTCCTTTCCCTTCATTCAACAGGCATTTCTAGCTACATAGAATATCACTTCTAGGCTCAGTCCAACTCACTGTGCAAGTAGCTGAAAGTTGTCATTTATTTTTCTGTTTTGCTTCATTGCTTTTGAAGTGCCTTTTTCAATTCTTGGCCCTCCTCTGGGTTGTTTCCCTAGCAGCATGACCTACTTTACATTCTAACTCACCATTCAGTCATGCCCTCTCCTTTTCTCTTTCAATTTTCATTTTCTATTTTCCTTTGTTTTTAAATAGCTTCCATCTACTCTGTGCTTCCACCCATGCTCATCTCTCCATATAGCCTAAAGATGGCCCTTTAGCTGAAATGTCACCTTTAATCTTATTTCCTTCCTCTAGTGTGAACTTTATTAATAAGTGTTACTTTTGTTTAATTTGAAGCTTTCTCCTGAAACTCAGCAGGAGTCTGACCAGCAGACTATAATCGGTTTTGTTTTGTTTTGCCACTTACAATCATGTTCCACCCTATGCTATCTTGCAGCCTGTGGCTGGAAACAATTTCCATTTTTTAATAGGTTGACAAAAAATGGAATTTAATAATAACAATATAAATTAGGATATTTTCAATGAGGATACACTGTCAAATAACTTTTGAAAAATCGTTAGTTAATTCACACTGGGCTATGCTTCATTTTGGCTAATGAATATAGATTTTTTGTATATGAATACTATATAAACTGTTAGGACATCATTCATTTCTTTGGTACATGTACTTAAAAGGAAATTAAGACTATTTTTAATGCCTGTTAAATTTTCATCTTTAAGCATTCCCATATCAAACTCATTCTTTGAAACCACTATAAGGGAAACTACACACAAACCTAGTGTTTCCTTCTTGTGGTAAAAGTAATATACATTCCTTCTTCACCAGTCATAGCCAGAGCTGGGTTTGGAAGGAGGGTATGTTTATTAGTCAAAGGACAATGTGAGAAGATAGAAACAGAGAACAAATAAACCATCAGATAAAAGGGTGGTCCTAAAGGGGTACTAAATAATGCTTATGGAATATGTATTCACTTTGCATCCTGAGTTTAATTTTCATTCTAGGCTGACAAATTAGTGTCCTCCAGGGGACAATGAGATGGCATGCTGCTTTTTGTTCCAGTACAAGCTATAGGAAAACATGTTTTGCCATTTGGCACATGCCTGGCCCTGTAAAAACTGAATCAGGAGCACACTCAGTCAGATGGCACAACTGACCAGAGTGGATAACAATTATAATTAGCTGTTGCTTAAACATGGTTATTAAAATAGTTCACAGGAAAGAAATAAATATCTACTAAAGGGTTTAACTTTAATACATGTTAAAACTAAAAGACACGATTATAAAACAGAGATTAAGATAATTAAAATAAAGCCCAACATTATATAATACAGACTATTATATATTCAGATTAGTTCCTTTGGAGGTAAAAATTATAAATGGGACATCACAAAACATCACCAGCTTACTTTACTGCCATCAGTTTCAATACTTTGTATCAAGATTAATTATCAACTGCTGAGGAAGAATTGCTTACTAGTTGGGCATCCAGAATTTTATTCCTCTACAATATAGCCTAGAAGAGGCAAGCATGGCATATGAATAATTATAAATATTATAACGTAATTTAAATATTCATTATAAATAAAATAATTTTAAAATAATGATAAAATTAATAACGCACTTATTAACAAATTTCACATTGGCAAAAAGATAGAGACCTGGTCTTGGAGTTGAGAACACACAGGCTCATGTTCTTGCTTTGACATATGCTGCCTATGTGATCCTGGATAAATCATTAAATCTCTCAGTACCTGAGCCAACTCTTTAAAATAAGATTATAGAGCAGATCCTGATCAAAGGAATTTCCCTGTAGCAACAAAATCATAGGTCCAATTCCTCTTCCTCCCTTCTGTCCCAGATACCAACCGTCAGACATTATAGAATCAACAAACTAAAATACAATGGAATCATGTATTCAAGCAGTTGTGTTATTAAAATGTGATCTCACATAGAATATAATTTACAGAACCCTGCAGATTCCCATAGTGTATCTTCATCAAAGATGCTCCTGAAACATGTAGAATTTTGTTGAGATGAATAAACAACTAAAAAAGCATTTATGAAGCACTGTGCATTAAGTACTTGGGATGCAAACAGAAAAAAGGCATAGAAGTCCTGTTCTTGAGTTCATATCCCAAGAAGGGGAGACAGCACATTAAAGAAAGTTTAACTGCGTGACAGTTTGAAAAGTCTGGTAGTCTTCCATCTCATCTAAAGGAAGAGAATTGTTGAATCTCACATCATCCAAGCCATGGGGGAAATCAAGTCACCTGGGTAAAGGGTATATTCTCCCAAAAGTAGCCTTCCTACTTTATTGCTCTCCTGGATGGGATCTAGGTCAGAAAGCAGTTATATTGTTTAGTAATTATGGACATTTTTTCAATGGCCCTTTTTTTGTAATACTATCCAAGATGTTTTCCCTATGTTTGGTGTTCTCTCTTTTTTCGTAAGTCTTGGGAATTGATTCTTCAATATTCTAAAGATTTTGTTTCCTTTAATGTATTATCTAGTAGCCTTTCCCATTTTATTTGTCTAGGTACCATTTCTATTTTCTTATGTTTCACAAAAGCAACTTTGGTGGTAGAGCTCAAGGGTGGCATTTCAAATACCATTGACAAAAAATTTTTTTAAATGAAGAAAACTTAATAGATCTTATCCATTTTAATCTCTCTTTTGTTCTTTAAATTTTTCATCCTTAAATACCTTCTGGGTGATCTGGCTTCTTTGGGATGTTTTGCTTTCTACAAACTTATTTTTCCCTTTGACTACTTCTTGCTATTTTATGAGGTGATACTGCTCATAATCTTCTACTATAAGACTTTTCAAATAAATTTATAATCTAAATTGGTGTTTCTTGTGACTCTTCTAATTTTCTGTTTATCATTCAACAAGTATTTTTTAAGTGTCCACTATCTGCCAGGCATTGTGCTAAGTGTTGGGAATAAAACAAAGGGAAAAAAACCCCAGTCTCTTCTTTTAAGGAGCTCATAGTCTAACTAGATCAAGGTTTACTGACTAATGTGGTTGTTAGGTGCTTCTATTTTCCTCTGTGGCAATTTATTTCTTCAATTTAAATTCATTAGGAAACAATGATACTGTGTCAATGTTTATTCTTTTATGCATTTCCCAATTTTTAATGTCACTAGATTGTTTAAAAACATCAGATTTGAGGTGCCTCAGACAATAGTTTCTCATGTTTTTTTCAAATTTAATCTAATTTTATTAATTTGATTTTGGCTCTAGCAAGCTGGTGAACTTTCTGTACAGAGAAAATTGATGCAGAAATGACTCTCACCCTGGTAAAGAGTTATTTTCTATTTTATAAATTACAATCAATTTCACTTTATGTGATATTATTTTCAGCTCACCATTTCTATTACCCCTGGCTCTTTTCCTGAATAAGCTATTTATACTTATAGTCTTCAAATGTTTGTCTCTCTCATTTATTACTCCTGAACTAAGTTTTCCAATATATATCTCCACCATCCTCCCTTATGAACACTCCAACATTAAAATCTTCAGGTAAAATTGAATACTGGATGCAGAGTAGGTATCACTCTTTGCTAGCAGAGGGATTCTCCTCATAAGGAGGTTCATATGTTAATTAGAATGATAGTTTTCCTTTCCTACCCACACACACATGCAATTCTTACATTATTCTTCTTCTTTTATGTCTCTAAATGGCTTTTATTATTTATTAAAGACACCTGTTGAAACATTGGATAGAGTGCTGGGCCTGTAGTCAGGAAGAGTCTTCCTTCAGTTCAAAATAGGCCTCTGACACTATCTGTGTGATCCTGAGCAAGTCACTTAACCTGTGTTTGCCTCAGTTTCCTCATCTGTGAAATGAGAATAATAACAGTACCTACCTCCCAGGATTATTATGAGAAACAAATCAAATATTATTTGTAAAGCACTAAGCATAATGGCATATAATAAATAATATATAAATTCTAATTCCCTTCCTCTTCCTCTTTTGATACTTTATTATTTAGTCAAATTCTAGAAAATGTTTCCTTAATAATCTCATAGGTGTAGAACCAAATCAAACTATCGACTTGGGTAGGATCATGGGTTTTGTTGTATTGGTACGTCCTTACCATCAACATTGACTATCTCTTCAATTATTAGTTTTCCTTTCATGTCTATAAAAATGTTCCCTTGTTGCAAACACAGTGAGGAAACATGAAGAAATGAATTGAGAGGTATATCTTGAATAAGAAAAATCTGGAGTCATCTCTTCTGTCATACACTAGTTTTCTGACAATGGGCAGTTCACAAACTCAATTTTCCTTAGCTTAGCAAAATGAGAAGGTTGAACTTGATGAACTCTAAATTTCCTTCCAATTCTACATCTATGATTCTGTGTGGCTTGGTAGGGAGATGAATTCTGAAACCATTAATACATTATGCTACTATTTTTTTTTTTGCTTTTTGGAGGGCAATTGGGGTTAAGTGACTTGCCCAAGGTCACACAGCTAGTTTTTGTGTTAAGTGTCTGAGGCTGGATTTGAACTCAGATCCTCCTGACTTCAGGGCCAGACTTTATTCACTGTGCCACCTAGCCTCCGCATATGTTATTATTTTAAATAGAATTTTTTTTGTCCTTCTTCCTAGGTTTTGTTAAGGGCAGAAAGACTTTTGAATCTTGTTATTTTAGTAAAGCTATTAATTATCTGCTATTTTTCAGTATTTATGCATTTTAGGGGTTTTTAGCATCTTCCCCTCTACCCCCCATTATGGACCATTTGGCAAGCCAATAAAGTCTGTGAAATAAGCTGGTGAAAAAAAGAAGAGACTGGGGTTTTTTTTTGACAGAACTGAATTTCTCATGGATTTTAGTATTTCATTTTGTCAAGCTATTCCATGCTATATATATATATGTCAAGCTATTCCATCTATAAAGCCAATGAAAAACCACTTCTCAGACAAAAAAAAGTTTTTACATACATAAGATTAATTACAAAAATTTAAAAGGAAAGAAATTTTATTGAAAAGAGGGGTCAAAATAATTTTAGATGTAATCTTATCACTGCCTAGGTTAAGTACTTCTGCTTTTGTCCAACAAAGCCAAGGGAAAATGATCTTGATTCTGTAAGTTTACAAGTCAGTGGCAGAGCAGAAGTTCAAGCACTAGTATTCTGATACTAAATCCAGAGGCCTTTCTAGCAAGGTATGGCTTGAGCTGCTTTGCCTATGTCACAATTTTGTCTCCGATCAGTCCTATTCAATAGCTCTGTTCATCACACTTTTCCTAGTACTCCCCACTACCCTCTTGTGGTTTCCAGCCTATAATATTCTAGCTAAAGAGTATGTTTGC
Organism: Petaurus breviceps papuanus; assembly: GCF_028583685.1. Lineage (NCBI taxonomy): Eukaryota > Metazoa > Chordata > Mammalia > Diprotodontia > Petauridae > Petaurus > Petaurus breviceps. The sequence continues at coordinate 5,173,215 of NW_027187289.1, forward strand.
AAGAATAATGATAAAGCATGTTCTGGCAGAAATAAACATAATCAATTATTAAATCTAATAACAACAACAAATCAACTTTTATTTTGATTTTAAGATGATAATAAATGAAAGAGAAGGAAGAGGGGTACTAATTTAAAAAGTAAAATATGACAAAGATGAAGAAATATGGATAAAGAGGCTAGCATGCAAGAAGTTATATATAAAAAGTCAATTATAAGTATTTTAGATAAGGAAGAAAAGTAATCTGAGTAACAAATCATAATAATAATGTCCTAGTAATAGGTCATGAGTATAATTTTTGATAAAGTAGTGATTTGTCAATGAAAATGAAAGAAGGAGTGACTTTTGATTAATAGCATAGATTAATGAAATCTTGGAGCTGGAAGAAACTTTCAAGATTGCCTGTCATTCAAGATTGGGGTCTGTGGAGAGATATTGGGGAGAGATATTGTGGAGAGATATTGCACCTAATGGTGGAAAAAGTTTACATCTGTATTTCAATATAAGTGATTGCTTTTATAATTCTATATATTTTATTTTAGGCATTTAAAAATGATATTCGTAAAAAGTGTCCTTAGGCTCTGTGATAAACAGAAAACTCCCAGTCACAGAGTTTTTGGGTGTCTGCCTCAATTTCTATATCTGTAAACTGGGGATAATAATAGCATCCCAGGGTAATTATGAGAATCAAATAAGTATATGTTTATAAAGTATTTTGTGAACCTTAAAGTTTTATGTAAATGTTGGCCATTATTATTTTATAGATAGAAAGAGTAAAAGGAAATAATCTTGATTTTAGGAAGACCTGGATTCATGTCAGAGGAAAAATATATATATATATGTATATATATATATATATATTTATATTGTAAGCCACAATAATGAAACAGTTCATTTCAAATGTTAGAAAATCAGTCTCCCACAATGGGCAGTTTAAGTATAAAGTAAATTACAAATGGATCCAAAGCTCTTCAAGGGTTTACTTAGCTTTAGTTCTATAGGTAGGAATTCATGTACCAATAACACCCCAGATTGTGAGATTTGTCTCAACAATCATATCTCAGTGGCATGATGGTAAATGTTTAACAAACAGCTCTTTTTTTGGGTAAAAAGTAACCAAGACACATGCTTAAGTTTAATTTACATAATCAACATTTTCTCCATCACTTTCTTATGCCAGGTACAATCAAAGATATAACAAATCAAGCCCTCGTTTGCAATGTTTGCTGTTTTCCAAGTGTAAGTGCCCACATGAAATTGCCTCTCACTCTCCAGTTTGAGCTGACTCTAGCAAGCTGCTGTAGTCACTCTCCATGTAGTATACTTGACAAAATTATAATGGGAAGGAAAGTTGGGATTTTAAAATAATATTAATTATTTTACTTTACTATTTGCAGTGTTCACCTCACATCCCACAATGCTTCCTATACATACTCCACACCACCCCCATTACTGTATCTTGGGTAAAAAATTCCAGAGTTTAAACCATAGTTGCTACTCAATTGACATTTTCTAATATGATCAATGAGTTAGGTAGAGGTCTTAGTCCTAATAACTGATGTTAATAGAGTGTTTAATATACAGTAATAACTACAAGAATTATTATTCCCATTTTGTGGATGGGTAAATTGAGGAAAAGGGAGGATAAGTAATTTGTCCATGATCACACAACATGAACATAAGTGTCAGAGGCAGGATTCAAACCCAGACTCTTGCTGACTCTAAATCTGGGATGCTTTTCACTTCAAAACATCACCTCTCTGGGGTGGCCAGGTAGCACAGCGAGTAAGAGCACCAGCTCCAGTGCCAGGATGACCTGGAGATCGAATCCCGGGCTCAGACACTTAGCACCCACCCAGAAACATTTGGCTATATAACCTTGAGCAAATTACTTAACCCCAATTGCTTAGGGGCGGCCAGGTGGCTCAGCAAGTAAGAGCACTGGCTCCAGTGTTGGGATGACCTGGAGATCGAATCCCAGGCTCAGATACTCAGTACCACACCCAGAAATAACTGGCCATGTAACCTTGAGCAAGTTACTTAACCCCGATTGTTTAAAAAAAAAACAAAAAGTATGGGGTACAGGAGTAAAAGAATGATACTAGGTTAATTACAAGTTTCTGGTATTCAGGTCTGTGTCTTGAAAGTGTAGAGGTCCCATTCGCTGAGATAGGCAATTATAGTGACAGAGGATCATGAAATATATTCTTCAATGTACCCTGGTTAGCAGTTCCTAACTTTATTTCCCCCTACCATGGAAATGCATTGGGGAGAGATTTCTTTTTTTTTTTTGACAGAATTGAATTTCTCATGGATTTTAGTATTTCATTTTGTCAAGCTATTCCATGATCTATAACCATGCACTTTTCTCCCATGTGCTTCTTTTAGGAGAACACAGCATGAAAACATTGTGCTGATTTCTAATTAACAAATAGCACCCTGAGGTCTTAGGCTTCTGTCTCCGGTTTAATTACAGCTGTGAAGAAAATATAATGAAACTGAGGAGAGTGTCTCTACACAATAAACAACAAGGCTTGGTTCCATTGTTAGATAATCTGAACTGTGCAAACTCACAATGGTTAAAAGTACCAGATGAGCACAGGGATTTGGTTCTTATGCAAGAAGTCATACCTGATAGAGGGTAACCACTTCCTTTAGAAGCCTGAATGGTTTTCATGAAGAATTTTACAATAGATTAAACATGATACGTATGATCAAATCCCAGCTACAATTAAAAATAACTGTGATAAAAATGTAAGTGTTCCATGCCCAACTCACCAGAGTAGCAAATAGATGATAAAGTATGAAGTAGATGGCAACCACAGGTGCCCACATGTGGCCTACAGCATTGAGAGTCTGGTCCATGACATCTACCCATCCTTCCTGGGTAAGAATCTGGAACATTGACATAAATGCCTAAAAGAGAAAAAAGTGAAAAGTATTAAGACACAAGTCTTAGGAATATATTTGGTGTTGAATTTGGTCTATGCAGGCCCTTTAAAAATATAGGTAGAGAGGGTAGGAAGAGTAAGGACAAGGGTGGCTACCACCTATGCCTGTTCATTGTTAAGAAGCTTCAAGGAACAAACTTGTAAAAATCATGATTATAGAACTCAATATGTGATACTGAACGGTAAGAATTAGAACATCCTTCATATCGTCATCCAACAAATATTTATTGAATTCAAGTCACTGCCAAGAGAGACACAAACAAAAATAAAATGTGGTTCTTGTCTTATGGAATTTAGAGTCTTGTTGGGCAGATGAGTAATGAATACAGATAATAATGAAACAAGATAGAAGTTTAAAAAATCACTTCATTTTGGTTTGTTTTCACCTATATTTTCCAAAGTATTCTTTCCCATTTCTAGGGGAAAAATCCCTTAAATAACAAAAAAAAAGAATAAGGAGAAAACAAAAAAAAAACACCTTAGTAAAATTAATCAGCATAAAAAGGTCTGATACTATATGCAGTGAGAATCAAGGTAAAATTTGAAAGTACAAGGAACCTAAAACCATTAACATTAGTGTCAAGTCCAGGTGTTGCCCTGGTCCCATCTTTTTTTTTTCTTGTGTGGTGACAATTAGGGTCTCAGAACTAGACCACTGGTACCCATGGAGATCAGCAGAAACCAGTATAGCTCAATCATGCTGATCAGACACAGGATAGAGGACCTGCTTTAACGCCTATTAATCTATTAATTAGCATTTATTAAGCACATACTATATGTCAAACATTGTTCTAGGCACTGGGAATGAAAATGCAATGAATAAAATAGCCTCCTTGCACAAGGAGGTTATGGCTGCTTAAATTCTCATTCACCATTATGTTGCCTAAATGGAGGTTATCCTAGAGATAATGGAATCCAACTGAAGGTCTAAAAAGCGCCCTCCATTTGTCCAGGGACCTACCCTCAAATTCACATACTCAGAAGCATTGACTTACAGGCCCTAGGTTTCCATAAACTTGTATTAATTAATAAGTCCATAATTACAAGTATTTTTTTCAAAGCCACTAACTCTCCAACTAGTACATAAACTATGCTTCACCATAAGCACCTGGGAACAGACCAGCATCTAACATTGCTCATTTAATAGCCCAGGGAAAGGAAAGAATGATTTTTGATAACTGTAAACTAGTTAAATTTTTTTCCTCTGATGCATACACGTGCTACCTTCTTATTATCCATCAAACAAAGATCTATGTTAACTCAAAGAAAGGCAAGATTTTTCTGGTGGAAAAGAAAGAAGGAAAGCTTCATGGAAGAGGTGGCATTTGATCTGAGTTTGATGGATTTGTAGAAATTGGGCAGGTGATGTTATGAGAGGGTATTCTTGGTGGAGCAAACAATATTAGCAAAGGTATGGTGGTGAGAAACCATGAGGCGAGCTTTGGGAGTAGCAAATCATCTTTTTTAAGCTAGAGTTTAAGACAGATGAGTGAGAAATAAACCTAGATTATTACATAGGGTATTTTTGAGGATAAAATGAAATAATTTATTGAAAGTATTTTCTTAACTTTTTTTAAATTTTAGACTCAAGGTCCAGAACACAAATATAGAATAGAGAAAATAAACAAAAACATATAGTAAACTTAAGTATTAGAACTTAAATACAGAGAAAGAAAATAAAAGCATGTTGTGCACGTAGAAGAACATTAAGGAGAGGGATCAAAATATGTAAAAATAAATTTTCATTTCAAGAAAGTCTGTATGATAAATAATACACGTTGTGTTTAGAATTGTCCATCTTTTCTTTGCTTCCTTGTAAGTTTTCTTTTGTTCTTTGCTGTGCACTTTTTTACTTTGTTCGTTTTTCCCTCCCCCTTCCCAAAAGGCTACAAAAAAGTTTAGATGTTTCTCTATAGCTATAGATATATACACACCTATATAGATTTATACTTTCCCAAACATATTCCACTCCTGATCTTTGTTTTTATGTTTGTGCATATTTCATTTCCTATCCCTCCTGCCTTCTCTACTTCACTTCTACCTATTACCTTGCCCTTCTTTTACTTGCCTATGCTCCCTCCAATGATCCCTCCCCCATCTTCCCATTCCCATAAATCTAAACACCCTTCTATATCCCTACTTTATCTATTCCCTCACATTTCCCTCTAAAGATTCCTTCCTTATCCTTTCCCCCTATCCTATGCCCCTACTGTTTTATTTCTTCTGAATTTAGAAGACTTTTATACTCTTCTAAATATATATGTATTGTTCCCTCTTAAACCCATTCCCAATAAAAGTACCAGAACTGCCAACCCTCCTCCCCCATCTAATTCCTCTCTATCAATTCTTCCTCTTGTACCTCGTTTGTATAAAATAATTACTCCTTTTAACTGTTCCTAAAGTTTTTACTTTTTAAATTCATGTCATACTGAGGTTTGCCCCAATCTTTCTTATGAGATACCTGATTATTAATAATAATCTCAGACATACATTTTACATATATAAAAAGTAAACAGTCTGTGCTCATGGATTCCTTATAATCAGTCTTTGTTATGTACCTTATATTTCTGTTGGTTTTTATACATCACATCTTCTATTAAATTTAGGATTTTTTTAAAACAAAGTCTAAAAAGTCTGAGAGTTTATCTAATGCCCATTTTTTTTTCACTCAGATTAATGCTTAACTTTGCAGGGCGTGATATTTTTGGCCAAAGACTCAGTTCTTTTGATCTACAATATGTTGTGTTTCAAGACCTGCAGTCCTTCAGTGACTCTGCTGATAGGTCTTGTGTAATTCTAAGTGTGGCATCATAATATTTAAATTGTTTTAATCTTGATCCTTTTAATAAGTTTTTTCCTTGAACTGGGGGTTTTAAAATTTGACTGTGATATTGCTACGAGTTTTCTTCTTTGGATCTCTTATAAATGGTGATTTACGGATTTTTTCTATTTCCACTTTCCCCCCTTGTTCTAATGATTCAGGACAATTTTCTTTAATTATTTCTTGTATTATTGTAACAAGATTCTCTTTTTGATCATAACTTCCAGTTAGTCTGATTATTTTAATATTTTCTCTTCTTGATCTATTCTCCAAATCTATTGTTTTTCTTATAAGATGTTTCACTTTCTCTTCTATTTTTTCATTATTCATATTTTGTTTAATTAATTCTTGATTTCTTATAATTTTGCTGGCTATACTTTGCCCAATTATAATTTTTAAGGTGTCATTTTCTTCCTTAAGATTCTGGATCTCCTTTTCTAATTCATTAACTTTCCTTTCAAACCCGTCTTGTTTTTCTTGGATTAATCTTATTTTTTTTTCTTTTTAGTTTTTCCTCCATCTCTGTCATTTGATTTTTAAAGTCTTTTTTATGATCTTCTATGAATTATTTTTGGGAAGGTGTCTATTTGATGTTACTCTTTGGGGCTTTCTTTATTTCATTATCCTCCTCTGAAGATGAACCCTGGTCATCTCTACTCCCATAGTAGCTTTCTATGGTTGGATCCCTTCTTCTTGTGCCTGTGCATTTTTTTTATGGAAATAAATTATTTTTTCTAGTCACCTCTAGTCCTGGGGTAAGGGAAATGGTGCCTTTTGCCCCAGATCTTCAGTTATCCCCTCTAGCCTGGAACCAAAGCCAAACCTCCAACATCCTGTAAATGCCCACAGCCAGGGGCTTTCTGTCCCACTGCTTCTGCACTCACTGGGCATGTACTGGTTCCATCTTACTCCTGCACTCTTCACAGCACATCTGGGGCTGGCATTCTTTGTCAGCAGAAGTTCCTTCAATCTTCCCAGGCTCAGACACCCAACTCCGCTCACTATTCCAGGGGCAAAAGTTTCTGTTGCTTGGGCTGAGTCGGCCTCTCAAACCAGCCAACCCCAGGCCTTGCCACTTGTTGCTTAAGCTGCTTGCCTAGTTGTTGAAGCAGACAAACAACTAAATAATAAACTAAATAAAAGATAAACGCCTGGAGGTGTTTACTCTTCACAGGGACCAAACCTCATCCTGGAATTGTCCTCCTGATCTTCTCAAATTGTCCCAGGAAGACTGGGTTGTGCCCCATCCTTATTTATCCCCACCCACACTTTGTTCACCCTATGGTACTATTTTAACTCTTTTGTGCAGGAACATTTTGAGAGCTTGAAATTTTCTGACCTACTCCCCCACCTTCCTAGAATCTTCCCTATAGGTTTTTTGACATAGAAATTTATTCCTTTACGTTGAATCCTCTCTTATGTTCTGCTGTGTATATGCATTTTTTTCCTTATCTTATTTTGTACTTAAGTTTAAAATAAATTCAAATATTATGAAAAAAAGTCTAGAGAGGTAGGCTGAGACTTCCCTTAGAGGTATACCAGTAAATGTTTAACAACCAGCTCTCTAAAAATTGTATATACAACTCATTTTAAAGTTTAATATGTATTATTAAGATTTTTTACCCTAAACCTCTTAAATCTAGAAAATCAATAATATGATAAGTCAAATTCACAAATATGAATTTATAGTTAACTTTCAAGGTGCAAATGCTCATGCTGAAAACTTAGCAGCTAATAGAACTGCTGAGTTGACTCCAGAAAACCTTTGGTTGGGACAAAATTTTGGAGGGCATTGAATGCCAAGATGAATAGCCATTGGAGGTTTTTGATCAAGAAAATCAGTCAACAAGCACATATATTAAGCACTTATTTTGTGAAAGAATACACTGTGTTAAGCATTACAAAGAGAAGCAGTCTTTGCCCTCAAGGAAGTTGCATTCTATTTCTAAATGTTTTTTTTTTTTATTTAAGGATTTCCAATCACTACAGTTTGCATTCTAAAGGTGGAAGGCAACAAATAAGAGGGAAGTGGAGAGAGGGAGAGGGAAGGAGAGAGGGAGAGGGAAAGAGAGAGGGAGAGTGAGTGAGAAAGAGTAAGAGAGAGAGAGAGAGAGACAGAGAGACAGAGAGAGAGACAGCGAGACAGAGAGAGAGAGAGAGACAGAGAGACAGAGAAAGAGAGAGAGAGAGAAAGAGACAGAGAGAGAGACAGAGAGAGAAACAGAGAGAGAGAGAGAGAGAGAGAGAGAGACAGAGAGAGACAGAGAGAGACAGAGAGAGACAGAGAGAGAGAGAGAATGAAAATGTATTTGGAGAAGGTACTAGTGTTGGTGCATGGTAGACAAGGTCCTGTGGAAATTCAGGAGTGCAACCTGGAGAAGGAAGATGACATCTTTAGTGTGGGTCTTCTCCTTAAACGAGAGATTCTGGGAAGAGCCAGGCAATCAGAAGGTGAGCCCTAAGGAGTAGAGAGTACTTCTAAAGAGAAAAGTGGTCTCTGGTGAGGTGAGCTTCCAGGGTGAAGAGGTTTCTGAGTCATGGCAGAGCAAGTCTGGTGTACATGTCAGTACCATAATCTGGAGATAGATGTGATGAAGGTAACATGATCAGAACCATGGTCTTAAAGTAGTTCTTCCAGCTTCCTGTGGGAAAATAATGTTTAAACAATGCAAAAAATTTCGAATGTGGTGGTCTAACTTAGTTCTTATTTTCCTCAGATCAAGCCACCCATTTAAAATCTTAGTAGATTATCATATTTTTGTCTCTGAATCACAGTGTGATATTTACACCATACTAGAGTTGCATGTCTAAATGCTAATATGACAACACTAATAACCCTAATTTTGCTTTTATGGGACACATCTGCCAAACGATTCTAGACATCATATTAAATACAAGACTTCTTAATTACAAACACATTTAGAGCTTTTAAAATGGTCTGAATCCAAGGCCCTGGCAAGGCTAAAAAATAAGGAATTTCAAACAGTCAGCCAAACTTTTAAGGTTCACTCTCATTATGACAAATGAAAGATAGAAATGTCTATAAAAGACAACCCTTAAAAGGACATGACAGGATGACAATATGACAGAGCTAGAAGGACGCAAGGGATCATCTATTCCAACCACTCATTCTTACCGATAAAGAAACCAAGGCACTGAAAGTCAAAATGCCTTCCCAAGCTATCAAAGCCATCAGGTGGCAGATCTGAGATTCAAATCTAGGTCTTCAGATATTAAAGCCATTTCTTTTCTACAACAATTTAAATTGATAAGCATTTATTATGACAGTATGAAGTGTCAAACAATATGATGGACACTGAGAATACAAAGACAGTGGGAAAACAGTCCTTGCCCATAAACAGTTATTATCTTACTGGAGAGAAGGGATAGGTATACAGACAACTTAAAGCAAAATATATCAAAATAAAGTTATGGCTGCATATTATAGAGAATAATCCATCTGGAGCACTGGGCATAGGAAGAGTAAGTTACTAAAAATTGGGGAGACAGGAAAAGTAGTGGGATGTAAAAAACAAATCTAATGTGATATTGGGCTACACTCAGGGAGGCAGAGCTCTTAGGAATAAGACGATATTAGTACTTCTGTATTGTGCCCAATTATGCCATGTCTCAAGTATTATGCTTAACAATGGCAGAGTCTGAAAAGGTCAATGAAAAGTTGTGTTTTGAAGGAACCTAAGGAACTTATGAGTAGAGGTGAAGGAGAGTCATCAGGCATGGGGACTGAAAAAGAACATATTCAGGCATGGGGGCTACATTGCATAGACATGGAAGCAGGAGATATAATTAAATAGTGTTGACAACAATAGTGATGGTAAGAATGACAAAGAGAAATAGGTGGCTCTCCTTAACTTAAAAATGGTTTCAAACTGTACGTTTTCAGATAAAAGCAGAATAAATGAATAGGGAGATAGGTTTTGAGAATCCATTAAAAAAATAGGAGGAGGAAATGATTGAGGCGTAAAGATCTGAAGAGAGACATTCATGGAGCAAGATCAGTTTGTCAGCAAGGCAAGATAAGTAAGAAAAGATAAGTGGAACAAATTAGAAGTCAAAGAAAATGGGGCAGAGTATGTTGGCAGATAAGGTAAAGTGACGAAAGATATAGGAAGCGGGGCAAATTGACGGGGAGGGCAAACAGTGTGGCTATGGAGTTGTCTTTGAAACTAGGGAAAGAAATTTGGATAGGACTGCCAATTTACTAAGAGAAAATAACTGATTCTAAAGATCTTAATAAGGTACCTAGGGGAGAGGCATAAAAGGTAATAATTGACTTTTTAAAAAAAGGTAAAAAATCTCAATCATTGTTGAGAGCAGTACCAATTTTGCAATAACTTGGCAACATATATATGACCGTTATATAGAATGTCTCAAAAGGCTTAGTTCAGTTTAAGCTTGTGGTACAGAGGTAATAAGCATTTATTAAGTGCCTAATTTGCAATAGGCACTGTACATTACAAGTACTATCTCATTTGATTCTCACAAAGATTTTTAAAGACTAAGATTTTGGGGACACCCTACATTTTTGATATAGCCATACAATATCATTTAATATAAAAGTTCTAAGAAGGATTATTCAAGAGATGGTTAGTGAACATCCAGAAAAGGAAAGAATAATTACAAAGGGCCAGTATGCTTTTATCAAGAGCAGGTCATCATGATTTAGAGCAGTTTTTCATGTGACTGTTGATATCTTTGATTTCTTCTTCTGAAAACTGCCTGTTCATATCCTTTGACAATTTGGGGAATAGTTCTTATTTTTATAAATTTGGCTCAGATCCCTATGTATTTGAGAAATGAGCCCTTCATCACATATATAATTTGTTTTCTCAGTTCCCTGTCTTGCTTTTAATTTTGGCTGCCTTAGATTTATGTGTGGAAATTTTTTAAAATTTCACACAATCAAAGCTATCTATTTTACTTCCTATCTCTCTCTTGTTTGGTCATAAACTCTTCCTTTATCCATAGATGTGACAGGTATACTTTTCCATGCTTCCCTAATTTACTTATGATATCATCCTTTAAGCCTAAATCATTTATCCATTTTGATCTTATCATGGTATACATGTGAGATATTAGATTATGCCTAGTTTCTGCCAAACTTCTTTCCTGTTTTCCCTGAAATTTTTGTTCAAATGGTGAGTTCCTATCCCCAAAGCTTGTGTTTTTTTGTCTATCAAACACTAGATTACTATGGGGTACTGTATACCTAATCTATTACACTGATCCACTACTCTATTTCTCTGTCAGTACCAGATTTCTTTGCTGATTAATGCTTTGTAATACAGTTTGAAATCTGGTACTGCTAGGCTGCCCTCCTTCATATTTTTTGTAAAACTTGATTCCCTTGATATTCACCTTTTTTTCTTCCATATGAATTTTATTATTATTTTTCTAGCTCCATAAAAATAATTCTTTGGTAGTTTGATTCATATGGCACTGGGTAAGCAAATTAACTTAGGTAGAGTTGTCTTTTATATTATATTGGCTTGGTCTACCCATGAGCAATGAATATTTCTCCAGTTGTTTAGATATACCTTTATTAGAGTGAAAGGTGTTTTGTAAGTGTGTTCATATAATCCCTTGGTCTGTGTTGGCAGGTAAACTCCTAAATATTTTCTACTGTCTACATTTATTATAAATGAAATTTCTCTATTTTTCTTTTTATCTCTTGCAGTACTTTGCTGGCAACCCAGAGAAATGCTAATGATTTATATGGGCTTATTTTATATCCTACAAACTTGCTAAAGTTATTAATCATTTCAACTAGTTTTTTAGTTGATTCTCTATGGTTCTCTAAATATACCATCATATCATCTGAAAAGAGTTCTATTTTAGCTTCCTCACTGCCCATCTTTATTCCTTCAAATTATTTTTCTTGCCCTATTGCTATAGCTAGCAGTTTTAGGACCATGTTGAATGCTAGTGGTGTTAATGAACATCCTTGCTTCACCCCCAAGTTTATCCATTTTACAAATAATACTTGTTCTTGGTTTTAGATAGATATTACTTAGCATTTTAAGAAAGGCTCCATTGATTTCTATGCTTTCTACTGTTTCAATAGGAATGGAAACTCTTTTGATAAAAGCTTTTCCTGCATCTGCAAAAAAACCCCACATGATTTTTGTTGTTTTTGTCATTGATATGATCAGTTATGCCAATAGTTTCTCTAATAATGAACCAGTCTTGTATTCTTGGTAAAAATCCCACCTGGTCATTGTGTATGATCTTTGTGATATTATTACTGTAATCTTTTTGCTTGTATTTTATTCAAAATCTTTGCATTGATATTCATTAAAGAAATTGGTCTATAGTTTTCTTTCTCTTTTTTTCCATTCTCCCTAGCATAGATATCAGCACCATATTCATGTTGTAAAAGAAATTTGGTAGGACTCTCTCCTTGCCTATTTTTCTAAATAGTTTATGTTGTATTGGAATTCATTTGTGAATCCATTTGACCCTGAGAATTTTTTCTTAAGGAGTCCATTTATGACCAATTCAATTTCTTTTTCTAAGATAAGAGTTATTTAAATATTCTCTTTCCTCTTTTGTTAATCTTGGCAGTTTATGTTCTGTTAATTATTCATCTATTTCACTTAGGCTGTCAGTTTTATTGGCATATAATTGGGCAAAAGAGCTCCTAATGATTGCTTTAATTTCATTTTCATTGGTGGCAAAATCATCCTTTTCTTTTATGACACTATTGCTTGGTTTTCATCTTTCCCTTTTAAAATAAAATTAATCAATGATTTGTCTATTTTTTTTCATAAAACCAGATCCTTATTTATTAGTTCAAACTTTTTTTCTTTTAATTTTATTAATTTCTCCTTTGTTTTTCAGGATTTCCATTTTCCTACTTAGTTGGAAAAATATTCTTTTTCTGATTTTTAAAAAATTGCATGCCCAAATCATTGATATGCTCTTTCTCTCTTTTACTGATGTATGCATTTAGAGATTTAAATTTCCATCTAAGTACTGCCTTGACTACATCTCACAAATTTTGGCATTTTGTTTCATTGTTGCCATTTTCTTTAATAAAATTATTAATGGTTTCTATAGTTAGTTCTTTGACCCACTCATTCTTTATGATTAGATTATTTAGTTTTCAATTAATTTTTAATCTATGCTTCCATATCCCTTTACTGAATGTAATTTTTATTGCATTATTGTACAAAAAGTATGCATTGAATGTTTTTGCTTTCCTGCACTTTGTTGTAAGGGTCTTATTCCCTAATACATGGTCAATGTTTGTGAAGCTGCCATGTAAAGCTGGGAGAAAAATGTATATTCCTTTCTCTTCTCATTCCATTTTCTCCAGAGTTCTATTGTATCTAACTTTTCTAAGATTTTATTCATTTCCTTAACTTCTTTCTTATTTATTTTGTGGTTAGATTTATCTAACTCTGAGAGGGGAAAGTTGAAGTCCTCTACTAGTATAGTTTTACTGTCTCTTTACTCATTTAACTAATTTAATTTTTCCTTTAAGAATTAAAATGCTATGCCATTTGTTGCGCATATATAGTATGTGTGTATGCATATATACATACCAATACATTATACATAGTATTATATATGTGTATATATGTATATGTGCATATATACATATATCTATTATGTATATACATATATATGTAATACTGATATCACTTCATTGTCTATTGTTCCTTTGGCAAGATGTGGTTTCTCTGCTTATTCCTTTTAATGAAGTCTATTTTTCCTTTTGTTTTATTGGGGATCATGCTTGTCACCTCTGCCTAGGTCACAGAAACCAATCAGAGGCAGAACCCAAACTCACAACAATAATTCCTGATTCTCTCCTGTACTATTATATAGAGCACGAAGAAGAATCAAACCTTAAAAATGAGAGACCTTATATTTATATTGGAACTTATGATTCAAACAATTTTTTTACACTTCATTTCATGTTAGAGTTTTATGAAAGTTGTAGCTATAGTATACAGTTTCCAAGGCAGCTTTTCATTTTAAAACATATTGTGTCATCTTCTTTAGAAAGTTATAACTAATGTAATGATACCTACTCATCAAACAATTCAATAATACCAGCTAGTCAAAAAGAAACTCAGTTGACATGGTTTTTTGTTTCTTAAGAAGTGGAATACAGGCTGACAATTAATACTAGACTAAATTTATTCCAGGCCTTGTTGATGCCAGATACTCAAGTGTTACACATCAGTTGACTTTGGCACTAAATGCCACAGTTTGTTTTCTCATCTCGTGGTACCTTTTATGAATGCAGCAGTTATTATGCATTCAGGGAATGCTTAGGAACAGGAAGCTTGGGGCAAAACAACCTGTTGTTGTGAGATAAGCAATGTGGGCAAGAACACAAGGGTTATTCTTTACTCTTTTCAGAGCTTCAATAGGGATCCATGAAGACCATCTGGTTTCTGTATAACTCAGTTACCTGAAATTCACATTATGAAAATATCCAAAATATATTCATGGTTAAAACTTTCTATTACCACTGGGTTGTCTGTGTTTGCTGATAGTTACTTTTGGGTAGTGAAATGAGTTTGTGAATATAAGTCACAGATTTAGATGCAATATTACTTACTCACTGGGTGACCTTAGACAAGACATCTCTGGTTAGGTAGTATATAAATGTTAAATGAAGGAATTGGACTAGATTATATATAGCATTACATCCAGCACTAAAATACTATGATTTTCCATGGATAAAACATAAAAATAGGGTACTACTCAATAGATCTCTGTTTAAAAAGTGAGAAATGATCCATCATTATGTTATATTCCTAAAACTTATTTAAGTCATATTTTGACAAGGCTGAAATACCAATGATTTAGTGATAACTAGCATTTATATAGTACCTTAAGATTTGCAAAGCATTTTAAATACATTATTTTATTTGAGACTCACAATTACCATAAGAGGTAGGTTCCAGAGGTATTATTATAGATAAGGAAAATGGGACTAAGGGAGAGGTTAAATGACTAGCCCATGATTAGACAATTAAGAAGTGCCAGAGTTGAGCTTTGAACATTGGTCTTCTTCACTTGATATCCAAAACCCTCTCCACTGCTTAATACTCATTAAATTACAGGTTTTATGGGGTTCCTAATTTCATTAAAATGATCCTTGAAAATGTGTTCCATTCCAAAGCACATTTCTACAGCAAGCCCATTTGTAATGGAAGCTGCAAAATATGAAACTAAACTCTGCTACCTGCCTCAAGCAGTCTTTCTTTGGCAGCAAAATTCAAAAGTCACTGGGGGAAGAGGTTTTTTAACTAAAGAAAGTAAACTTAGTGATAATTAAAAAATAATGTAACATTTATTTTTTCAAGTAGGAAATTATGTGTTTTATTCTTTGGAAAGGGAAACATTAAGATGTCACCCACATGTAATACTTAGATTCCAGAACCTGGCTAAGAATTGAAACACACACAAAAAAGCAAATCATGGCAGTAATTATTGTTTTCTAAACTAAAAAACTGAATGTCTTTAAAGAAGAAAACGGGAAAAAAAACATTAGCTAACTTTATCAAGTTTTCTTACGTGTAGACAGGGAGGAATATGGTTCCATCTCAATCCATTTTCATATAAGTAAATAATATATTTGGTAGTTCTATGTTTTGCCTAGGTTCATTGAGGCAAGAGGTACAGAACCAAGTACATCTTCCCTTAACTTGGTTGTAGAGATCTATATTCTCAGGTTGATATACTAAGATAGAGAGTTAGACAGATGGGAAATCTAAGACAACAGGTGAGTGAACATCATTAACATTTCAAAGATACCTTTAGATACCATTTCTTTATTCTTAGTGTTTATATGCTTTAAAGAAGTAAGTTTTTGTGATGAACTAAAGAAAATGTTTTCCTAGGATTACCCAGAAGTGACTGTAAAGACACACACACACACACACACACACGTAAGGTATCTAGCACACATGTATGTGTGGGTGTATATTTTATGTGTGCTATAATTCTGTGTTACAGACAATAAATGTTATAGGATTTTAGAAAGGTGGAGGGGTCATTGAGGGCTTGAATAGTCAGCTAAGCCTTTAAAAAGCAGGTGAAACTTGTCAGGCCTTGAACGATGGTTAAGACTTGAATGAATAAATCTGCATAAACATTTATAAAACTCCTACTATGTACAATGCACTGGGGACATAAAAGTAAAATAATCTCTCTACTCAAATAACTTACATTAAATTTTCCATTCTATTACTGCTTTCTTTGATACTTTCTAACTAATCTTGCCTCTGATAACAGAAGGAAAGACCTTTTGCCATTATATCCGATCTGGATTATGTTGATTACTGATGTAGACATAGTGACTTATATGCATTAAACTATTCAGTCTTCGCAACAGGACAATGGCTAATATTATTATCATCCTCATTTTACAGATGAGGAAACTGAGGCTTAGAAAGGTTAATTTATTTGCTCAGGATAACACAACTAATCACCGAGGTGCTATTTGAAGTCAGGTCTTCCTCATTCTAGGTCCAGCACTTCATCAACTACACCATTATACTACCTCTTGATTAAAAAAAATTTTAAAAAGATCAATATGCAGCACCAAATTCCTGTTGGCATTGTGAGTATTCAAAAAACATGGTAAACATCACAACAACTGACAGATAATTACTTGTCTTCTGCAGGGTTGTAGAGCTCTTTGTCTACAACAGCCTTTCCTTACAAGAAAGAAAAAAAGAGTGAGTAGAAGGAAAGAAGGAAGAAAGAAAGAAGAAAGAATCGCCTTGACAAGTTACAGAATAGCTCACCTTTAATTCAGTGTGTGCCTGCTGTGTCTTACAACTAGGCAGTCCAAAAATAGAAAGAAGGCCTAGCTTGATGGTATTCACTGAAGTGCAAAAGTGACACCTTCTGTGTCAATTATCATAATTGTGCACTGGCTCTATGATTCTCATTCTCTCTCTCTCTTTCTCTCTTCCTCCTTCCCTCTCTTGCTTAAATATATTCAATTAAAAGAATATATATATATATAGTATGTATATATAATATTTAAAATCACACTTTGTGACATTTGCAATTTTTTATAGGATAATTCCTTTCCCTAAATGTCACTTAACTTTTCTTATTCTACCTATTTTTTAAAAAAATGGTTATGCAGGGGAAAATAGTTTCTGGGGAATATAAAATGTCTGACTTGTATGGGGAATTCTAACTAGGTTCACTTGATATCTTTTTAAGAAAATCTTGGTGACGAAGTACTTAGTGCATCACTGAGTTATTCACTTATCCTTGGATGTGGGTTGGTAACAAAGCACCCCCAACACTATCCCTTTATGTTAGCTAAGAGACACAAAACTCCTCCTTCCCTTCTCTACCTCAATAGATATAACTACATGGCACCAATATTAATAATTAGACTACTATCTGGAAGGAAGGAAAATGCAACTCCCTAACTGACCCATCTACAAGCCTGTATTAAATACCAATTATGTGTTAAGCACTATGTCAAGTTCTTTGATACAAATTCAAACATGATACAGACCTTGCCCTTGAGGAGCTTACATTTTTTAAAACAAGATTTAATCAACACTTGTTTTTTTATGGAGTCAAAGGCAGAAACATTAACCTATGAGATATTTTACTTTGATACTTCAAAAAGTCTGAGATTCCATTGACACAAATTATAACCTCTCCATATCAAGTGAATCACCTTTGACAATTTGGTGACCTATAGGCCTTTTTCTCATGATACTGTTTTAAAATATTTGATACTATCAGTCATGAGGACTTATGGAGAATTATGTCAAAATTTGGTTGCCAAAAATGTTCTTCAGAATTTTACATCAGTTTCATGACAGACTGCTTGCACAGGTTCTGGATAATAAATGATACTCTCCCACTGTCCCACTCACCAAGGCTATGTACTTGCTCCCATGCTTTTTAACATGATGCTTTCAGTAGTGTTTTCAGACACCTTCTATGAGAGTGAAAATGTCATGAAGATCATCTACCACACTGATGGCAAATTAACTAACTTGAAGAGGCTATAAGTCAAGACTACATTGGAAGAAAAGATAGTGCATGAGTTTTTGTTCACAGATGGTTACACTCTCAATGCAGCCTCTGAAGTTGAGATGCAACAAAGTATGGATCAATTCTCTGTCATTTGTGCTAATTGTTGCCTAACAATTAAAACCAAGAAAACACGAGTTCTCCACCAGCCAGCATCACACCATCCATATGTGGAACCAACCAATTACAGCAAATGGAAACATTTTGAATACTATGTATAAGTTTACTTATCCCGGCAGCGTACTTTCTAGGGATGTATACAGAGATGATGAGGTTGATGCATGCATTTCCTGAGCTAGTTCAGTATTAGGGAGGCCCCAAAGGGAAGTCTGAGAAAGAAGAACTATTAGACTGCCTACCAAAGTGAAGGTCGATGGAGCCATTTTCCTAACTTATTGTTGTAAGCCTGTAAAATATGGATAGTATATATCTGTAAACAATTCCTTCCATTTCTATTGTCTTAGGGACATTTTCAAGATCACTTAGAAAGGTAAGGTACCACACGCTGAAATCCTTTCTCAAGCTAAATTGCCAAGCATTCAAATGCTACTGTAGAGAGTACAACTCTTGAGGGCTATGTTGTTTGAATGTCAAATGTATGTTTACCTAAAAGACTATTTTATGGAGAACTCACACAAGGCAAGTGCTCACATGGAGGTCGGAAGAAGTGATACAAAGACACTTTGAAGATATCTCTGAAGAACTTTGGAATTGATTGCATGACATGGGAGACACTGGCAAAGGACCACTCAACATGGTGTGGCCACCTAAAAGAGAATTCTGTGCTCTGGGAGCAAAGCAGAATTGTGAAAGAAATTCAAAAGAAAGGTTAGATGAACAGATTTAGACATCTCCACTCCACATGTTCATGTGTACTACCTGTACCTGACTGTGGTAGAAACTTCTGAGCTCATACTGGTCTCATTAACCACAGCAGACACATTGTACCTTGACTCCAACAGAGTGATGTCATTTTGGTCCCCTTTGAAAACAAAGGATAATAACCAATCAGCATGCATGTGTCTGTGTATATGTATGCATATATGTACAGATACACACATATGTGTTTATATGCATTGTAGAGAGAAAGAAGGAAAGTACAAGGAGGAAAATAGAGAGAGAGAAAGAGAGAGAGGAGGAGGAGGAAAAAGAGAGAGAAGATGAAAAAGGAGCCGAAATGAGACTATTTATATTGGCACCATTAAAAAACATTAAAAAAGTTCATGGACTGAAGGTTAAGAACCTCTGCCATAGAAAACTCATCCCCTAGTGACCAATCTTTTGCTGATAAGTTTGTTTATCCTTGTTACATGACCACCAGTTGATCATCAGGCATACCCATTAAAAGAAGAAAAAAAGTCCTAGCTTAATTACAACTATCTGAGCCTGTTTTATAATGATATACACTCCAAGGACCCACAGTCAATACCATACCACAAGGAGGCATTATAAGACTTTAGTGGTGGGGATATCACGTAAAATCTCAGAAGGGATAAGGCAGAAACAACTTGAGTTGACAGGTAATGACAATGGCAATGATGGGATAATATTAAAATACAGAATTCCTTACTTAAAGGACACTCAATATAGTGAACTGATCTTCATTAAAATAATAAATCAGTAGCAATCCTATGAAATGTTAATAAACCTGGAACAAGGCCTCCTGTATATTGAATAGATCTGTGGAAGATTTATATGATGGTAAAGACAAGAAGAAGAGAGGCTGAGAAAGTGTGGGTGGGCTGCAGACTTCATTTCTTGAAGTTGTATCAACACTAATGATAACACAGATTGCCAAGTTATGGAGCAAGAAGAATCCCTTTCAGGGTGTAGAATTCTCAGTTTTGTATATAACCTCTCACATGAAAGCAATATAAAAGGAAAAGTAAATAAAGTCTAATGTAGGCTGCCTAATAAACAGTTGAGATCTATTAACAAAAGAATTTCCTTTATAAGAAATGGCTAAAATATTGGGGTTTTAAAAACTAATTCGTGCCTCTGGATAGAAATAAAATGAAAATATTAATTTAAAAGTCAAGACAACACATTGCTTTCTCCTGTAGCCCCATGTAATAATGTCAGGTTCTGTATGGTCTTCTTTATTATTTATTTTGAGTATTATCAATATATTTTGTTATGAAATCATAATATAATAATATAATAAATATAATTTATAAAATGTTGCCTATATTCCTGATGCTGATTTTTATTGCCCCATTGGGTGAAAATATTTTTGACTCTAAGAGCTCACATTTCAAATAAAAGCTCACAATTCAAATAGACAAAGACTTGTTTAAATAAAATTTGCTTTACATCCATTTTCCTTAGAATGCTTGTATTCTATAAATAATCCAGAAAAAATTGAAAGAGGGAAATTTGTTAAACTTGTCTTCCTTTCTTTTTAAAATCATGAGATGTATGGTATTTTCAATTTATTACAGGGTCACTCATGGAATAGCAAAAATCCAGTTCTATATACATGGAATTTCAAAATGATGTAAGACAACATTGCTGGGTAAACTAGATGTGTTTGTATGCCACTTTAACACATACCTTGGAATTCACCTATAATAAAATTTAATATTGGACACAGTTTAGTATAAGGCAGTCACATCGTTAGCCCTGTATAAGAGGGTTCAACTGCCAAAAGAATGTAAGGACAATATCTTTAAGACCTACATCAAATTTAATTAAGATTTCTGGAAATCTATAATAATTGTTCAATAAATTTTTGATAATAAGTGTTAAGAGAGGCATGTTAAGGAGAGTTATGCTTGCCAAATGTGTTTATCACCATATAAACAGTTCAAAATCCAAGTTGAAGAAAGATCTGTTGTGGATGGTGAGGTCATCCAGATGTTCCCATATGAAAGACACTGTACTTTTTACATCAAGACTCAGAATACTATAGAGCCTCTTGGAGGTTATTATATCTATTCAAAGAACTTAGCCTGTCCATTCTCATAAGAAAGTGCAAGTGAAGAAAGAATGCTTTATTGTCTAGAATATGGTGTAAAATTCAGTGGATGTGTAGCCATGAATGAATTACAATCTTTATCACTAGAAGGGGCATCCAAATTGATGAGCTCATGGAGTAATTTGTGGATGAGTATTTTAGAAAGAGCTTTGATATCAAATCTTATTTCTCTCTAGATCTGCTCACTCTGGGATATTTACAGAAATGTACAAATCTGTAATCCACATCACCTTTACTAGCAAGGGCAATAACAAAACGACATGAAACTGTTCTCCATTACTCTATTCAAATATTCTATATCTTTTGCTGTTGTTTACTATTCAGAAGAAGATGGGCATGCCACAATTTGCATTTTTTAAAAAAGCAATCGGGGTTAAGTAACTTGCTCAAGGTTACACGGCCAGGTGTTTCTGGGTGGGTGCTAAGTGTCTGAGCCCGGGATTCGATCTCCAGGTCTTCTCAACATTGGAGCCAGTGCTCTTACTCACTGTGCTACCTGGCCGCCCCCACAATTTGCATTTTTAAGTGATGATGCAATCACATTCTCAAATTGGCAGGAAGAACTATTTTCTTTCAAAGTAAATCCAAATTATTTTGTTTGCTTTCCTATTCCCAAGATATTTTCATAGACAAAATGTGATGGAAAGAGTGAAGAGGGAATAGTTTGTTTTTAACAGTTAATATTCTACTGCAGGGGCAGCCAAGTAGCACAGCGAGTAAGAGCACCAACTCCAGTGTCAGGATGACCTGGCGATTGAATCCCAGGCTCAGACACTTAGCACCCACCCAGAAACACCTGGCCGTGTAACCTTGAGCAAGCTACTTAACCCCAATTGCTTAGGGATGGCCAGGTGGCTCAGCGAGTAAGAGCACTGGCTCCAGTGTTGGGATGACCTGGGGAGCAAATCTGGGCTCAGACACTCAGCACCACACCCAGAAATAACCGGCCGTGTAACCTTGAGCAAGTTACTTAACCCCAATTGCTTAAAAAAAAAATTCTACTGCAAAAAGTCTAAAATGATAAGAATTTTTAGCCTCATATAAATATGAACATAGATCTACTCAAATAGATATATAATTTCATCTATTTGTATTCTCCCTCAAATATTACAGATTGCCACTCATTTATGTGTACCCTCCCTGTGTGACTCTTGCTCATGTCCTATCAAATGTTTGCCATGGGTGGGGTTGAGGAGATATGCACAAAATGCTGCTGGCCCTCTTCTCAAATTGAGAGTATAACAATGGAACAATTAGTCTTTCCACATGTAATCTTTCCCTTTATCCATCAATGTCTTCTATCTACTCTCTACTGATTTATGTACACGTTGTTGCTTCCATTATATCAGAGCAAAGGTTATTTTTGTTTTCTCTTTGTATTCCTAGAACTCAGGAGAAATTCTGTCACATAGGAAACAATGAATACTTGTTTACTAGTTGATTGGCATAATCTTTTTTACTCATCCATTTCCCCAACTATATGCTAAATTCCCAATTTTTTCTTTGAAGTTCTTTGCTATATGCTGCAACTGCTTATATCTGCCATGAGTCAATTCCAATGCCCTTTACTTTACATTAAATTTTATGGTTGATAGTGTTCCATGACTCATAACCATAATAACAAAACTGGTAGAACAATGATATTAAAACTATGGGCTTTCACTTTCAGGAGAAGTTTGGGACCATTAAATGAACTTTGCAACTTCCTGAATGCAATCAGTTTCCTTTCCCATGCTATTTAATTCTTACACCATCCCCAACTCACTACTCCTATGTATCCAGATATTAATACAATCTCTTAGTTGTCTGTTTAACTGAATGCTATAGAATGGGAAACAGACTGCTCTACGGTTCAAGAAGATGTAATGA
The DNA here is from genome assembly GCF_028583685.1 of Petaurus breviceps papuanus. Taxonomy (NCBI): domain Eukaryota; kingdom Metazoa; phylum Chordata; class Mammalia; order Diprotodontia; family Petauridae; genus Petaurus; species Petaurus breviceps. The sequence goes on from NW_027187289.1 coordinate 5,195,890, forward strand.
CAAGCAAAGTAGTACTTTGCTCTTTGTTTCAGCTATTCAAGTATCTTTGAGCCTCTCCTGTGATTATATCAAGCCTTTGTTGGAAACAGTATACATCATGTTGCCCTTGATAGGCAGAAGGGAGTTTGGAGACCTTCCCTGCCCTTAATAGGCCTAACACTATTACATGGAGCCCACGGTGGGAGGAACTTGTCAAAAGAGCAGAACAGGAAGGGTGAAACAGGAAGGAAAAGAGTGTATAAAAAACTCAAGCATGAGCTGGGACCAAGCAGAGCTAAGAGAGAGAATGTTTATAATGTCAGCACTCTGTCTTTTGTTCTGTCTGCTGTTCTGCATTGGTGTTACTTTGTCAGACAGAAGCACTCTGTCTGTTGAATTGTGTTATTAGTCAGACAGAAGCATTCTGTCTGTTGATTGTACTGTCAGATAGAAGCATTCTGTCTGCTGAATTGTGTTATTTTGTCAGAAACACTGTTGATTTGTGTTGGTTTCTCAGACAGAAAGTGAATTGATATGATAGTGCCAAAATGTGTGTGAATATTGTTGTACCTCTGTTAAGATTAATGTGTGTAAATATTGTTGTGGCTCTGTTAAGCTTTGTTTTCCTAGAAACAAAAACTGCAAAGAGCTTAGGGTGGAACAGTCCCTGTAAAAGGTGATCAGGGAGCTGCCTATCTGTGAATTCATGCAACAGTCTGGTGAATTCAGGCAAGAGCTGGGAGCATGGAAGAGGAGCCATGTAGTTTGGAAGTCAGCTTCTAGTTAAGATGAAAGGACCTTTACTTGGGTATTCAGTTTTGACTAATGAGATTGTAACTTACTGTGACCTAGGGATGTATGACCTTTGTACTTTCTACTACTCTTTAAGGATGATTGATTTAAGGATGATTATCCCTTAAGGATAATAGACTCCAGGATGATTGGAAGCCAGCCTGGAGTAAGATGAAAGGAAACTTTGACTTGGGTACTTTATACTGATTAATGAGTTTGTGACTTACTAAAAGATATGTTTTATTTAAGATTATGTGGCTACCTCAGTAATAAGTTATGTTAGACTTTTGTGAATGTTTTGCTTTAGTTTTTTGCTGAAAAAAAATAGAGAATTCACTATACTATGCAATCAGAACCTTAAGGTTATTCAAAGCAGCCATCCTTAGGAGATTGGCTTTACAAAAGACCTGAGTTTGAGTTCCACCCCTAATGAATCTTGGCTTTGTGACCAACCCTAGGAGAATTAAAGGATGCCTAAATGACTCAGGTGACTCTCTAAGGCTAAAAGATACAGATTAAGTGTTCCTCTTGATTAGTAGAGGGAGTTTCCTTATTTGAAATTCTCACTACCAGTGAAATCGCAGGTCTTATCCAAAAAATATTAAATACATATAAATGTATTTGTGAAAAACAAATTACTTTGGATTGTGTTTAAACTTAGTAATTGTTAAAGACAGTCAGGGTTAAATGACTTGCTTAGGTATTAAGTGTCTGATGTTAGATTTGAACTCAGGTCCTCCTGACTCTAGGGCCAGTGTTTTACACACCTTGACACCTAGTTGCCCCTTAGTAATGTTTTTTTAATAGCATTTTTTTCCAATTACATGTCAAGACAATTTTTAGCATTCATTTTTATAAGATTTTGAGTTCCAAATTATTTTCCTTTCCTCCCTTCCCTCTTCTGAAAATGGTAGGCAGTTTGATATATGTTATACATGTGCTATCATGTAAACCATATTTCCATATTAGCCACAGTTTTGAAACATATCAAAAGGAGGGAAAAACATGAAAAAGAAAAAAGTGAATGAAAAAATATGCTTCAATCTGCATTGAGTTCATCAGTTCTTTATATGAATGTGGATAGCATTTTCCTTCCTTAGTCCTTTGTACTTGTCTTGGATCACTGTGTTGCTCAAAAGAGCTAAATCATTCATAGTTGGTGATCACATAATATTGCTGATATTGTGTACAATGTTTTTCTGGTTCTGTTTGTTTCGCTTTATTTCAGTTTGTACAAGTCTTTCCATGTTTTTCTGCAATCTGCATGTTCATCATTTCTTATGGCACAACAGTATTTCATTAGATTTATATTCCACAGCTTGTTCAACCATTCTCCAACTGATGGGGATTCCCTCAATTTCCAATTCTTTGCCACCACAAAAAGGGCTGCTGTAAATATTTTTGCACATGTGGGTCTTTGCCCCTATTTGTGATCTCTGGGATACAGACCTAGTAGTGGTATTGCTGAATCAAAGGGTATGCACAGTTTAGTTGACCTTTGGGCTTAGTTCCAAATTGCTCTACAGTATGATTGGATCAGTTCACCACTCTACCAACAGTACATTAGTGTCCCAATTTTCCATATCCTCTTTAACATTTGTCATTTTCATTTTTTTTTTTGTTATTTTGGCTAATCCTGATAGTTGTGAAGTGGTTCCACAGAATTGTTTTTATTTGCATTTCTATAATCAAAGTGATATAGAGCAGTTCTTCATATGCCTATAGATAGCTTTGATTACTCTGTTTGAAAACTGCCTATTCATATCCATTGACTATTCATCAATTGAGAAGTGGCTTGTATTCTTATAAAGTTGACTCAATTCTCTATATATTTCAGAAATGAAGCCTTTATAAGTAACATTTGCTATAAAGATTATTTTCCAGCTTTCTAATCTTGGTTGCACTGGTGTTGTTTGCACAAAAGCTTTTTATTTTAATATGATCAAAATAATCTATTTTGCTTTTGGTAGTGCTCTCTCTCTCTCTCTCTCTCTCTCTCTCTCTCTCTCTCTCTCTCTCTCTCTCTCTCTCTCTCTCTCTCTTTCATTTGGCTATAAATTCTTCCCTTGCCCAGAGATCTGAGGGGTAAACTATTCTTTGCTTTTCTAATTTGCTTATGGTGTCACCTTTTATTTCTAAATCATACATCTATTTTTGACATTTTCTTAGTATACAGGGTGAGATGTTGGTCTATACCTAGTTTGTGCCCTACTGCTTCTAGTTTTCCCCTCAATTTTTGTCAATTAGTGAGTTCTTATCCCAAAGGCTGGGGTCTCTGGGTTTATCAGACAGGTTACTCTCGTCACTGACTACTGTGTCTTGTGTACCAAATCTGTTCCACTGATCTACCATTCTATTTCTTAGCCAGTACAGAGAGTTTTGATGATTACTGCTTTATATTATAGCTTGAGATACAGATTTGCTAGGCCCCCCAAATTTTGCATTTCCCCCACCATTAATTCCTTGATATTCTTGACATTTTGTTCTTCCATATGAATTTTGTTGCTATTTTTTTTCTAGCTCTGTAATGTTTTGGCAGTTCCATTGGCCTGATACCAAATAAGTAAATTAGTTTGGGCAAAATTGTCAGTTTTATTCTATTAGCTTGGCCTAACCATGAGCAATTGATACTTTAAAAATTGTCAGATCTGATTTTACTTGCATGAAAAGTGTTTTGTAATTGTGTTCATATAGTTCCTGGATTTGTCTTGGCAGGCAGACTTCCAAAAATTTTATATTGTCTATAGTAATTTAAAATGGAATTTCTCTATTTTTTGCTGCTGGACTTTGTAATATACAGATATGCTGATGACTGCTGACGACTTATGGGGGTTTATATTGTATCTTGCAAATTTGCTGAAGTTTTTCATTATTGTGAGCAGTTTTATAATTGTTTTTATAGGCTAAGTATACCATCTTATCATCTCCAAAGAGTGATAGCTTTGTTTCTTCACTATCTATTCTAATTCCTTCAATTTATTTTTTTTCTCTTTAATTCTATGGTTAATTTTCTAGTACTATATAAATAATTGTGGTGATAATGGACATCCTTGTTCCACTCTTGATCTTATTGGGAAGGATTTTAGTTTACAGCCATTAGAGATTAGGCTTGCTGATGATTTTAGTTAGGCCTTCCCTTTATTCCTATACTATCTATTGTTTTTAAGAAGAATAAACTCTGTATTTTTTCAAAAGCTTTTTCAGCATCTGTTGAGATAATGATATGATTTCTGTTGGTTTTGTTATTGATATAGTCAAATATGTTGATAATTTTCTTAATATTAAACCAACCTTGAAATCCCACCCAGAGGACCTGAATTAAAATCTGGCCTCAGACACTTAATACAAAAACTAGCCAAGTGACCTAGGGCAAGTTACTTAACCCCAATTGCCTTCCAAAAAGCAAAAAAAAAAAAGAAATCCCACCTGGTTACAGTCTATAATCCTTATGATGTGCTGCTGTAACTACCTTGTTAGTATGTTTTTCAAAAAATTTGCATTAATATTCATTAAGAAAATTGGTCTGTAATTTCTTTCTCTGTTTTAGCTGTTCCTCATTTAATTATCAGCACCATATTTGTGTCATAAAAGAAATTTGGTAGAACTCTTTCTTTGACTATTTTTTCCAAAAAGTTTATGTAGTATTAAATGTTTAGTAGAATTCACTTGTAAACCCATCTGGCCCTGGAGATTTTTTCTTATAGAGTTCATTAATGACTTGTCCAAATTCTTTTTTCTAATATGGAGTTATTTAGGCATTCTATTTCCTTATCTGTTAATCTGTGTAATTTATATTTTCATACACAGCCACAGAGTTTGCTTAGTTTGTCAGAACTGTTGGCATATAATTGCACAAAATGTTTCCTCATGATTGCTTTTATTTCTTCTTCATTTGGTGGTGATTTCACTCTTTTCTTCTTTGATACTAGATATTTGGTTCTTTCTTTTTTAAATAAAATTAACCAATGACTTATCTATCTTATGGTTTTTAATAAAACTGGCTCCAGATTTATTAGTTTTTTTTACTTTCAATCTTATTAATTTCTAGTTTGATTTTTAGGATTTCCAATTTGGCACTTAGTTGGGGAGTTTTTTAATAAGTTCCTTGTCTATTTATTTTTCAGTTGCATGCCCATTTCACTGAATTTTTCTTTTTCCATATTGCTGACAAAAGAATGTAAAGAAAAAAAATGCCCTAAGTACTGCTTTGGATGCATTTCAGAAATTTTGGCATGTTTTCTCATTGTTTGTCATTCTCTTTAATGAAATTCTTGTTTCTACTATTTGTCCTTTGACCCACATATTATTTAGGTTCAGATTATTTAGTTTCCAAATAAATTTTAATCTATCTGTCTATTGTCCTTTGTTGAATGTAATTTTCATCATATTAGGATCCAAAAAGAATATGTTCAATATTTCTGCCTTTCTACATTTGACTTTAGGGTTTTCTGTCCTAATACATGGTCAATTTTTGTGTAGGTGCCATGGTCCACTGAGAAAAAGGTATATTCCTTTTCATTCTCATTCAGTTTTCTGCAAAGGTCTGTCATATCTGACTTTTCTAATATTCTATTTCACTCTTTAATTCTTTTTTTTGTTTATTTTTTTGGCTGGAGTTATCTAGTTTTGAGAATGGGAGTTTGAAGTCCCCCACTAGCATAGTTTTGCTGTCTATTTCTTCCTGTAACTCACTTAACTTCTTCTTTAAGAATTTGGATGCTATAACGATGCATATATGTTTAGTATTTATATTGCTCCATTGTCTATGATACCATTTAGCAAGGAATAATTTCCTTCCTTTTCTCTTTTAATTAGTTCTATCTTGCTTTTACTTTGAGATCAGGCTTGCTACCCCTGCTTTTTTTTTTACTTCATCTGAAGCATAATAGATTCTGCTCCAACCCCTTACCTTTACTCTCTGTGTGTCTCTGCTTCAAGTGTGTTTCTTATAAACTACTGTAAAGCCAAACACTAGCAGCTTTTCAGAAGAATGCTATGGTGAACAGCTTTTAAGGTTCTAATTACACAGTATAGTGAACACTCTATTCCATAACAAATCAAAGAAAAAAATTCACAGTAAATCAAAGTAAAGCATTCAGCATATTACAACTTATCACAGACAATCAAAATATAGCATTCACAACAACTTGTCACAGAAATGACCACATAGTTTCCACCACAGTGGTCACAAACTTTACAACAAAGAACAATCATTTAGTAACTCAATCATTGAATCAACTTGATCATTCATCCTTCATCATTCACTATTCAATAATCAGAAAATACACAGATCCTCCACCCCTAGGTCACTAGTAAATTACAATTTCTCAGTCAGTACACAGTATCCAAGTAAAGTCTTATTTCAGCTTGACTCAGTGTGGACTCTCAGGTTCTCTGGATCCCCTTTCATGGCCTCAGATCCTACCTGGATTCACCAAACTGTCACCTGGGTTCAAAGGCAGAAAGCTCCCAGGTCCTTGTTCAGCTCTCTGTGCAGTTGCTGCTCCACATTGGAGCTCACAGTGTCTTGTTTATCTCAGATCCTTCACAATCTCTGTTCCTGGGAAGACAAGACTTAACAAAGCCACCCACAGGTCACACAAAGTACCAGCATCACATTCATGCTTCCTCAGTCTTAGTTCTGGATGGCCCTAGGAAATCCTCAGCAGCTCCTCAGCAGCTCTGGCTGGTCCTTAGTTCTATCTGTCCCTTGGAAATCCTCAACAGCCTCAGCATCTCTGGCTGGCATTCAGCTCTGACTGGTTCTTGGAAATCCTCATTAGCTCTGGCTGCCCTTTGGACTCATCAGAAGTTTCAGATGGTTCCCAGGACCAAAATCACTTCATCCTGGTTCTCCAAATAAAAGTAATTCTCTCCAGCCTGGGGTGGGGCTTTCCTCTTCAGCCTCCTGGGTGGCAGCCGCTTCTACCTCCAGGAGGCTTGCTCCAAGAAGATCTGTTTCTCCCTTTCTGGGCTTTTATTTATATACAGAAGGCATCAACTGTTTCCTGTTTCAGCCAACCCCTTCCTGTTACATCAGCAACAGGGATTCATACCTTCTGTTTCTTTAACAGAGGTTTGATTAATTACTAAGTGCTAAGTACCTGTTACCTTTGCCAATACAAAGGGATCTTCAAATTCGAATTGCATTACCATTACAACAATCTACTGTAGAGTTCTGTTTTTCAATCCACTCTGCTATCTCCTTCTGTTTTATAGGGAGAGTTATTCCCATTCACAGTAATGATTACTAACTGTGTATTTCCCCTCATCCCATTTTTCCTTCTGTTTGTCTTCTCTTTCCTTTTGCCCTTTACCGCCTCATCAGTGTTTTGCTTCTATCTTCCATCTCCCCTGATCTGTTCTCCTTTCTGTTACTCCTCCCCCCCTTTTTTTTAAGCAATCGGGGTTAAGTAACTTGCTCAAGGTTACACAGCCAGTTATTTCTGAGTGTGGTGCTGAGTCTCTGAGCCCGGATTTGATCCAGGTCATCGCGACACTGAAGCTGGTGCTTTTTTACTCGCTGTGCTACCTGGCCACCCCAACTCCTCCCTTCTTTTACTTAATTTCCTCCCCTCCTACTTCCCTGTTGGGTAAGACAGATTTCTATATTCAAAAGATTGTGTATATGATTCCCTCTTTGAGCCAGTGATGAGAGTAACATTCAAGCAATGCTCATTGTCCATACTCCTCCCCTCTACTGTAATAGGTCTTTTGTGCCATTTCATGTAAAATAATTTACCCCACTCTACCTTTCCCCTCCTTCTGTATTCAGTATGCTCTTCTTTCTCATCTATTAATTACTTTTCATGTCACTCCTTGAAATTCATATTATACCTGTAAGCTCTGTCTATGTATACTCTTTCTAGCAGTACTATTAGTGACATGATTGTTAACAATTTACTAGTATTCCCGTGGAAGGATGTAAACAGTCTCTTGGGTTTTGATATTGGAGATCAAAATTTTTGTTTTAATTCTGGTCCTCTCCTTATTTAAGCTTAAAATTCTTCTATTTCATTGAATGACCATTTTTCCCCCTGACATATTATGCTTAATTTTATGGGATAAGTGATTCTTGGCCGTAGTACTAGCTCCATTGCTTTCTGGAATATCATGTTCAATGATCCTTTAATTTTGTACCTGCTAAGCCCTACGTAATCCTTTATGGCTCCTTGATATATGAATTGTTTCTTTCTGGCTATTAATCAGAAATTTTTCCTTCACCTGATAGTTCTGAAATTTGGCTATAATATTCCTTGAGGTTTTCACTTGGGGATCTCTTTCCTGAGGTGATTGGTACATTCTTTCAACAACTATTTTGCTCTCTGGTTCCAGGACATCAGGGCAATTTTCCTTGATAATATCTTGAAAGATGCTTTCCAGGTCCTCCTTTTGATTATAGCCTTTAAGTAGACCAATGATTCTGAAATTGTCTCTCCTGAATCAATTTTCTAAGTCAGTTGCTTTTCCCATGTTTTCCCATTTTATATTTTCTTCCATTTTTTTCATTCTTTTGAATTTGTTTTAATTGATTCTTGATGTCTCATTGAGTCATTAGCTTACACTTGCCAAATTGTAACTATCAAAGAGTTGTTTACCTCAATTGGCTTTTTTAACTTTCTTATCCCATTGGCTAATTCTACTTTTTAAGCAACTTTTTTTCTTCCTCCAAGCTATTGGATGTTCCCCCCTCTCCCCCCATAATTCTCTTGCATCATTCTCATTTATTTCCCATTTTTACTTCTACCTCTCTCATTAGATTTTTGCACTCTTTTTTGAATTCTTCCATGATTTTTTTCTGGACTCAAGACCAGTTTCTGTTTTTTTTTGGGGGGGGGGGTTGCCCCCCCCCCAATTCAAATATTCAAAAATAGGTGTTTTGACATTGCTGTCCTCTTTTGAGTTGGTGTCTCGGTTTTCCCTGTCACCATAATAACTTTCTATGGTAAGATTATTTTTGTTGTTTTTTTGCTCATCTTTTTCTTTTGATCTTTTCCCTTTCTTTCAAATTTGAGCTCTGCTCCCAGGGTATAAGGGGAGCTGTTTCAAGTTTCTTGTGCCAGGGGTTAAACAGCCCTGGATGTTTGAATTGATATTACCCTGAGGCCAACAGGGAACCATTGTTTTGTGCTGATGGGATGGAGTAGGGCATGCCTCATGCTGCTGGGGGCTATAGGAGTCTGGCAGCTTACCTGGTATTAAGCTGGAGTGCTAGTATTGATGTCTGGTGTGTTCTGATACTGTCAGTTGTTTCTGCCTTTCTCCAGGGCTTCACTGAAGGACATGGTGGTTCTCAGAGCTAGAGTCTGCCCTATTCTCTGGCTATATAGGTATATAGGTGCCCTAGTATTGGCATTTGCCTGATTTACCACACTGGAGCTCAAGATCTACAAAAGGTTTTATGAGGTTGGGCTTGCTGGGATGCTTTCTGTCCTGAACTATGCTCTCCTTTTATTTGAATAAGATAGACTTTGTATGCTGATCTTTCAAATTTTGTAGACTCAAAGAATGTTTTACCCTGTCTTTTTGCAGGTTCTACTGTTATAGGATTTGTTTTGTGGCATTATTATAATGGTTGTTTGTAGGTATATGTGGGAGAGTTACAGTGATTTACTGCTTACTCCACTCTTTTGACTCTCAGAAGTCGTTAGTAATGGCTTTAAAAGAAGAATGGCATTGACCCAGTTTGCAAACTGGGCAATTTGATGAAACTGTCAACAGGTATAATAAATCTCCCATTAAGAAACAGTAATGTACACATAAAAGTACAAACTACTATTCTTTTTTGAACTATTTATTTTTTATGATTTATAATTTAAGAAAGTTTCTTGGAGAATTTACTTAGCAGTTAAATAACTTGCCCATGATTGCATAGCGAATATATTTCATTAGTAAGATTTAACCTCAGGTCTTCTTGACTTCAAGGCTGGCTTTCTATCCATTATGCCATGTCATCTCTGATATCAATTATTTACCACTGTCTTCTCATGACTTGAATTATTTAATTTCACTATACTTACCTTATTTCTAAGAAATGTTTTTAGCTCTTATCATGTTTATGTAGAATAGCACAAGACATATTTCAGGCAGTAGGGTGTACAGTGGATGGAACATTGGACCTGGAGTCAGGAAGACCAGAGTTCATAATCAACTTCAGATATTAAGTGCAACCCTGGGCAAATCACTTAATCTCTGTTTGTTTCATTTTCTTCAGCTGTAAAAACATAAATAGTAATAGCACCTTTCCTCCTAGGATTGTTGTGATGATCAAATGAGATAATAATTTTAAAATGCTTAACATAGTGTCTGGCACATAGTAAGCACTCTCCAGATGTTAGCCATTAATAAGGCATGTTTTTAATGTTTTTTTATCTTTGGAAAAAGGGCTATAATCATTAACATTTTCAAGCGGAATGGCAAAACCTTTCACTTTTTCTTAAAATCTAAAATTAACTAATACACTTCAAGAATAAAAGAATATAAGGAGACATTTAAATAAAAAATTCTTATATTAAAAATATTTGTTTTAAGGGTTGGGGAGAGGGAATCAAGAGGTGCTGAATGATTGTGTATTTTTCTTCCTATGATATATCTTTCAGTTCAAGCTATTTTTAGTTGAAAGGTACACTTCCCACCGTTTATGTTAAAATAATTTTGAAATGCAAAATGAAAAGCTGACAAAACCAACAGCTGTGAAAATGATACCTAGAGATTTATGCAAATAGGGGACTTCTGAATTAATTTTCTTCATAGAACAGACTGTCAAGTTTCTTTGAGTATGTATGCCCTATTTCTTAATTAGCTATTTTGCTAATGTTACTCATGCTAAATTTTCATAATGTGGAAAATCTACTTCATTTTCAGATACTGCAAAAAAAAACAACAGTTGAAAGTATCAACCTCTTGCTTTCTGTATAATTAAAAATACACACAAATTGACATGCCTCAAAAAAAAGTAATTATCTTAACAGTAACATCAAGGAGAAGATAATAGCAAAACTTTTTACTATAAAAGGAGCACTGGCTGCTTTGTTTTGTTCCTGATTTCCAGCAAATGTTGTGGAGCAGCTTCTGATGCTATGGTGCATAAAGACATTTCTGGCAGGCTATCTGCTTACATTTCACTGGGAAAGTTACACTCAGAAAGGAATGCTTTGCCTGCTACTTTCTCTCCATATAAGAAAGGAAGTTTGATTTGTCACTAAAAAAGACTGAATTGTTCTTTCTCTAAGCCATCTTAAGAACATATTTCCTAGGATCTTTTCTTTATGATTCTCAGAAAGGTCTTAAGAGACCTTAAAAATGCACTAAATATGAAAATTGGAAAATTCTTCCAAATGGGTGTGTGCATATATGGATATGTGATGGTAACATGCTACCTTTGTTCCTCTACTTTGTCATATAAGTTTATGATTATGGGTTGTGCCATTTTTACATAGCTTTCTGCTCTTTTGTTTTTCTATAGATGTCAAAGTCAGGCATTTGTCAAAATAGCCCATTTAGAGTATAACATGGTCCTTTCACATAAATTCAACACATGTTTGATGATGATGATCTAACATACTTGATATGGCTATAAAAACACTGATTCTACAGATTACAACAGAAAACATCTAATTACTTCATTGTCACAAATCAAGTTTCTTTTTTTTTCTTTTAATGAACATTACCTTATTTTCCACTATATCAACAATTGTCTGAACTTGTAAGATGTAACAATGTAAGATGGGGAAATAAATACCTATCCAAAATACTTCCTTTTTAAGGTAAAAGCCAAACAGAATTCTCAATAATACTATCATTTTAACATTTGCTCATCCTTGATTACTAAAGCTTACCTTAGGGAGTCTAGACCTGTAAAAGAGAATATACGTTAAAAAGCCTTCATTAATTGTTCTCCTTTATTTTGGATGGTGATATAATGGACACAGGAAAAGTGATATCTAAGTGAATATTAAAATAAGTTATGGTTGGACAGTGGCAAACGAAGATGAAAAGGGAAACCACAAATTTACATTGAGGCTTTATCAGTGTCTTAAAACATAACTTCAGGGATGGCCAGGTAGCACAGTGAGTAAGAGCACCGGCTGCCCCAGAGTTGGTATGACCTGGGATGGAATCTGGGCTCAGACACTTAGCACCCACCCAGAAACATCTGACCGTTTAACCTTGAGCAAGTTACTTAACCCCAATTGCTTAGGGGCGGCCAGATGGTGCAGTGAGTAAGAGCGCTGGTTGCCCCAGAGTCGGGACGACCTGGGATCGAATCTGGGCTCAGATACTTAGCACCACACCCAGAAATAACTGGCTGTGTAACCTTGAGCAAGTTACTCAACCCCAATTGCTTTAAAAAAAAAAACATAACTTCACCTTTCAGGAAAATGTAAAGGAAAGTAAGGATGTTTTTGTTATGATTAGTGTGAAAATTTCTGAGAACAGCCATTGCTACTATTAAGTATTCTGATATGTGAACAAAACTAGTATTTATGTATATTCATCTTACCTATGTATATGTACATGATTAAATATTAGCATTATATAAAGGAGAATAGCATATGTATAGACATTTTCTTTCTATTCAACTAAAACTATGGTTAAATGTTAAAAAAATGGTATCCAGATAATAAAAAAGGAAAGGAAACAATTAGAGGTAAGAAATTTAATTTTATCATTTATGGGTTAAGGTATGAAACTGTTCATTTTTTTAAATCTTTATACTTGGCTACTCCATGACATTTATCACTATATGCCACAACATCTTAACTAATACCCTTTCTTAATTTGGCTTCCAAAACACTGACATGACAGACATAAAAGGACCATAGATTTAGATCTGAGAGGACCTTAGGACCATTTTAATCTAGCCTCCTCATTTACAGGTGAAGAAATTGGGGTCCTCGCCCTACGTTACAAAGACACTAAGTAGTAGAGGTGGGATTTAAACCAAAGTTCTCTGCTCTAAATCTACTTTTCTTTCTACTGTTATACTGCCTCTGACCTCCCTCTCTGGCATCTCCTTTTTCCATTTCTTTGATTAGTTTCCCCATTCAACCCTTAACCCTGGTGCGTTTGCAAGGTTTCTATTCTAAGACCCGTTCATTTTTTTTGTTGTTTCTCCATCAATTCTGCTGACTTCTATATTATTCCTTAGGTAGATGATACCCAAATATGTATATCTAACCCTAACTATTCCGCAGAGTTTAGTCATGTTTTCTCAACCACCTACCTGACATCCTGATCTGGATGTATCTCTAGTACTTCAAATTCAGTATTTCTGTAACTGAACTAAGAATTTTCTTTAACCCCTTTATCTTCCAAACTTATAACCCTAGCGAAGTTGAATCTGTACTTAGGAGGTTTTTCATGCTGCTATGTGAAAACATGTTATTTGTAACCATTACAGAAAGACAGTGGTTTGCTCTTACTTGTGTCAATGTATCTCATTTGCCATTAAGTCCTTTCTATTTTTAGTGGAAAAAAGTCTCAACTTTGAAGTTTTTCTTTTCTTTATTTTTTCGTTACCATACACCAATTTAAACAAAAATAAACCACAACATGATTTGTTTGATGCTACTGCACAGCATGCCCTCACCTTATATAGAATTAGTCATATGTCTTTGGGTGGGATCATATTATAGAAGAGGAATACTGTCAAAACCAAAAGACAATTAGAACCATTTTTTTCTTCAATTCTGTTCTAATAGCAGCTAAGTAATTAATGATTCCCCCTGATTCACTCATGGAATAGTTCCCAAGGAAAAAAAATTCCTTTCCCCAACTCTATGATATTGGATTCACATGATTTCTCTCTGCTATATAACTATGTTTGCTTGATGCTAAAATAACCAGTTAATTCAAAATTATAAAGTACCAGAAAACACCTGATTGGCTTAAATAAATAACCCCAGTTATAATTACTGTTGTTAAAGTGATAGATTGGGTTTTGTTTTGTCTGAGAACATAATTAATGAAGTATGATAAGGGAATAAGAGGGCTTTTGAAAATTTATTTTTTATAGCTGACCACATCCTTGTAATTACACGAGTGGCTGAAATGTGTAGAGGTTACAAAGAAAATCCTGCTGTTTACTGGTAATTTTTTAAAAAAAGGTATAGAACTTGTAGAAAAACTATGTGATTTTCCTTTGATGAAATTAGTTGCACAGATAAGTTATCAAATTCCTTGATAGATCCAACCACAGAAAGAACTTTGTTAAGAATCTCTGGTATCAAACTCAAGCAAGCCGTACAGAAGTGATACATGTTCACAAAAGGTATACACCATGGTCATGGAAGAAGTCCTGTGCAGAGTTCAAATTAAGGAGAAGAGGAATTTCCTTGAAATGGGAAAATCCTCTCTATAAATGACAATGAACTAAATGTACAAATCTCTAAGACACTTCAGGTTCTTCTCAGAAAGACACAAAACTACTTCAGGAGATAATAAAAAAAACAATAAAAAAGTCAAAAGGCTAAAAAAAAGCAAATGTGAAATATTTCAATAATAGAAGTGACTGAATAATTATTGGGTTACCTGAAAACCATGATTTTTAAAAAAGAGCCAAGATATAACTTTTCAAGAACCTATAAAAGAAAACTATCCAAATGTTTTAGAGTTGGAGGATAAAGTATAAATTGATAGAATCTATCAGGCACATCCTGAAAGAAAGCCCCAAATAAAAACTCTCAGGAAGATCAGAACCAAAATTGAGGTGTCCCATGTCAAGAAGAAAATAGTGCAAGCAGCCAGAAGGAAAGTATTCAAATACCACCAAGACACAGTTTGGATCACACTAATAATATAACAAATATATATATATATATACATATATATATATATATATAAATACAAATAATATAACAAGAGGAGGGCTTAGAATATGATTTTCTGGAAGGCAAAGGAGCTAGAATTCTAACCAAGGATAATCTATTTGACAAAACTGAATATAATCCAACATGGAAAAAAATGGATAGCTAAGTGGACTTCCAAAAATTTGTGATGAAAAGACCAGAATTGAATTGAAAAATATGACATTGAAACACAAGACTTAGCAGAACCATAAGAAGTTAAGGGAGAAGTCATAAGGGATTTAACAATATTAAACAACTTGTATTTCTATTCGAAAGATAATAATATAACTCCTCAGAAAAATATAAGTATTAGAGTAGTTAGAAGGAGTCTACTTAGACACAAGGGATGGGTAAAAGGCATGCTTTTAATATTTCTGCTTTTCACTAGAAACTGTTTAGGTTCTAATATATGGCTGATTTTTGTTAAGTTACCCTGAGCCACTGAGAAAAAGGTCCATTCCTTTCTATTTTCATTCAATTCTCTCCAGATATCTATTACATCTAGCTTATCTAAAATTCTATTCAATTCTTTGACTTCTTTCTTATTTATTTATTGTTAGATTTATCTACATCTCACAGGGGAATATTAAAGTTCTTGACTATTATAGTACTACTATCTATTTCCACCTGTAATTTATTCAACTTTTCTTTAAAAAATTAGATGCTGTCACATTTGTTGCACATAGATTTAGTATTAATATTGCTTCATTGTCCATGGCACCTTTTATCAAAATGTAGTTACTTTGATTAAATTTTAAAATTAATTCTATTTTACCTTTAACTTTGTCTGAGATTATGATTGCTACCCCTGGTTTTTTTTTTGCACCAGTTGAAGCATAATAAACTCTACTCCAACCCCCTATTTTAACTCTATGTGTACCTCTTATTTTTAAATATGTATCTTTTAAACATGTTGTCACGTTCTGATTTTTAATCCATTTTGCTATTCATTTCCATTTTATGGGTGAGTTTATCCCATTAACAATCAAAGTTATAATTACTATTTGTCTATTTCCCTCTATCCTATTTTCTTCACTACTGCTATTCACTATTCTCTTTTTATCCTATCTCTTCTTAAACAAACATGGATAGATACATGAAATAATGAAGAACAAAATGAGCAGAATCAAGAAAACACTGTATATAGTTACATCAATATTGTATTAAGAACAACTTTGAGTAGCTATATCATTTTTAGTATAAATACCCAAATGAAGTACAAAGCAAGATATTATCTGCATCTAGAGAAAGAACTATAAACAGTAGTATGTACAGAATGATTTTACATATGTATGTATACATATATATGTGTATACACATATGCATATACATATTTCTGTCTAATGGTAGGCTTCTCTAGGGTGGGGAGAGGAAAGAAAAAAGGGGAAAAAGAGGTTTACAAGATAATTATTATATATTTAAAATGAATAACAAGTTGTATATAATAGATTTGCAATTCCATGTGCAACCATCTTTTCCCCCATAATCTATCATGCTGTGGAAATGCTTGTTTTCCATCTTAAGTTCAGAATAAAATAAGTTAAATTAAAAAATTATATTTTCTTTATCTTGTTTATACATAGTTACTTGCATTTTGTCTTTGCCCATTAGATATGAGTTCCTTGGGTGCAGGACTAATTTCTCCCCCCTTTCTTTGCATGTTCAGAAATTAGCACAGTGACTAACACATAGTAGACCCTGAATAAATGAATGCTGCCTTATTATACATTCTGGAGTCATAAGTACAAAATGTATGGAGTGAAGGAGACACTCCATAAACTACACAATTGAAAAATAAGTTGGGTTATATTTTAGTCACAACTGAAAACTATAGGGAGACACTAAGATAGGCAACAATCCTCAGTAAGAACATTGAACTAAATCGTTTCTGGGTCTCCTCTCAGTTATATATCTACCATACTGTGATCTGTAACAAATTCACATGAACCTTTAATGATAGGTAGCATGAACCACTAGACAGGATCCTGGATTCAGTTAGAGGAATGGGGTTCAAAACAGCTCTGCCATTTGCAAAGTCAAGATTGATCTTTTATTGGGGGTTTCTTAAATTTTAGGGCTTCAGTTTTCTCCTTCTAATATGGGGTATCAGGACTTAAAGACCATTAAGGTCCTTTAAAATACATGTCCTCAAGTAGCCAGTGCCTAATTCAAACAGACAATTCCTGGATTTAAAAAAAATTCACAAATTTTCCCTTGATGATTTTAGATGCTATTCAGTTGAACAGATGATAAAACATACAAAATTTATAAACTGATTCTCTACAAGGGAAATGAAAACATTTAAAATGTTTGTATGAAAGCCAGACAAAAAAAGCTATAAAATTTTATTTACTCTATTTGTACTAATTCCCTTTTAATTTTTATCTACAAATTTGAATTAATTAGTTTATTTTTATATCTTTACTGAAATCAAAAGATGGAAGAAGACCAAATATTATGGAATACTAGAAAAGTCTATAAATTAATTTGAAAAGGGAAATGGAAGAAATAATGGAAGTTTATCACCATGCATTGTAGAAATCATTCCTGGGTTTGTGTTGCTAATCAAGGGCTCAAATCAACAGTTATGTATCATATGCCTTAACCAAGGACAGAGTGCATTCCAGAATATCAGCTACTTTCTATACCTTTTTTAGGATCTGGAAGAATGAAAACTCTTCTCTTGGCTATACTGCTTTCTAGGTAGGGTTCTGGGTTTTCAGCTTAACCTCTAGTTATTTAGATTTTCCAAATACTTCAGGGCTCCAGTCCTGTCCTAATTCAGAATGGGACAGTGGAGTATGGTTTTCTTTGATTATACCAATTGAATATAAAAACCACTGGTGGTGATACAGTTTTAGTAGCAGTCATTGTCGTAGTAGTCGTAGTCACAGTCGTAGTCGTAGTAATAGTAGTAGTAGCAGTAGTAGTTGCAGTAGTAGTAGTAATAGTAGTAGCAGTGATGATGATGACAAATAATTTACACAGCACTTTAAGGTTTGCAAAGTGCTATCATCTCAGGTTATCCTCACAAAAACCTTGGGGGGGAAGGTGCCATTATTATCACTAGGTATATAGAAGATAAAGAAAGTAGGTTGAAACAGGCATAGTGACTCAACCAGTGTCACACAGCTAGTAAGTACCTGGGGTAGATTTTGAATTCAGGTCTTACAGACTCCAGGCCTATTTCTCTTTCCGTTGTATTACCTAGCTGAATATTTTTTATCCCAAAACCTCTCTAGGAGAAGAGAATTTAGGAGAAAAAGGGTACTTAAAGTATTCTAACTATAAGAAGTCATGAAAACTTGCATCTATAGGCATCAGTTCTCTCTGCTGATTACACAGTTCACTTCAGAATTTGGGAGGCAATAGCTTAAATTTTTGTTATTATGGAGAACTGGTTACAAAGGAAACCTAGTCTCACATTTAGTCCAGAAAATTAAATTATGTCCCAAGATTAATTTGTGAAAATTAAATAAAAACAATAGTGTACTAGAAAGAGAATTGTAACAGCCACAAATTAATATCCACAAGTGAGAAGGAATAGGAATAACTCCACCCAGGGAAAGCATAAAGATACTCAGAAAGGGAAATTTTCTATGTGTAGTCAGGTACTACAGTTCAGAGGCTAACCATCTTTGCTAAAAGTATTTCTCACAGTAAAATAAATTCATGCACCTAAGATAATTTTATGTTGAAGAACTAACAATCACAATGACAATTTTAACTTTTTTACAATGTGATTAAAGCCAAACATTTTCTTAAATGGAATTATCCCCAAATAATTGTGTTCAAATTGTCTAGTCAGAATTTTAAGTTTTTCTAAAAAAGATCTTTTATCCTGATTAAATAAAGACAAGAGGAGGAGGAGGAGGAGAAGCCAAGATAGTGGAGAAAAGCCAGGAAGGTTTAAATCAAGGCCCGAAGCAGATTCTGGAGTGACAGAAGCTACAAAAAGATGGAGTTAAACAATTTTTCAGTTTATGATAACTTAGAAGGATTCCAGGAAAGCTCTGTCACACTTGGGTAAAAGGGGAGCACAGCCCAGAGTAGAAGGTATCTGGGCAATCCAGTGGGAGTCTCTTAGCCCTAGCACATATCAGTAACCCAGGATCCTTAGTCCTGGCTCAGCAGTGAGGCAGCCCCAGTGCAGAAGGCAAACTGCCAGTCCCGGAACCCCCAGTATAACAGGCATAACTTAGACAGGGCCATCCGAGTACAGTGGGTCAACCACCAGCGCCTGAGGCCTCGGAGCATAAAGACTATATAAATGATGAAAATGGTCACTGAAAACAGTACTTGCACAACCAGTCTGCTCTATCTTAAAGGGAATTCATTCCTAGGAGCATGCCACTCTAACTATATTAGCTTCAAACTTCATTCAGTTTCAGTGTTTCATACTGATTTATTCTTCCTATAAATATTCAGGACCACTGCAAATTTTACAATGGACAGAAGAGGTTTAAAACCACATCCTACAGCACTGAACAGCAAGCATTTTTCATCAACTTCATATTATCCTAAGACATTAAAAGTATTCTATTAGTAATGAGCACTGCTAAAACTAAAGATCTATTTTTGTATTTATTAGTAGGCTTATAGTGTATTAAAACCAAAGAAAGATATTGTATCCATTCCTTTTTTTAACCTACCCTTGGAAAAGTTGTGAATCTGTCCAATTCTTCTACGAAGCAGAACATTTGTAAACTAATTGCTGACATCACAATTAAGAGGCTGGCAGTGAACACAACCAAACTCCCAAGTTTCTTCCCAGGGCCAAATATTTTGTATACAAAGTCTTCCAAAGCAGGAGAAATCTTAATAAGTCGAACTACTCGAAGAACCTTCAAAAGAACAGAAGAAAAACATTCATTACCCTATTGAAAAGCATGTTAATTTCAATATTCAAAAGAGGATTTCACTCTTTCTAGTTCTTTTAAAAAATAACAGTTCTCCATTAAAGAACCTATAGGATAGAAATAATGCTGAAAGGTCAGTCAGCATATGTATTATTAAAATAAGTTGAGTTGATGTATGTATTACTAAAATGAGTTTAGTCAGCATATGTATTATTAAAGTAAGTTCAGTTAGTATATATATATATATATATATATATATATATATATATAATTATTAATTTTTAAAGCAATCGGGGTTAAGTAACTTGCTCAAGGTTACACAATCAGTTATTTCTGGGTGTGGTGCTAGGTATCTGAGCCTGGATTTGATCCCCAGCTCATCCCGACACTGGAGCTGGTGCTCTTTACTTGCTGAGCCACCTGGCCGCCCCTAAGCAATTGGGGTTAAGTGACTTGCTCAAGGTTACACAACCAGGTGTTTCTGGGTGGGTGCTAAGTGTCTGAGCCCGGACTCGATCCCCAGGTCATCCCAACACTGGAGCCGGTGCTCTTACTCGCTGTGCTACCTGGCTGCCGCTAGTATATATATTATTAAAATTATTTCAGTTATTATATGTATTATTAAAATAAATTTCATATATTTTTAAGCATTTGGGGTTAAGTAACTTGCTCAAAGTTACATGGCCAGTTATTTCTCGGTATGGTGGTAAGTATCTGAACCCGGATTCGATCGCAGATCATCCCAACTCTGGGGCCAGTGCTCTTACTCACTGAGTCACCTGGCCACCCCTAAGCAATTGGGGTTAAATAACTTGCTCAAATTTACGCAGCCAGGTGTTTCTGGGTGAATGCTAAGTGTCTGAGCCCAGATTTGAACCTAGGTCTTCCTGACTCTGGGGCCAGTGCTCTTACTCACTGTGCTACCTGGCCACCCCAAATTCCATATTTTTAATAGACAAAATTGGAAAGGATTTCATTTACTGACACTTTTTTTTTTACAAAATAAACATTTTTACCTACATAAAATATTTGCACTAAATGAAATAAATCAAGACCATTAAATTTTAACTAAGATAAAAAAAACAAGAACAACTACCTATTACCTCTAAAAAGGAATCTTTACTTTGCCAGAATTTAAGAAGAAAATTCAGTTAAGAACATACTGATCAATGCTGTGCCAAGCACTGCTAGGAACATTAAGAAATAAGAAATAAGGGGGCAGAGTCAAGATGGCAGGGTAGAAACAGGACCTCCACATGGCTCCAGCTTCCACCTTCCCCAATTCATGTAAAAGGGGATTCTGAGGGGGCGGCCAGGTAGCACAGCGAGTAAGAGCACTGGCTCCAGTGTTGGAAAGACCTGGAGATCCAATCCCAGGCTCAGACACTTAGCACCCACCCAGAAACACCTGGCCATGTAACCTTGAGCAAGTTACTTAACCCCAATTGTTTAAAAAAAGGGGTGGGGATTCTGAACAATCTTTAGAGCTACAGAACCCACAAAATGCCACAGAGAAACTAACCTCCTGCTGAGGACAGCCCAGCAGGTTTGCAGCAAGTGGCCAGGGCAGCGCTCTGGGAATTGAGTCCAGGCCTGCAGAAGCTGGAGCCTTTAGCCCCAGGGCAGGCCTGACCAGCTGCTGGCTGGAGGGACTTCAGATGACCAGCAGCTGTGGAGGTTTCCAGAATTATCAACACATAGATGCTAAGGACAAAGTGAGAAGTCAGTGCAGTGTGGACTTTGGGACCCAGTCGTTGGGAGGGTGTTGGCTTTTTCCCCCAGGGCGAGAAGCCAAGAAGCATGGTTGTGCACTTGCCCCCACTTGGCATCTTCAGCTCCTGGCCTGCAGAGTGTAGAGGGACCAACTGACCAGTCTGAGGGGTAATTGCTCTTGCTTTAACCTGCTTGCATTTGGAGTGCGGTCTAGAATGGAGGTCCTGGGGTGTGTGTCCAGCTTGCCAGAGTGTGTGGAGGCTTCATCAAGGGCACCCAAATAATACCTGCGGCAGCTGAGAAAACCGCAGTGTGTGGTACGGAGCTCCCCTGTCTGGTAGCAGAGTCCTACTGCAGCAAAAAAGTCCAAAAGTCAAGTAATTGAGTGGCAACATGAGCAGGCAAAGGAAACAAAGCAAATAGAAGAATCTAACATTAGACTCCTATTTTGGGGACAAAAAGGATAAAAGCATGGAGCAGAAGGAAGACAGTGAAGTCAGAACTCTTGCACCAAAAGCTTCAAAGGAAAATACGAGCTGGTTACAGGCCATAGAGGATCTTAAGAACCAGATAAGAGAAGTGGAGGAAAAATTTGGAAGAGAAATGGGAACAATGAAAGAAAATTACGAAATGAGAGTCAACAGCCTAACTGAGGAAAATCACACCTTAAAAAATTAGACTAACTCAAAGTTAGTCTCAAAGAGGTTCAAAAAGGAAATGAGGAGAAGAATGCCTTAAAAAGTTGAATTTGCCAGATGGAAAAAGAATCTCAAAATTTCACTGAGGAGAATCATTCCTTCAGAATTAGATTGGAGCAAATGCAAGCTAATGACTTTATGAGGAATCAAGCTGATGTTAAACAGATCACAACAAATGAAACAATAGAAGGCAATGTGAAATATCTCATTGGAAAAACCATTGACCTGGAAAAATAGATCCAGGAGAAATAATTTTAAAATTATTGGACTTCCTGAAAGCCATGATCAAAGAAAGAACCTAGAAATCATCCTCCAAGAAATTCTTAAGGAAAACTGCCTAGATGTTTCAGAACCAGAGGGCAAAATAGAGGTTGAAAGAATCCACCAATCACCTCCTGGAAAAGATCCCAAAAAGAAAACTCCTAGGAATATTATAGCCAGGTTCCAAAATTCCCAGATCAAAGAGAGAATATTACAAGCAGCCAGGAAGAAATAATTTGAATATTGTAGAAACACAATCAGGATAACCCAGGATCTGGCAGCTTCTACATTGAGGGATCAAAGGGCTTAGAATGTGATATTCCAGAGGTCATAGGAGCTGGGATTAAAAATACCCAGCAAAACTGAGTATCATGTTTCAGGGGAAAATATGGTCATTCAGTGGAATAGAGGACTTTCAAGCATTCTTGATGAAAAAACCAGAGTTGAATAGAAAATTTGACATTCAGATACAAGAAGCAAGAGAAGCATGAGAAGGTAAACAGGGAAAATAAATCATAAGGAACTTATCAAAGTTGAACTATTAATATTTCTACATGGAAAAACAATAATTGCAACTGATGAAACTTTTCTCAGTATGATAATAGTTGAAGGGAATATATATATATATATATGTATGTATATATATATATGTCTATATCAGAGGTTATGTGGGCATATGAATAGATATGTGAATGTCTATATATATGTTTACAGGTATACATAGACAGAGGACACAGGACCAATTTAATAGGAAGGGCTGATACTTAAAAGGTGAAATTAAGAGGTGAGAGAAGACTATAATGAGAGGAGATGGGGAGAGACAGAATGGGGTAAACTATATCATATAGAACAGGCAAGGGAAAATGGTTACAATGGAGGGGAAGAATAGGAAGGCAAAAGAGAATGGGTCAACTGTATTTTCATTGAATTTGGCTTGGGGAGGGAAGGAAATACACACTAAATAGGGTTTCTCACCCTACAGGAGAGTAGGGGGGAAAGGGATGATAGGGGGAATGATGGAATGGAGGGCAGGCTGGGGAGGAGGGAAGTTGGAAGCACCCATTTTTGAAAAGGTACAGTATCAAAGTAGAGAATAGAACACGTGGGAAGTGGGATAGGAGGCAGGGAAATATAATCAGTCTTTTACAATATATCTACTATGTTAATATTTTGCATTAGCTAGACATGTACAACCTATACTGAACTGCTTATCTTCCCAGTAAGGGTGGGTGACAAGGGAGGGAGGGAATGAATCTGTAATTCAGAGTTTTAAAATCAAATGTTTAAAAATATGTATATATTAATACTATTTTACATGTAATTGGGAAATAAGATATACGGGCATTGGGGCATAGAGATCCACCATGCCCTACTGGAAAATTTGAAGGGGGTATGGGAGAAGACAAGGGAGAGAGCAGATTGGAGGAGGGTATATCCTATGGGACTTGTACTTTGAGGTGGTGGGTGGGGGAAAAACGGGGAGAAAATTTGTAACTCAAAATTTGGTGGAAATGAATGATGTAAATCATCAGTTAAAGCATTTGAAAAATGAAAAAAAAGAAATAAGAAATATATGTAACATCACTCTTACCCTCAAAGAACTTGCAATATAATTAGTGAGGCAAAACTCATATGAAACAATTTTAGAACAGTACAAGGCAATATGCAATTAAGTGGCAAGATCTGTAGTAGTTATTTTATGTAATTTCTGTGCAAAGGAGTATCTACAACTACAGTTTTTAGAAGAAAATACATATCACTGATATCATCAACTTGATGGACACACCTGATATGATTCCTAGAAACAATGATACACAGCTTATTAAACTAAATGAAATTTTTAAAAACCACATTTAAATCTTAAACAATCATTCTGTTCCCCTGCAAAAATGTTAAGCACTTTCTCACTTCTAGTAGTGAACAGACTGCACACAAGTCAAATTCCCAAACAAACTACAACTTTTTATTTTAAGATATATTGAGCTTTAAATGTGTCTGTCAATTCATAATATGAAAACATCTATGTTTTATTGAATCTATGTATTCTCTGGCACAAATGTGTCACTGACAATAAAAAAATAGTTGTGTCCAGACTGTTTTAAATGAGCAGTCTAAATATGGTTTATAGCTCAAACTTTGAAACTATAACTTTTCTTGTCTATTTATATTAATATCATAATTACAAGATGATCCAAATAATTTTGATTTTCCTCCCAGATACCAATAAAAAGCATCCTATGAACATCTGTTAAATTTTCATAAAGCAGCATTTCGTTGGCTTAAAAAAACCCGATTACTTTGTATTTACATAAAAAAACATTAAGCTAATTGCCGATTTTAAGGGCCGTGCTCAGTTGTATTGAAAGTGAAATGTGATCCTAGAAATATGAGCCCTCTATTTAGCATTTAAATGCTTTCTCTCTTTTAGTTAGATCATTCCTAAACTTTATTCTAGTTAACTCCATAATAAAACCAAATTAGGTGATAATTTCAAACCTATAAGACTTTTAAAATTAACTCAAATTCTATTTTTCCTAACAATTTACTTTACAAAGTTGAAAAAAATCTAAAAACCTAGGAATCATGACAAAGATTATGAAATAAATTAGTTGTGCTTTGGCAAATTCCAACCATGTTTTTCTACTCATATCTTCATCTTGTTTATATATCCCAAATCCAGGCAAAAACATTTTATTATCTAAGATGTCTTTTAGAAAATTCTTAGCTCAAGCTTTCCAAAGCACAATTTTTTTAGTCAAGGCATCTTATTAGAATTCGTGAGTCTTTTGAAAACTATGAGCGGAAAATATGATAGGAAAATGTCAGTCTTTTGCATTTATTTTTAAGATATCATATTTTCCCCAATTACATGTAAAACAATTTTTAAACATTTGTATCTTTTCAAATTATGAGTTCCAAATTCTCTCCCTCCCTCCTGGATTTCTCCCCTCCTTGAAAAGGCAAACAATTTGGTATAGATTACACATGTGCAATCATACAAAACATATTTCTGTATTAGTCAATTATGAAAGAAAACAGACCAAAAAAAATAAAACAAAAGTACACTTCAATCTGTATTCAGATTCCATCAGTTCATTTTTTTGGAAGTGGATAATATTTTTCATCATGAGTCCTTTATCATCTTGGATTATTGTATTGCCAAGAACAGTTGATCATCATACAATATTGTTGTTACAGTGTACAATGCCTGCTTCTTTTAAGATGATTTTTGAAGGAAACCAGTAGATGAAGGTGAAAAATATGAGCTTGCCAGGCATGAAGGATAATCATTGAAAAGTCACAAGTTGAGAAGTAGAGTGTGCTGTCAAAGTATCAGCAAAGAGGCCACTGACTGTACAAAACTCAAAAAATCCCCTACCCCCCCAACCCCAAATCCCCACAAAACAGTGGCTACAATTTGCATCTTCACTCTATTAGCTCTTCTGGATAGCATTTTTTCTTTATAAGTCTTTCAGAATTGCCTGAGATCACTGTTTTGCTGGGAATCATTCATAACTAATGAATCATAACTAAATCATTCATAACTAATCATTGATACAACATTGCTTTTACTGTGTACAGTGGTTGTTCTGCTCATTTCACTTTGCACCAATTCACATAAGTTTTTCCATCACAGTCATATACCACAACTTGTTCAACAGTTCCCTAATTGATGGTCATACCCTCAATTTCCAAATCTTTGCCACCACAAAAAGAGCTGCTATAATTAGTTTTGAACAAATAGGCTCCTTTTTTACTTTAAAATAGAATTTTTTTTGACCTTTTCTTCACCTTTATTTGCTTTTTCGGAGGGTGGGGAAAGGCAGGGCAATTGGGACCAAGTTGACTATTTTAAGAAAATATCAAGTGTCTGAGGCTGGATTTGAACTCAGGTCCTGACTCCAGGGTCGGTGCTCTATTCACTTCGCCACCTAGCCATGCTGGAGAATGACCTTTAGAACACACAAAAAGGGACAAGAAATAGCTATTGCAAATATTTTAATAAGTGTTCTCTGCAAGCAAGGCATTTAAAACACCAGTTTGTGCGGATAAACTCCATTGGAGAGAGAGAAGACAGAACGCAGGTAGCCACGGAGCTGAGGAATTTTCTTGATTTGGGGTAGGATCTGAGAGTCTACTGTTTTCTGATCAGCCTTGCACTGCTCTGTAATCTCGTATTTCTCTTTTTCTGTGTCAAAAATCTCTCCTTCTTGGTGTCTAGGTTTACGGAGCCTCTTCTTCTTGAAGTAAGCATCAGTAAGATGATTTGGAATTTTCACTCCTGAAAGGTTAACCCGGGTAGGAGTAGCAATAACAAATTTCTGATGGGTCCTTCTCAGAGGAACACGGTTGATGGTCAGAGGTCCAGTCACCAGTAGCAAGCCACTAGCCAGCTGCTTCAGGAAAACCACTCGCTTGCCCCTGTGGCGGCCAGTGAGCATGATCAGAACGGTACCTGGCTTGATGCTAGCTCGGAGTCTCCTCACATGCTGGCTAAAGGGCTTTTTGCCATGACTGAGCAGCTTTCTAGGCACATCCTCAGTAGGGTAATACCTAGGCATTTTGCGAATCTTTACCACTCGAGTTCCTCCATTCTTATCGCCACCAACAGGCTTTGAGATAGTAGCAGGCACTTTTTCTTTCTTCTTCCTTTCAATCCGCGTTTTTGGGGCAGTGTATTTCCGCTTGTACATGGCTCTCCGGGAATACATTGCAGACCTGGAGTATCTACCAATCCCTCGGGCCAGGACTGGGTTCTGACTGCAATGCTTTCGAGGCTTTTTGACCTTTTCAGCTACATCTTCCTTTTGTTCTCTTTTTTTTCCTTTTTGACCTTCTTTTCCTTGGGTGACTTTTTGTCCGCCATCTTGAGAGACGGGAGTTTAAAATAGAATTTTGTTCTTTTCCCTCAGTTACCTATCAAGAAAACTTTTACCATTCATTTTCGCAAGATTTTGAGTCCCAAACTTTTCTCCCTCCCTACCTCTCTTTCTCCCTTCTTCTGAAAATGATAGGCAGTTTGATACAGTTGATACATGTGCAATCTATAAAAATATTTCCATATTAGTCACAGTTGAGAAAGAAGAAACTGATCAATAGGGAAAAACACAAGAAAGAATAAGGTAAGTATAAAAATATGCTTTAATCTGCATTCAGAGTCCATCAGTTCTTTATTTGTTTAAAGATAGCATTTTCTCTTGGGAGTCCTTTGTACTAGAGAAGAGATGAGTCTTTCGTAGCTGATCACCACCCAATGTTTCTGACACTGTGAACAATATTTCCTGGGTTTTGCTCATTTCACTTTGCATAAGTTCACACAAATCTTCCAAGATTTTTCTGAAATCTGCCTCTTCATCATCTCTTATTGTGCAATAGCATTCCATTACATTCATATACCACAGCTTGTTCAGTCATTCTTCAACTGATGCTCATTTCCTCAATTTCCAATATTTAATCACCACAAAAGGGCCACTTTAAATAGTTTTGCACCTGCAGGTCGTTTCCCCCTTTTTATGATCTCTTTGGGATACAGATCTAGTAGTGATATTGTTGGATCAAAGGGTTTGCACAGTTTGGTTGTCCCTTGGGCATAGTTTCAAATTGCTCTCCGTAATGGTTGGATCAGTTTACAACTTCACCAACAGTGTATTAGTGTCCCAATTTTTCCACATCCTCTCCAAAATTTATCATTTTCATTTTTGGTCATATCAAACAATATTAGGTGTAAGGTAGTATTTCAGAGTTGTTTGAATCTGTTTTTCTCTAATGAAAAGTGATTTAGAATCCTTCATGTGACTATAGATAGCTTTGATTACTTTGAAAACTATATGTTCATATCCTTTGACCATTCATCAATTAGAGAATAGCTTGTATCCTTGTAAATTTGACTCAGTTCTCTATATATTTGAGAAATGAAGTCTTTATCAGAGACACTTACTATAAAGATTGTCTCACAGTTTTCCTTCTAATCTTGGATGCTTTGGTTTTGTTTGTACAAAAACTTTTTGATTGAATATAACCAAAATTATCTACTTTACATTTTGTAATCCTCCCTATCTCTTCTTTGGTCATGAATTCTTCCCCTCCCCATAGATCTAACAGGTAGACTATTTCTTGCCCTTCTAATTCTTTGTATTCCTAGCACTTAGCATAGTTCCTGACATATAGTAGAAGCTTAATAAATTTTCATAGACTGACATGTAAGAACATTATTTTTTTTAAGCAATCAGGATTAAGTAACTTGCCCAAAGTTACACGGCCAGGTTTTTTTTTGTGTGTGTGTGGGTGTTAAGTATCTGAGGCCAGAACTGATTCCAGGACTTCCTGAATCCAGGGCCGGCACTCTTACTCACTGTACCACCTAGTCACCCCAAGAACATTATTTTAAGAAAGAGTCTATAGGCTTCACCAGACTGCCAAAGAGGTCCATGATAACATGATCCAGGGAGCTCATTATTGTGAAAAACTCATCACCCTGAAAGATGCCATCAGACTTGGTATTACACTGTCTCTCTGACTGAAGGGTGGACATAGGACCTCCAAAACTTCTATTTTAAGAGGAGTCTCAGTTCAGAATATCACACTTTTCAGCTTCCTTTTGTGTGCTGTCTACCCCCATCAGACTGTAAGCTCCTTGAGGGCAGAGAACACCTTTCTTTCTTGTTTTCATATTCCCAGTGCTTAGTACAGTGCCTAGCACATAGGAGGCATTTAATAAATGTGTATTTCCTGACACAAAAGGTTAAGAAGTTCTCCACTAAGACTGTAACTTTAAATTTTTTTTAAATCTAGATAATTCCTAATTATTTCACTAGAAAAGAAGCAAAATGATATTTTGCAGAGAAATAAATATGCCAAACCACCTAACCATAACCAACATTAATATTATTAAATTATAATTCTAAAGGTCAACAAAACATTAAAATGCCAAAATGTCACTGACTGTTTATCCTGAAATCTCAAGCACCAACCATACTGAGACACCGGATACAAGGGTATTGATAAGCTAATATGAATATGAAAATGAAACAGTGAATGGAATGAATTTTGCAGTAGGTATATGTCTTTGCCATCAAAAGTCTAAGTAACCAAATCAATGAAATTCTGCCCTGGAAAAAGCACTCCTTTTCCAAACATTCTTTGTATAAATATTGCTCAACATCTAATATCCAATCTACCAGTATTATGTTTCCCCACATAACTATTTCTTTTTTTTTAATTGTGAGCGTTATAGAACCACATATAGCCTGATATTTCTATGATAACAAAAGGACAGAAGAATAATTTAGTTCATTAGTTACCAAGGGGGTAGGTGGATAGGAATATAGTGAATTATAACTTTTAAAAGTATTCTAAAATTATAAGCAGCATGTTTTCAGAAAAAATAGAGTTCCATGAACTGATGCATAGTGAAGTGAACAGAACCAGAACACAGTAATAGCAACATTGTTCAATGAAGAGCTATAAATGACTTAGCTATTTTCAGCAACACAGTGATCCAAGACAATCCAGAAGGACTAATGGTGAAGCATAGCATCTGCCCCCAGAGAAAGAATTGGTATTGATTGAATACAGACTGAAACATGCTATTTTTCACTTTCTTTCATTTTAAAAATTTTATTCATCTTCTTGTACAAAATGAAGTATATAGAAATGTTTTACATAACTGAACATGTAAAACCTATATATGATTGCTTACCATCCCAGGGAGGGAAAGAGAGAAAGTAGGGAGTGACAGAATTTGAAACTCAAAACTTTAAATAAAAATGTTAAAAATTTGGAAAAATAAATGTATGCTGAAGTTTTGAGTTGAAAATATCATCAGACATCATTTTTGACTAAGATATAAAATTTCCAAGTCTGTGTTTAGCTAATTAAACATACTATTAAAATTATGCAGAAACAGCATAGCATAATAGATGAGAGAGTTGACTTCAGAGCCAATAAGACTAGGCATTGAGTCCTGACTGCCACATTCTGGTTGTAACACTAAATATATCTTTTTACCTCATAGTGTCCATTAGAATCATTCTATGTATATTTGTACATATGTAAGTACTGATGCATGTATGTATGTGCGCATGTATATGTATGTGTATACATTTATACATACAAATATTCTACACTGTATTTAGACTACAGTCTTCTCACAAGTTAAAGATTCCTTACAACCTTGTATAGTAAATGCTCAATAATTACCTTCAAAATGAATGAAAACTGACACATGACATATTCATAGGTCATGGAGTAAAATGATCAACAAGAGTAGAATTAGAATTAATCACAGAGTTCCTAATATATAAAAATGAGTTAACATTCTGAGATGATTTCAAGTCACCATTAATTAATTAATTTGTGCACTGTACATCAGTACATCAAAGACTTGGAATTTTCACAGTATGAAAAATCCTTGCATAAAGTACCACAATCTACTTACAAATTTTAATATTAGAAATATTAAATTTATTTTATAAATAAATAAAATAGCTGAGATTCAGAGGGTCTTTGGTAACACCATTAGAATAGTTCAGAGAAGAACTTGAACCTAGATTTTCCTAACTCAAAATCTACCACTCAATTTAATATAGAATATTGCCTATGTCAATATAGAAATCTATATGATAATTTATATGTCATGCCATCTTATATGCTCATACCTTTATCTCTATATTTATCATACATATGTATATATTTCTTATGCTAACACACATGTGGATCCCTTTTGAAAAAGGAGTTCCAGCAATCTGATGAAATTAAGTTTGTGGTATGTCTACACCACATGTGCATATGAATTCCTTTAACAAAAAATAAGAATATGCTATAAGTAAATAGTAATTTTTTCTTTTTTTAGTTGTCTTGGATTTTTCAACTGCTACCACTACAAATAAATCTATATACAAACTTACTATAAGTTATACTTTAGGTATCCCTGGGACTATGCAAGATAAATAAAGGCATGTTTACACTTACAAAGAGTTTGAATGAATTCGTTAACTAATCTTTTAGTTTATATTTATAAAATCCTTTAAAAGTAGAATTGACCAAATGAAAAAGGAGGTACAAAAGCTCATTAAAGAAAATAATAATAATTCCTTAAAAATTAGAATTGAACAAATGGAAGCTAATGACTTTATGAGAAACCAAGAAACAATAAAACAAAGTCAAATGATGAAAAAAAAAGATGATGTAAAATATCTCACAATTGACCTGGAAAATAGGTCCAGGAGAGATAGTTTAAAAAAAACAGTTCAACTACCTGAAATCCTTGACAAAGGAAAAGAAGTCTAGACATCAACTTTGAAGAAATAATCAAGGAAAACAGCACTAATGTTCTAGATGATAACCCAGAGGTTAAAATAGAAATTGAAAGAATCCACAAGTCACCTCTAGAAAAAGATCCCAAAATGAAATGCCCCAT
The DNA here is from genome assembly GCF_028583685.1 of Petaurus breviceps papuanus. NCBI lineage: Eukaryota > Metazoa > Chordata > Mammalia > Diprotodontia > Petauridae > Petaurus > Petaurus breviceps. The sequence goes on from NW_027187289.1 coordinate 5,227,460, forward strand.
GAATATTATAACCAAATTCCAGAGTTCCCAGGTTAAGGAGAAAATCCTGCAAGCTGCCAGAAATAATCCAAGTATCATAGAATCACAGTCAGGATAAAACAAGATCTGGCAGTTTCTACATTAAAGTACTGGAAGGCTTGAAATATGATATCCTTATTTTTCAAATGCTTTATTAACTTCTGGTTTATATATCATTCATTTCCTCCAGATTTTGAGTTATAAATTTTCTCCCCGTTTTTCCCCTACCCACTACCCCAAAATAGCAGTACCACAGGATATCCCCTCCTCCAATCTGCTTTCTCCCATACACCTTTCGACTTTTCCAGAGGATCTCTATGCCCAGGTGCGTGTATATCTTATTTCCCAATTACATGTAGAATAGTGTATATATATTTTAAACATTTTATTTAAAAACTTTGAATTCCAGATTCATTCCCTTCCTCCCTTGTCATCCACCCTTACTGGGAAGATAAGCAGTTCAGTATAGGTTGTACATGTGTGGCTAACGCAAAACAATAACATAGTAGATATATTGTAAAAGACTGACTATATTTCCCTCCCTCCTATCCTACCTCCCACTTGTTCTATTTTCTCCTTTGATCCCATCCCTTTTCAAAATTGAGTGCTTCCAACTTCTCTCCTCCCCAGCCTGCCCTCCCTTCCATCCTACCCCCTCTCCTCCCATTCCCCCCCTACTCTCCTGGAGGGTGAGATACCCTATTTAGTGTTTATTTCATTCCCTCCTCAAGCCAAATTCAGTGGGAATAAGGTTGGCCCTTTCCCTTTTGCCTTCCTATTCTTCCCCTCCATTGTAACCATTTTCCCTTGTCTCTTCTATATGAGATAGTTTACCCCATTCTGTCTCTCCCCATCTCCTCTCATTATATTCCTCTCTCACCTCTTAATTTCGCTTTTTAAGTATCATCCCTTCCTGTTAAATTGGTCCTATGCCCTCTATCTATGAATACCTGGATACATATATATATATATATATATATATATATATATATATATATATATATAACTGAGAAAAGTTTCATCAGTTACAATTATTGTTTTTCCATGTAGGAATGTTAATAGTTCAACTTTGAAAAGTTCCTTATGATTTCTTTTCCGTTTACCTTCTCATGCTTCTCTTGCTTCTTGTATCTGGATGTCAAATTTTCTTTTCAACTCTGGTTTTTCCATCAAGAATACTTGAAAGTCCTCTATTCCACTGAATGACCATATTTTCCCCTGAAACATGATACTCAGTTTTGCTGGGTAGGTGAATCTTGGAGTTAATCCCAGCTCCTTTGACCTCCGGAATATCATATTCTAAGCCCTTTGATCCCTCAATGTAGAAGATGCGAGATCCTGGGTTATCCTGATTGTGTTTCTACAATATTCAAATTGTTTCTTCCTGGCTGCTTGTAATATTCTCCCTTCAATATGGGGATTCCAGAACCTGGCTTTAATATTCCTAGGAGTTTTCTTTTTGGGATCTTTTTCAGCAGGTGGTCAGTAGATTTTTCAACCTCTATTTTGCCCTCTGATTCTAAAACATCAGGGCAGTTTTCTTTGAGAACTTTCTGGAGGATGATTTCTAGGTTTTTAATTTGATCATGGCTTTCAGGTAGGCCAATAATTTTTAAATTATCTCTCCTGGATCTATTTTCCAGGTCAGTGGTTTTTAAAGAGCTATTTCTATTCTTTCTTTTTTCTATTCTTTCGTTTGTTTGGATCTCTTTAACAGCATCTTGATTTCTCATAAAGTCATTATCTTCCATTTGCTCCTATCTAATTTTGAAGGAATGATTCTCCTCAGTGAGCTTTTGAGATTCTTTTTCCATCTGGCAAATTCAACTTTTTAAGGCATTCTTCTCTTCATTACCTTTTTGAGCCTCTTTTGCCATTTGGGTTAGGCTATTTTTTAAGGTATTATTTTCTTCAGTCAGGCTGTTGACTCTCATTTCTTAATTTTCTTGCATTGTTCTCATTTCTCTTCCCAATTTGTCCTCCACTTCTCTTATCTGCTTCTTAAGGTCCTCTATGTCCTATAACCAGCTCATATTTTCCTTTGAAGCTTTTGGTGGTGGAGTTCTGATTTCACGGTCTTCCTCCTGTTCCATGCTTTGCTCCTTTTTGTCCCTAAAATAGGAGTCTAATGTTGGAATCTTCTGTCTGCTTTGTTTTCTTTGCCTGGTCATGTCGCCCCTCAGTCACTTGACCCCTGGGCTTTTTGCCACAGTAGGACTCTGCCACCAGACAGGGGAGCTTTCATCCCAAATGCTGGGGTTTTCTCAGCTGCTGGAGTTATTAGATGGGTGCCTTCTCTGAGGTCTCCACATGCTCTGGCAAGTGGGACACACACCCCAGGACCTCCACTCTAGACTGGTTAAAGCAAAAACAATTACCCCTCAGACTGGTGCTTGGTCCCCCTACACTCTGCAGGCCAGGTGCTGAAGCTGCCCTGTGGTGCTGGCTGGCTGTAGCAGTGTCTCAGCAGCTTCTCGCCCCAGGGGCAAAAACCAACGCACTCCTACTTACTGGGTCCCTATGTCCAGACTGCACTGACCTCTCACTTTGTCCTTTGCATCTATGTGTTGATAAATCTGGAAACGGCCACAGCTGCTGCTGATCTGCAGTCCCTCAGGCCAGCAGCTGGTCAGGCCTGCCCTGGGGCTAAAGCCTCAGTGTGGGGCTGGGCTCAGCTCCCAGAGCACTGGGCTGGGCTATCCTCAGTGGGAGGTTAGCTTCTCTGTGTAATTTTGTGCGTTCTGCAGCTCTACAGTTTGTTTAGAGTCCCCTTTTTACATGGATAGGGGAAGGTGGAAGCTGGAGCCCTGGGGAGGCCCTGCTTCCACTACGCCATCTTGACTCTGCCCCCCAAAATATGATATTCTTGAGAGCAAAGGAGCTAGGACTGTAATCAAGAATCACCTATTCAGCAAAAAACGAGTATAATCCTTCAAGGGGGAAGAGGGTGTGGGAATGGATATGCAATGAAATAGAGGCTTTCCAAGCATTCTTGATGAAAAGACAAGAGCTAAATAGAAAATCTGACTTTAAATACAAGACTCAAGAGAAGCATAAAAAGGTAAACAGGAAAGGGAAATCATAAGGGGCTTTATAAAATTAAACTGTTTACTTTTCTACATAGGAAGATGATACTTATAACTCATAAGAACTTTCTCATTATTATGGCAGTTAGAAGGAGTATATATAGATAGAGGGCATTGATCTGAGTTGCATATGAGAGGATAATACCTAAAAAATAAAATTAAGGGGTTGGGTGGAAGTATTGGGAGAAAAGGAGAGGTAAAATTCGGTAAATTATCTCACATAAAAGTCAAGAAAAAGCTTTTACAATAGAGGGGAGGAATGGGGAGATGAGGAAGAACGAGTGAACCTTACTCATATCAGAATTGGCTCAAAGAGGGAATAAAATACTCAATTGGATATAGAAATCTATCTCATCCGCTAGAAAAGTAGGACCAAAAGGGGGCAAGAGAAGAGAGGGTTGATAGAAGGGAAGCCAGATTGGGTGTATGGTTATTCAGAAGCAAAACACTTTTGAGGAGGGACAGAGTGAGAGAAAAAATAGAAGAAACATGAGAAATAGAACAGAGGGAAATATAGTAAACAACAGTTACTGAAAAAAATTTTGAAGCAAGCTTCTCTGATAAAGGCTTCTTTTTTCAAATATATAGAGAATTGAGTAAGATAAATATAAGAGCCATTCCCCAATTGATAAATGATAAACAATATGAAGTTTTCAGATGAAGTAATTAAAGCTATCTATCACCATATAAAACATACTCTAAGTCACTACTGATAAGAGAAACATAAATTAAAACAATTCTTAGGTACTACCTCTTACCATAAGATTGACTAATAGGACAAAGAAGGAAAATGACAAATGTTGGAAGGGATGTGGGAAAAATGAAACAATGCATTGCTGGTGGAGTTGTGAAGCGATTCAACCATTTTGTAGAGCAAATTGGAATTATGCCCAAAGGATTATAATGTCATGCATATACTCTTTGTCTTAACAATACTACTACTAGCTCTGTATCCCAAAATTAATTTAAGAAAAGGAAAAGGACCTATATGTACCAAACTATTTAGAGCAGTTCTTTTCTGGTAGCAAAGAATAGGAAATTGAGGGCATGTCCATCAACAGGGGAATGACTGGACAAAAAAATGATATCAGATTATGATGGAATGTTATTATGCTGTAAGAAATCATGAGTAGGCTGCTCTCAGAAAAACCTGGATTTACATGAATTGATGCAAATATATTGTGCACAAAGTAACAGAAATGTCGTAAGATGATTAGGTGTGAATGACTTAGCTATTCTCAGCAATACAATGATCCAAGACAACTCTGAATGAACTATGATGAGTTATGTCCATCTCCACAAAAAGCACTGATGGTGTCTGAATACAGATTGAAGCACATTTTTTTACTTTATTTTTCTTTCACAACATGACAAATGTGGAAATGTTTTGCATGACAGGACATTTATAACCAGTAATGGATTGCTTTCCTTCACAATGAGGGGGCTAGGAGGAAAGAAAGGAGAGAATTTGGAATTCAAAGTTTTAAAAATAAATGCTAAGTTCTTTTACATGTAATTGTGGAAAACTAAAATACTAAATAAATTTTTAAAAAATAATTTTGTTCTCAAGAGCTTCCCATGTCTCCCAAGACACATTTTCTTGCAGAATTATTACTTATGGCATGCTCTCTCTCCTTGTGATAAATTTTTCAATTTATTCTCCCCAAATCTAGGCTGCATATCACATTGTTCTTTGTTTGTTTTTTCTTTCTGTATCATTTGAGTATCTCCTTTCCCTGCTGGCCTTAAGGTTACTATCATTTCTACTTCATGAATAAATTCCTTCCTGTCCATGAGGATAATGTATAGAAGTGTAATTCCATTGACAGTTTCTTCCAACTTTTGAAATGTGGATTTACCATCAAAGGAGAGTTGTACTGACTTTGGTAGAATGAGTAGCCCAAACATTCACTAAGTCAAAAAGATTTTATTAAGCACCAACCATGTGACATGTATTATGCTAAGCATTGGGGAAGTGCAACCCAACACTCTATGATATGTTCATGATCTACTTCCCCCAGCTTGTATATATTTACTCCCTGTATGTAATATCAATGATATTTGTCTAATTTTGTCTATACTGAGGTTCTCCTAAATTATCTCTGCCATGCTTTCATCCTCTGGAGTTACTTGTGTGAACATATCTTATATATATATATATGTATATATATATATATATATATATATATATATATATATATATATATATATAGTACTAAATATCTAGTTAGCCAGTTAACTAGCTAAATCTGTATCTATATCCATATATTATAAATCAAGAAGGGTTGATTCTTTTTGTCTATTATGTTATGAAGTTATGTATTCATTTGTGGGCCTAGAGAACAGCAAGCTATAGAAGCAAATTAGAAAGCGTTATTTCAAAAATTTAATAGAAATTGAATTTTTATTCTATTTTATAATAGAGGTATTCAATAATCAATAAGATTAATATTATGTATTTAAGAACTACAATTAATTTTTCTTCATCCTCCCTCCAATAAAGACTCTAAAACCAGATTTTCACTAAAAGCTTCACTTAAATGCTATAATAGAGTAGATAATTACAAGCTAGATGATGAACAGAAAATGGAATATGATTTAGTACTTTTATTCTCAAATTAGGAAGAAACTCTATCCTGAAAAGAACTGAACCCAGGTAAGGCAGTCAAAAACTTTGAATTTTGTTCTTTACTCATGGACCCAATATACATAGTACAACATATACATGCCCACAGGTTCCTGTCTTCTAGGAGTTTATGTAAAGCAGAAGTGTCAGACTCATAGCTTAAAGGTGGTCAAAACTCCCAAGTGAGTTGAACCCAGGTAAAATATAATGGGGTAAATGTTTAACAAAATAAATAAAAATATAATGCAACATGGATAATGTTAATTTGTGGTTTTCTTTCTTTTCTTTTTCTGCTTTTTGGAGGGGGGAGGGCAGAGCAATTGGGGTTAAGTAACTTGTCCAAGGTACCAGTGCTAGTAAGTGTTAAGTGTCTGAGGCTGGATTTGAACTCATGTCCTCCTGACTCCAGGGCCAGTGCTCTATTCACTATACCACTTAGCCATCCCAATTTGTGATTTTCTAAGTCAGTATGTGGCCCACAGGGATTTGTTTCTATTTGAATTTGATACAACTGTAGAGCATCCCATCTATAACTTTAGTTTGTCATCATACTTAAATTTGTCTTATTAATTGGGCAAGAACATTCACTGATAACCTATAATAGCCAAATCTCATGGCTATTTTCTCAATCTTCATTCTTATCCTCCCTGAAGCATTTGACAGAAGTTTTTAACCTTCTCCAACTATATACTCTCTCTTCTCTAGATTTTTTTAAGAAAATATATTCTGTTTCTCTTCCAATTGTCTGAGCATTCCTTCTCTGGCTATTTAGCTACATATTCATTCACATCATACCCATTAAGTGAAAACATTCCTCAAGGCGCTATCCCTGAGGAGAGTTTCATCTCTTTTGTCTCTATTACTTGATGGACATATCCACTCCATGGATTCTATTATCATTTCTAGGCAGATTATTCTCAGATGTCTATATCCATTCCTAGTCTGTTATGGGCTAATCCCATAACCTAGTTTTTGAACATATCAAATTATCTATCCTCTAGGTATCTTAAACTCAACAATACTAAAACAAAACTCATTGTCTTTTCCCCAACTTTATCCTTAATAGTTTTGAACTTTCTCACTGTTAAGGGCACTAACATCCCCCCAGTCACCTAGGTTCATAGCCTGAGTTTCATCCTCAACTCTTTAGATCTATTTATCCCACCTATGCAATCTCTCATCAAATTATTTCATGCTTACTTTCATAACATCCCTCTTCTAAGTTCCTTTCTCTCTGCTCAAACAGTCACTATACTAGTTCTTGCTTTCTAATTTATCTCCCTGCCTTTAGTCTCTTCCTACCACAATCAATATTCCACTCTGTTCTCAAGTGATTTTCATGAATCCATAGCAAGGTCACAACCTAAATGGTGTGACAAAGTCACTTGAGGAAAGCCCGACAGTTCCATATTATCTCTGGGACTATACATCAACTTCTTTGACATCTAAAACTTTTTTAATCTGTCCCTTTTCCACCATTCTTCATGTCTTCTTACACTATATTCCCCTCCACATACTCTATGATCTAGCTATACTCAGCTATATGCTACTTCTCAAGCAGGATACACCAATTTCTCATCTCTTCAGGATTTTTCACTGAATGTCTTTGTTTCTAGAATCTTTTCCAACTCACCTCTAACTTTTGGTTTCTTTACCATCCTTTAAGACTCAGTTCAGATTTCCACTACTGCAGAATAATTTTCCTGATGGCCTCTTGTTCCATGGGGACTATCTTCCATATATTGTATATGTACGTACGATATATGTATGTATCGTTAGTTATTTACATGTTACCTTCTCCGTTAGAATTTAAGTTCCTATAAAGCAGGGATTGTTCTGCCTTTTTTTCTATTCTCCACACTTAGTACCATGCCTGTAATATAGTAAACACTTAATAAACATTTATTTATTGCCACCTTTTGGTGAATCTTTGGGCATTAAATGTCTCTAAAACAGAGGCACTAATTTACTAGCTACTATAAAGAGGTGTTTATTAAATTCACCTATGGATAAGAAAATCATACAGAGTAAAGTACTGAAATGAAAACTGAATAAGAACATCATAAAGGGAAAAATATTCGAGATTATTTTTATTACCTGAAAGTACGTGAATTGTGAGTGATAGAGATCTGGATAAACATGAAGTGTAGTTCCAATTACCAGTAGCAGCTCAAATTTGTGGAGAGATGAGCTAATATAGCCAGTAAATCCCAAACACCAGATTTTCAGAAGGGCTTCCAAATCAAACAGGACTGTAAAGGCCACCTATGAAGGAAAAGAAATACTAATATATGAATCCAGAATTATGATTTACAGCAACACTGGTCTGAAGCATTCAGAATGAATGAACTTTAGTCAGTACAAGCTGAAACCAAGGTATTCTAATAGTAAAATTTTAGTTTTTAAAAGAGGAAAAAACCTAAAGTGTAGCAACATGTTGATTAATAAACTTTAATAGAACATATCAACCTAGATTACCAATCAATCTATCAGTTTTAAGATTTCAGCAAGTTATATTGCAATTTATCAAGTATCTACTTAAAATATTAAAATTATTTCATCAATTAAAGAAATGTTGAGATTAGAGATTCTTGCATATACATATATGTAAATACATATATTTGATTCTTGCTAAAGCTCAAGTTTCCTTAGATATTTTCTCAAAGTTCTGAACAACTGGGAATAGATATCTAATTTAAAAAGTTATGTAGAACTAGGAATATACTCTTTTGGATCAGAAGAATAAGTTGAGAATTTTGATATCTGGAATTACAGAATTGAAGCAATTTTTAAAGGTCAATTATTCCAAACCCTTCCTTTTTTATGCAAAGAGTAGGAAACCCATTGGAGGCAGAAAAAGTATGTAAATCTATTTGCTCTCTTGAATAATTGTTATTTAACTTTAAAAACATTGCCTTACTATTTAAGACTCTTATTGTATTGGTATTGAAGAATATACGTCCAAATAAAATATTTTTACTTTTATCAGCTTTGTGGAATGGATGATTCTATTTTTAAGGAGGGAGAAGGAGGAGAGAAGTGAACTAGAGGTTGAAACCACCCAAAGATTAAAAAAGTATAAAATGCAAATATTTTAATTTAGTAGGCATGATACACTTTATTAAGAAGTTAGAACCTTTGAGAGCTTGACCAAATCTTCCTAGATCTCTTCTCTATAGGATCTGAAATACCAGATTTTCACCAAAATCTAAAAATTTCCAGTGATGTGGAATAAGACTTAGAAGTTCTTGTCCCCTCATGAATTCATTAACTTCTTCATTCAGTAACCATTAATTTTGTTTTAGTACTTAAGGTCCTACATATATGGAAGACATTTTTTAAAATCTCTGTTTCCATGAACTTCATGGCTTAGTATAAGGAGAAAAAAACCTTCTTTTTTAAAAATTATCATCCTAGGGTGAAATGTAAACTGAAAAAAGTAAAGCAGATACAAGGAATTATTTATAGTAATTCAGAGAATGGAGGAATTTACTTCTGGCTCAAGGAAAAGGAGGAAAGGCTTCATGGAAGAAATTGTATTTGGCTAGGATCTTGAAGGAAATCTAAGATCTGCACATGTCAAACAGAAAAATTCACTAAACTTTTCAATGCAGAATTTTAAAAAATATACCATTAAAAAATTAAGAATAATTTATAATTTTAGCACTCTGAAAATTTAGCAAGGCTTTCCTTGCTGCCACCTCTCCTAACTAGAGATATCCTCTACTAGATTTCATTATCATAACATGTCAAACTTTTAAGTTTTTAAAAAAAAATTAAAACTTTTTAATTTTTAGAAATATCTATTTTTTTAAATGCAGAAGAATAATTTACAATTTTAAGACTCCTAAAAGTTAGCAAGGCTTTCCTTGCTCCAACTTCTCCAAATTGGAGATATTCACTCCTTTTCCTCCTTGGAATAACATGTTTAACTGTAGAGTTCCACATTCTCTTCTTTCATTTTAAAATTTGAATTTCAGAATAAAGTTAGGAAGTCTATCTCAACATATTAGCATGAATTTTAATATACCAATGCACCTATTCATTTCATTACTTTTAGGTATGCAATCAACAGGAATAAATGAAATTATATGAAAGAATTTTAATTCATAGTAAAAATGTGTAGGCAGAACCATCTGCCTTTTTATTTGTTCTGTGGGGAAACTTTAGATTTTTCAAAGACACCCATAACACTAATAATTGAAAATATATAAAATTATTTACATAAAATGTTATTAACATTAAACACCTGTCTTTGCACTTATAAGATGGTTATTGGTCCTTCTTGACTTATGAAATTTCACAGGAGACATTAGGAAGCACATCCACTATCTAATTTTGTTGTGAAAAAATATATTGCTCTGGATGCCTGCATAATATTTAGTATTAACTCAAAGGCAATGGGGAAAAGTGATATTCTTCCAGTATAGATAGACAATTTGTAACTTATTATGAAAGTATAGAACTTTCTAATCATCTTTATTTTAGAAACATGAGATTGCTGCCTCTTCCCAAAAATTATTTCCCCATTCTTTCCTCAAAATATATAGTGAATTCATTACATTTGTGGCAGATGAAAACTATAATTTATAAATACACAATGGCATTTCTTTGGTTGAAATCATGCCATGAATGTGGGGACTTGGAAAGAGGAATACATAATAATAAGATCTCACTTTCAGAAGGAACTTTACAGGCAATAAAGTATATTTTTTGCTTCACAACAGTCCTCTCAAGGACATAGTAAAATATCCTCCTCTCTAGAGGATCTTCAAAGCAACTGCTTTTGAAGCTTTTAACACCCTTTTAACAGGTGAGGAACTGGGGCTCAGAAATAAGAAATGACTACACATAGGTACTCTGTGGTGGTACTAGGGTTAAATCTCTGATCTTCTGATCCTATATTTGGTGCGTTTTGTCCACAATACTATAGTAGAACCAGTAACAGGTTATTATGACATGTATGGGGTTCTCTCTTTAGAGGAACTCTGTTCCCCCTCAACATCCTTAATAAACCCTTGGTATTTTTTTTAATAATCATGAGATCAAAGATGTAAAGATGGAAGGGAAGTTAGAGGCCAATGAGCATAACCTCTTCTTTTCTTAGATTAAGACGCAAACTCTGAGAGCTTAAATGACTTATCCAAGGTTTCAGAACTAATAAGCATGTGTGGCAGGATTTTAACTCAGGTTTTCTTGACTCTATTCCCTACATCACTTAGAAACCTGAAAGATAACAGAAGCATCTAATTCTCTGGGAGAAGCATTACTTCCATCCTGTCCAAACTCTCTGCCTCAATTCTGAAGTCAAAATTCCAAGGAAAACATAGCATAGCAGCTCTGCAAGGTTACTTTGCTTATAGTTTACTTATAGATGAAGAAAGAATAATCGTACCCCTTATATTTAATCACTAAAAGTTCACATCATGTAAGTAACTTATTACTCATATGAACCAGACCATGATAAACCTATAAGATCCGAGTGCAATATACAGTAAGACAAATGTTAGCAGTGAAGAATTTCTTGATATTTACCTGCTCTCCATAAAATATGGTCATATGAAAAACGTTGCTAGAGCAAAAGAGGTTAAGAAATTAGGTTAAATGTCTTTTTTCCAAAAGAAATTCATTGTTTTTGATTTGTGAAGCTGTAGGGTATAGTAATAACTAGGCTGTAAATGAATATTTAAATATATGAAAAAAGATTTTAAAATTGAGGGATAACATTTTAATATAAACTAAATATTTCAATTCATTTAAAACATTTGTGAAAGCTGTGACACTATTCAATTTCATAAGTAATAGACTGATACTTGGCAAATGGAAAATTACAAATTTCTTGGTCATTATCTAACTCTAGTAAAATAAAATGTTTATTGTTCACATATTGGAAACTGTTTACAATCTATCATGTAAAATTGCAAACATTAGTCTCCATTGTAAAATTCATGGAGAAATATGGATAACTAATGTTGGGTTACTATATATGAGCCATTTTCACAACATGCTACAAATAATTATGCAATGGCTATTAATTCCTTTTAAATAAAAGGTAAGATGAAAAAGTTCTGTATCATTGCAGCAACAATTCCTACTCAAAAATTCAAATTGAGTATCCTATTAGGAAGAAGATTTGAAGATGAAAGATCATGCCATTGTCATTGTAGACCTGGAAGGTATCTCAGATGCCACCCCATAATTTTACTGACGAAGAAAAACAAGGCCTAAGGGATTTGCCTATGACAACATAGGTAATAAACAATTAGAGAGGGGAACTTTAATTCTGGTGCTTTGTCTCAAGTCAGTGCTCTTTCCATTATACATTCTTCCTGAGGCTTGATGGGTTGCCTCTCATGTTAAGACAGTCTGGTCCTTTTAGAGTTCAGTATCGCTAACCACAAATCTTCCTGAGTCATCTAGATATTCAAATTATATAACTGTCAGAAGAAATCTCTTAACTGACGTTTCAGAGAAAACTTAATTAAACCTAATGATAATGTCAAGGAGTGAAACGCGGATGAGATGAGATGTCGTCTCTCAATTTGGTCACTGCATGTGACTAATGAGACTAAAATGAGGGTATTAAGTTTTAGAGGCACAGAAATTAATGAGTCCTTTTATGTTACCTCATTTTAACAAACACCATGAAACAAAACATGTTCAAAGAGAAAGTACAGAAATTAATTTTAAAATAAAGATGAAAAGTTTCCAATGGATGGATATTATGAAAGCAAATATAATTGGCAAAGGGATATGGATCTAAAGAATAATTTCTTTTAATATTGCCAAGGAAATTATTCATTCTTCATAATTAATATTAATTAATTCTTCAATTATAGACTATTTTGTTGTTATTTCACTGTTTCATATGGAAATAATCCCATGTTTTCTCATATGTAAAATAGTTTCTGAAGGGAAGCCCTTAGGAATGTGAATTATTATAACATCTATGGTGAATTTATTTAAAATATGTTTCTAAAAAGGTTACATAAATATATTCTTTCAGAGACCTATTAGAGTCTATAACCTTTTAAAGAATATCTTTGAGCCTTCATACTTGAGTATGTCTTCCAATCTTAGAGCCCTTAACAATGTCACCAAGCCTAACTTTTCAGGCTTATTTCTCATTATTCTCTTTTGTGCACTGTTTCTTCCATCTCTATTGTCCTACGTTCTATTGCCTGATCCGAGGTTTTCATCTCCTCCTTGTATGACTTTGCTCACAGGCTGGCCCCATTACTCACTCTTCACCATTTCCTCTTACAATGCCTGGCTTTCTTCAAGATTCAGGTCATGTGTCACCTCCTACAGAAAACCTTTCTTGATGCCCCTAGTTATTAATGTTCTTTGCAAGTTGTATCTCCATAGGAATATGTAACCATTTACTGATAACCTAATATAAGTGGTTTGTTTTAGTTCAATCATTTAAGTTGGACCTGATTCTTTGACCCCATTTGGAGTTATCTTGGCAATGATACTGGGGTGATTTGCCATTTCCTTTTCTAGCTCATTTTACAGATGAGGAAACTGAGGCAAATAGGGTTAAATTACTTGTCCAGTGGAACACAGGTGTTAAGTATTTGAGACCAAGTTTGAACTCAGGAATTTAAGGCTTCCATCTCTTTAGGCAAGGTATTTTATCCAATGTGCCACCTAGCAGCCCCCATAAGTGGTTTCCTTCCTAGTGTTAATATGGGCTCTGTGATGACTATATTATATGTTAGAATTTCCTTCTTCACAGGGAACAATGGGCCAATTAGAAAGATTTATAAGGCTCAGAGCTGCCTGACATACCAGTGATCCTTTACAAGTGGACTCTAGCTGTATTTGGAAATCCTACAGCTGCTAGAAACCACAGAATCAGCCTTGATCAGCTCAGGGGCAACCTTGAACAATAGCAGCAAACTTGAGACCTAGGTCAGAAGTTTCCAAACATACTGTTGCCTGGCTTGTCTCTGTAGATGTCTTCTCCCTAAATTCTCTGCTTCCTGCATGAAAGCCTCTAGAAACTATAATATCTTGCCCTTTTTCCACTCCTCTCTAGTAGCTTAGAACTCTTTCTCCCTCTCTGCTCCCTTGTAGAATCTTCTTTCCCCTACAAGCCTTTTTTTCAGACAATAAATGTTTTTAATCAGTGTACTAGATTCTCATTAGAAGTCCCTTTATGGGCCTGAGGATCTTTTGTTATCACAAAAAAGAAAACTAACACTTTGGAGATAGAGAAATGTAAAAGGCATAGAGAGAAGGGAGGGGAATAGGTATTTAGCACTGTGCTAAATGATTTTTTTAAGCGTTATCTCATTTGATTCTAACAACAATCTTGTGAGGTAGATGCTATTACTATGCCCATTTTATTGTTGAGGAAACTGAGACAAATAAGTAAATCTGTTTTCCCAGGGTTGCAAAGCTTGTAAGTGTCTGAGGCAAAATTTGAATTCAAGTCTTACTGACTCCAGCTCTAGTGTTCTGTCAGCCATGTTACCTTTTGCCTTTGGTGTATAGACCTCTACAAAATATTTGTCCTCTTTAGGGATAAGCAAAAGATACATTGTCCTTGATAGTAAGGAGTATTTTTAATCTTGCCTTTGAATTTTTTGAACTTATTTTAATCTGTCCTAAAAAACTGGAAGGCATTTTACACATAAGTAATTGATTATGTATTGTATTGGTGTAACTTTCTGTAACCTAAAGCTAGACTATTTTTATGATTTTTTTTAGATTTATCTCCTTTACAAAGAAACACATCTATGCACATGCACTCATGGTTTTTTTAAGTCAATATAAAAATTAGTTTCAATTAGAAGAAAAACTGTAATTGTATTTACTTCATTTGTGTCATATAAATAATATTATAGTTGTAGACTTGCTAGTGTGTCAGTGTAATGGCAAGCAAAGAAGTAGTTAACACCTTGTTTCGGTTCATGATTGTATGGAGTATTAAGATTCAGATCTTGTAGGGGCTGCTAGGTGGCACAATACATAGAGCACCAGCCCTGGAGTCAGAAGAACCTGAGTTCAAATTTGGCCTCAGACACTTAACTCTTACTAGCCGTGTGACTTTGGGTAAGTTACTTAACCCCAATTGCCCTGCCTTCCCCCCTCCAAAAAGAAAAAAAAAGATCCAGATCCTTTGAATCCCACACCTTGTGAACCCTAGAACTTGCAAACTCCTACAAGAGGAAAGGGTGGAGCTAATGACCATATATAAGGAGAGGCCCAGGCTGGAGAGAGCACAACTGAGAAGGGGGCACTTGTGGTAGAGAAGGAGAAAACTTGTGATATCCTTGCACTCTAAATTTGTGTGTTCTGTCTGTGTTGATGTTTGTTTGTGATACTTTGTACAGAAGCCCTGGGACCTTACTAGAAGTTCTGAAAGAAAATTTTCTGATTGTCTGTTCACAGAAGTCCTGGAGGAGGGTTTTGGAGGTCCTTGGACTTTACTGATGATTTGTATTGACCGCTTGGACCTTGTTTGTGGGTCTTTGTTGATTTCTATGTTGATAGTTTGTGTTGACCTCTTGGACCTTGTTTGTGGGTGATTTCACAGGCTGATAGTGAAGTGATGATGGTGCCTGTAATGTGTAAGAAGGTTGTTTTGGCTCTGCTAAGTTTTGTTTTCCCAGAAACAGAAATTGTGAAGGACTTGAGGTGGACTGGATACTGTGAGCTTCAATATACAATGGGAACTGGACAAAGAACTGGATGAAGAACTGGACAAGAAGCTGGACAAGGAATTGGGAGCTGCCTACCTTTGAACCCAGGTGACGGTTGTGTAGATTCAGGCAGGAGCTGGGACCATGGAAGAGGAACCATGAAAGCTGAGAGCCAGGCTTGAGTCAAGAAGAAAAGATATCTTCTTGGGTACCTGATGCTGACTGAGAAGATTATGATTTACTATGACCTAGGGGGTGTGAGAACTTTGATCTTTATACTTCATGTACATTAAGAAGACAAGTCTCCTTAAGGATGATTGAATTAAGGACTTACTAAATGATTGTGTTACTAAATGACTGAGTTATTAAATGATCGTACTTTGTTTCAAACTATATGGCCACTTCAGTGAAAACTATGTGGCCATTTTATTGATAAGCTGTTATGTCATAACATTGTGAATGCTGTATTTTTATTTCTGTGAATGTTGTGCCTTAATTTACTGCTGAATAAATCGAGAGTTCTCTATACTATATAATCAAAGTCTTGAAGCTGTTCACAGCAGCAGTCCTCTGGAAAGCTGTTCATGCTTGGCTTTACATTTAAAATTAAATATTTACTCATGGCATATCATGATGATCATAACCTTATGACTCATAATTTCCTCATTTGTATAAAAGGGATAATAATACTGGAGCAGTCTACTTCAGCTGTTTAAAGGGAAGGGAAGCTCTCTATACAACTCAAGTGCTAGAAACATTATTACTCCTTTAATAAAAATAATTTTCTCAATTTTAAAGAAAACAAATTAATAATCCTTATGATAGATTAGGTGTACAACTTCCATTAAGTGAACCCTCTGTCTCATTGAATTAAAACAACTGTATGTGGGTTGTTAATATTAAATGAACTTTTAATGGTGCTAGAAAACCACACCCACACTTCCTAGTATCCTGTACTTCAATATTCTTATGCAAAATTCAAATAGTTATAACCACAATTCTAATTATTACTTCAATTGTCTTGAAGCTCTTTATATCAAAAATTAAAATTAACGTTGAAATTGATCTAAAAATATTAGCAATTTACTAATGCTGATAAAAATTGCTTGCTTCCCAGCATTTTGTAGATATAGAAATGCAGAAGGTAAGCAAGGTAAGGCAAATGAATCTGTCATAATTAAAGTAATAATGTAAATTCCTATTTCTGAAGTTTCAATTTCATTCATTTTTCCTTTGTAAGACCAACATTCATTTTCCATAATTCAGCTCTGGGTTTAATTTTAAGATAGTACAAGTAAAAATTTTAAAATATTACTTTCACAGCTACATCTGAAAGTTGATCAATTAACTAACCAAGTCATTATTCAAAGATAAATTAAGTAGATATAACTTTCATGTTTGGACCCTTTATAATTCAATAAAGGTTTTTTATAAGATCTAACTTATTTTAAAGTAGAACAGTGGTCTCATTTTGAATCATTTCATTTAGCTAAAATAAAGTGATATTTATATAGCATCTTAAATTTCGTGGTGGTATAAAATATACCACAATTTATTTACTTCAATGACAGCCATATCCCATAAATCATATAACCTATCTTGCTCAACAGGGAATAATCCTTTATTTTATATTTTTTTAAGACTCAGTTTTATAAAATGTATACAATAACTATTTTCCAGCTGCTAATCTATTAGTTCCCAGTGTATTTGAAAATATTTTTTGATTCATGGGCAAATTATTGACCAAAAAAAACAGTTTTGTAGATAGTCCTTAGTCAAATATTAATTTGTGGAGGATGAATTGAAAAAAAATTATGGGTCCTGTCTATTTCATTATATAACTACTTTGGCAGTGGAAAGGACATTTTGGCAAAATGTCATGAATGTCTTTCATTAATTGCAAAAAATGTTACTTTTAAGTATTAACATAAGAATTCCTATACTTTCATCCAAGTTGTTTGTATTTACCAAAAAATAATTTTAAAAATCATCTAATAAAATTTATTTCAAAGGTGCTCTATTCTTTTATTGTCAAGTAGGCCCTAGCTGGTCTAGCCTTATCAGGAAACAATGTATTTCATGTAAGCAAATTTTCCAGATGAAAAACATTACCTGAAATACCAAAACATTGTTCTCAGCAATTTTTGATGGAATCTTCTCTATACTCCTTTAAAGAATACCTTATCATATATTGCTTAAGCCTGATGACTAAAGGATGCCATTACAAATCGCCATTATCATACCATATGGCAAAACAGTTCTGCATCTACTTAATGGTTATCTGTGTGAAGCCATCATCTGGGAACACTGGGAGCATTAAACACAGACTTTTCATAATACATATCAGCATCCACAGGAGGAACTGATAGAGATGACTTATTCTGAGGACTTTCATTTTCTGCCTTTAGCTTCTAATCTGCTGTAGTCTGAGAAACCAGATAATAAAACTTTTTATGAATTGTATATTGAATAACAAATCATCAAGTCTCTGAGCTAGACACAAAGCAATAAAGTGAATAGCTTTAGTTCAGGGTCTTTGTGACAGATATACTTCAGCCTTTTTCCCCTTTTCTGCTCAAGTTGGTGATGTGATACAAAGGGCTTGAGGCTTCTAGAAAAGATTGTTAGATAAACATAAGGTTAATACACTATGACAGAAGGTTAGTCTTAGACTTGACTCCCAAAGTCTCCTTCACCGTCCTTCACAGGGAAATAAATAACTAAATATGAGGGAGATATATGAGGCAAAGAATCAACTAATTTTTTTAAATTTCTAATATACACACATATACATATACTATATATACATATATAGTGTATATTATGTATATGTACATGTATCTGTATAAATACATATATGTATATACACATATAAATATATACAGACATATACCTGCATATGTATATGTATTATTCTCCATTACAAGAACTTTTTTTTAAATTGGGAAATCAATTTATAGCTTTTTCCTGAAACCTGAGAAACTGTCACAAAAATGTCTTTCACTACACCAAGTGCTACAAGACATGAAAGATTGATACTGACATCAGTTGAAAATAGGGCAATCTAATGGGAATTAACTTTCAGAGAAGCAAGGAGATTTTTACACCATTTGAATATTGGTTACACTGATAAGAAATTTAATAGGAAATAAGCAATTTGGCAGCTCTACCACCTTGCCTGCAGATCTCTACTCTAGGATAAGTTCATTACCAATGACATTTTGTTTCAGGAAACTACCTTCAGGAATACTGGTTGACAGCTTTTTTGCATGCTGTCAAAGAGAACCTGAACAATAAGGAAAGGGATTTAAAAAGGAAGGAATTTAAAAGTGACATATTAACCATGAAGTGATATTCACATAGGTGTCCATTTCCTACAGGTACACCTTGTTTTAAGAAATTAATGTCTTCCTAAAAAATTGTGCAAGTTGTAGTTCTGGAAATCAAACCTGACTGCATGAAGATTTGAAGAACTCTGAAGAAAATTGTAAAAACATATTGATAATGTAAATAATTAACTTCAAATTTATCTATTTTTAAAAGTTTGCATATTCATATTAAGCCTGCACTATGTCATTGGATGGAGGGCCAAGTTTGAAAGTGAAGAACATTGGAATTTAAGTTCTGGAACTGACAGATACTAATTCTATGATCCTATGCTGTAGCTCCAATGCAATATTAATGGTGCCCACGATCACGATAAAGATCGTGACTATAAATATCACACGATATTATATTGTAAAATATAACAGATTATCCAGGTAGAGGACAGAACTGAAACATTTATTTAGACAACAGAAAACTGAATCCCAAAACCAGTAAGCTGATTCCATCATAATAATAAAGAAATTAACAAGCCATATTAACAGTGAGAGCCACAGCATTCTTTAGACTTTCCACAAATCAATACAAGATCAATGTTTACTCACAAACCTCTTTATCTCCTTGACTGAATCCCAAACAACTTCTTTACAACTATAAATAACAGAAATAGCATTGATCTGCATTAATAGTAGATGGAGTTGTATCCTCATGATTTCAATAAATTAATGATACTTGAAATTCAAAACCACAATATTTTCAAATATTGTATTTTTTTAGAATGGGGTACAAAATATATGCTATTTTAGGAAGGGTATGACAAAAGGGATCTAGCAGCAGTCTGTCGGTTCACAGACTTAGGTACAAATGAATCTGCCATAGTAGGTTTGATTCCTTGTTCTGGAACATATTAGTTGTTTTAAGCCACATGCATCACTTAAGTCTCAGCTACATCATGGAAAAATAGGGATGATATTTTCACTATCTACATCACAGGCTTGCAAGGAAATTATTTAATAAGTTTTAATATGCTACATAATTGTCAGCTGTAATTATTTAAAGGAAGATTTCAGAAATCACATTTTAAAATAAAAGTTACTTTTCATTGACCTATATCAAAGATTTTTGAAAAATGTTCTTCTAGAAAAATGTGACCCACAAAATCATATTACATTCATATCTTTAAAAATTCATATATCTTTAATGATACATAGATTAATATTCAATAAATCAATTCTTAAACAAAAAATAGAGTACTATATAATATTCCGAGCAGTGTTCTATAGACTAGTTGTTGCAACTAGATGTTGCTTACTCATAATTTTGCACCATGTGTTATATGAAGAAATATATTCTTTTTTTAAAAAAAAATTGGGGTTAAGTAACTTGCCCAAGGTTGCATGGATAGTTATTTTGTGGGGGTGTTATGTATCTGAGGCCGGAACCGATCCCAGGTCCTCCCTACTCCAGGGCCGGCACTCTTACTCACTGCGCCACCTAGCCACCCCAAAGAAATTTATTTAATGAACCTTCATTCATACCTGTGCTAATGAGAGGTTGTGGGGGAAGTATAGTTAATCAGATGGTGAAAATGATTGTGAAATGAA
Organism: Petaurus breviceps papuanus; assembly: GCF_028583685.1. Classification (NCBI taxonomy): domain Eukaryota; kingdom Metazoa; phylum Chordata; class Mammalia; order Diprotodontia; family Petauridae; genus Petaurus; species Petaurus breviceps. The sequence goes on from NW_027187289.1 coordinate 5,247,771, forward strand.
AATGCGAAAAAGCCAGAAACAAAATCCTACATCACCCAGGAGGACTTCTGGTTGTCTAAGATGAGCTTGGTGTCATAACCTACAACAATGACATTAGTCCAGGATCCAGTAAGCATTTATTAAGCACCAATTAGATACCATGCACTGTGTTAGGCACTGAGCATACAATATCAATAATGAAATTATAAAATAGAATAATAAAAATACAAGGAACTATTCTAGTACAATAGATATCAAATACACATGAAATGTCTCTCACATAAATATAAAGTGAATAAACATTAATATATACAAAGTTGTTGAATACAAGGACTTTGAAAAGGAAGGCAACTATCTGTTGTGTGTGGGTGAATCAGGAAAGAATTCATGCCAACGATGGTAGTTGAATTGTATTTTATAGGAAGTGAAGCACTCTATGAGGCAGAAGGCAGGAATTGATTAATGATATGAGGGATAGCCGGTGCAAAGCCATAGAGATAGGAGATAAAATATCCAACGTGTATAGAATAGGGAGAAAGCCATATTAGCTGTCTGGAATATTAGTTCATATGGAATACATAGTACAGGTCAGGGAATAATTTCCAATGAACCTGGAAAGATCGTTTGGAGCCAGATTTTTAAAGAGACCTTTGTAAGTTATGCAGAGGTATTTATATTTTATCTTATAGATAACAAGAAGCCACCAGAATTGGTTGAGTAGGGGAATAGTAGGGTAAGGTCTGTATTTATGAAAATGAGTTTGATGGTAATGTGTAGGATAGATAAGAGAGTTCAGTCATAGAGACCAATTAGGAGGTTGTTTTAATAATCTAGATGATAAAATGTCAATCATGGTCACTTTCTGGGACTAGTTGCCAGGAGGAAGTGTTATGGGCTGAAAGATGCATTCTATTTAGGTGGGAATAGGAACTAGTCTCATGCCAGAGCCAAAACATCCAGTTATATAGGCAGTAGTCTTTTTTTTTTTTTTTGAGATCCAGAGTAAAGCCTATAGTATGGGTAGAACACTGAGTTTCAGTTGACTTAGCTTCATTAATCCAAAGATGAACAATTCTCATTACCTTTTCCAAACAGAAGAATCCACTGGCCACGGATCAGTTTCCTCAAGGGAAAGGATCAGTTTTATAGTCTGGGCACTGAGTTTTTGTAGTGAAAATTGGACTGTGGAATTATTATTCATTTTCATATTTCAAAAATTATCTAGATGTCACAACCAATATGCTCACCTCTGCCAGGTAGAACTCATCATATTGTCTTCTGAAATTCTCTCCTTTGTAGTAGTTGCTAGCAGCAACAATGACATCTACAGTCACCATGCTCAGGATGAACATATGAAAAACTGATGACCTCATCATTTTCTGAAGGGAGGGGAAAAAAGCATATGACAAAATAAGAGATCATTTTCCTTAACAAGAAGATCTTTTGCTTTTTGATGAATAACTGAACATACAATGTTTCCATGATATGAGCTCACATGACTTAATTAATTTGCATTTTTCTCAAAGTCTTTAAACTGAGGCCTATTGTGGGTTATAAAAGAGATCCCTTGTCAGGGACAGCTTAGCCTAGATAACCACCATGGTGCCTGACAAATAAGGAGTCTGTGATTATTATTACTGTGGGGATGACTTCGGGCTACATATTCACCAACTTCTTCTGGGCAAATGGACCTTCTATAAGTATATTAAACTTAACATGTTCAAAACAACTCAAGAGCTTGTCTCCCCTTTAAAATTATTTATTTCTGTTAGGGTATCACCACTTAATTTTTTGAAAGTCAACCAGGTTTCTAGCAGTGAAGTTATCTTTTAGCCTCCATTCAACCTCTCCTTACACATATGTAATTAGTTTTCACTCCCTATTACACTTCCACATCTCTCACACCAGTGTATTCTTAGCTATTTGTATCCTTAATACTTAGTAGAATGCATGATATATAGTAAATCCTTGATAAATGTTCTAACCTTCTTTCTATATATCTATCTCATATCAATCTTTCACATATAAAGCTTCAGTGGTCCTCTGTTGACCAATTAAATTTCCTGTTCTTTAGGCTAATGATCAACATAACTTTCATGCTCTTTCCTTAAATTAGATTTCTAGCGTTATCTTCTAATCATCTTTATGTGTATCCTCATGTTCCCTCTAAACACATCTATTCATTCTCCACACGTATCCACATTCATTCTTTTGTTCATGATGCTGCCTCTCCTGTTCCCATCTCCAATAAAAAAGTGAAACTGACTGAGCTTTCCCTACTGAATTCTCTAGATATTTAATCCTCTTTAATCACACCTTCTATCATCACAATTCAAGTTCTCATCACTTTTTTCTTAGACAGCCTTTTAAATGGACCCCCAGCTTCCAATTCCCCCTTTCCCATTCATCTTCCACAACTGCCAAAGTAATATTAATTAGGGATAATTCTGACCATTTTGGTTCCTTCTTTAAGAAATTTCACCAGTTCCTTACTGCCTCTACAATAAAATAAAAACAATTTTGCTTTGCATTCAAACAATTTTATGACCTCGTTTAAACTTACATTTCCAGGTTTATTACACATTACATTCCTTCCACATTCTATATTCCAAATGAACTGGCTTATTCAATGTTTCTCATGTCCAAAGTACACTCCCTCTTCACGCCCCACTTTAGAATCCCTGAACTTAGTTCAAAGCTCAGTTCTTAAGCTGTATCTCACAGGAAACCTTTTTTAATCCATTCAATAATTACCTCTCACTTTCTCCACTTCCAATTATTATATACATGTTTTACTTTCATTACATTTCATCTCTCCATTAGAATGTAAATTGCTTTAGGAAAAGGGCCTTTTTAAAAATTTATCTTTTGATTTCCAGAGTTCAGTAAAATGACTTGCATACTGAAGTCACTTAATAATTGCTTGCTGAAATGGAGTTTGAATTCAATGATGAAATATGCTTTTTTATATGCAAGGCATAGCTAAGTGGAGCCTTTCTATCAGAGTGCTTATCTAGAAAAGCCATATTTTAGGAAAATATTTCTGCAAATGTATTCAAAGGAAAATTGCTGTCAATGGTAGATTTGATTCAATGTTCTACTCCCCATCCCTCCAGTTATTTTTGTCCTAAAGAGTAGATATTTAAACAGATGTTGGTTATCTATCTTGTGCACTCCTTCTTGTGCAAACAGAGAAATTATCTGAGATCTGGTATCAAAGAAAAAGAGGTGCTTATGTCACATGACTTAAAGAAAAGGAGGAAGAACATTTAATTTAAAAAAAACTTCAGAGAAGTAGATGAAACTTTTGATGAACAGTAAGAGATTTAGGGTTACTTTCTCTCTTGGTAGGTACTGAAGCATTTTTAGAAGGCAATTTACATTAATACCCATCAAAGGCTCCCCCAAAATGACTCTCTTTTAACTGACAAATGAAAAGGAACTAGGATAGTTGTTATGCCAATTGGAAATACTTCCTGAGTAGTAGAAGACATTCATATTCCTACACATCAATATTTTAAACTATTTTAATGCATTCTTAAAAATATGTTTTACTGATATCAGGATACTCTGGTTAGATGAGCATAGAATAAACCATAAGTTAGAGTAGAGTTAAAGTAAAAAAAAAGGTATAAGTAGGTATTTAAAAGGGTTCAGGTGCCTTTTTAGTGGTGATGTCTGTATGAAATTTTAATTTGGTCTGGGCCATAAACTTGACTATTAGTGGTTTCCAAAGTTTTCCTTCTTATTACATGTGATCCTGCTTTCACAGCATCATAGACTGCAGAGGCTTTTAATTTGACAGATTAGGACAGGATGTCCAGAGCGGTTGGTATGACTTGCCCAAGGTCACAAAGTCCAGGGGAATCTGAGCTTTGACTCTTCATGAGCCAGCATTCTCTCTCTATTCCATGGGGCTTTCTCAGCTGGAAGATTATAGACTACTCTACAATTTTTCTGACATTGATTCCTGTTTACTGCCTCTGCTTTATATCAGCTCCCGCTTTTTGTTTTCTTGACCATCATTCCTATATATGCACTTCGCTATAGTGCTTCAGGTTTGTATTTTTTTTCCCCTGACTCTATCTTATTTGTGAATGGCTTTCCTTTGTAGGTTATTAAAATATTCACCAAATATTCACTCAATGCTTCATATCGATATACAAGGTGCCAAAAGGATGGATATAAATATGAAGACATATTCCCCAACATCTTGAGGGTTACACTCTAGTCAAAGATAGGTTGAATAACAGGTTTACAACTGGAAGGGATGCTAGGTTCCATCTAGTCTAACTATCTTATTTTAGAGATGAGAAACTGAGACTCTGAAAGTTAAAAAGAAATTGTTCAAGGTCATATACATTACCTCAAAGTGTGAGAGTTGGAGTTCAAACCCAGGTCTTTTGACTTAAAAGAAATCATTTTTTTCCACTGCTTCGTATTGTAGAGGAAAGAAGTACATAAATAACTGTAATACAAGTTTGAATATTACAAGTACCTTAAGAGATTTATAAAATATCTAGAGAATTCAGTAAGGAAAACTTAGTTTCACTTTTGCATATGAGGTGGGAACAGCAGAGGGAGCATCATGAACAAAAGAGAAAACTTGAGGGAATGTGGATATGTTGGTAAAATGAATGGATGTATTTAGAGAGAATATGTGGGTAGACATAAGAAGTATTAAGAGATAAGGCCAGAAACGTAGAGTATGAAAGTTATAGTGATCTTCAGGCTAAAGAATAGGAAATTTAACTGGTGGGCAATAGAGGACCACTGAAGCCTTATATGTGAAAAATTGACATGAGATAGATATATAGTAGGAAGGTTAGAATGTTTATCAAGTATTTACAATACATCATACATCCTACTAAGTATTAAGGATACAAATGAAAGTACAAAAGACAGTCCTTGTCCTCAAAATGCTTGCATTCTAATAGGAGAAGACAAGTTATAAAGAAGATTTGGGAAGTGGGAGTGTATGTGTGGGATTTTATATATGGCTGGAATTGTCTAGAAAATGAAGGGAAAGGGCACAGACTGTGCATAATATACCTAATCTAGTCTATCAAAGTCCAATGTGGTTCCATAAGTAGAAATCTTTAGAAAGATAAATGTTGGGGCGGCCAGGTAGCACAGCAAGTAAGAGCACTGGCTCCAGTGTTGAGAAGACCTGGAGATCGAATCCCGGGCTCAGACACTTAGCACCCACCCAGAAACACCTGGCCGTGTAACCTTGAGCAAGTTACTTAACCCCAATTGCTTAGGGGCGGCCAGGTGGTTCAGCGAGTAAGAGCTCCGGCTCCAGTGTCAGGATGACCTGGATCAAATCTGGGCTCAGATACTCAGCACCACACCCAGAAAAAACTGGCCGTGTAACCTTGAGCAAGTTACTTAACCCCGATTGCTTAAAAAAAAAAAAAAAAGATAAATGTTCCAGCAGTATTAGGCCAGATAGAAATAGAGGAGAAAAAAATGGGAAGACCAATTATGTCAGGCAAGGGATAATTCAATATTGTGGCAGTAGTGGGAAGTAAAAGAAAGTGACAATTCACAGATACCCATATGTGTGTGGGTATACACACACATGTGCACATATATGCATATGTAAAATATACATACGTGATATTACATATATTAAATATATACACTATAGGAGCCACAGATTATACATGGGTCAATAAACAGACATTTAGTAAGGTATTATATTCCAGGTACTGTGCTAATCACCTGGGATATACAGAAAGGCAAAAGATAGTCCTTGATAGCAAGAAATTCACAGTCTAATGGAAGAGAAAACACGCAAACAACTATGCATGAATAAGACATATATAGGATAAACTGAAGACAACCCACAAAGGAAAGACACAAGAACTGAAGATAAATGAGACAGGGGAAGCAAAGATAACCAAAGGCTTCCAGCCCTTGAAAATGGTGGTACTAGTAATAGAAATAGAAAAATGAGAAGTAGAACTTCTTGGTAGGGAGAATATAATGCATCTGAATTGGACTTGTTAAATTTGAGGTTCTAGGAATCTAAGGAGTAATATCAATTGGGCATTTGGAAATATAAAGCTGGGATTCAGGAGAGAGGTCAGGATTGGATGGACAGATCTAGTAACCTGTCAGTAGAAAGGAGAAATGAAACTACGGGAGATTATGAGGTGTAATGGAAATGCAAATTTAAAGATCTTCCCTGCCCCTAGGCTAAAGTGCACCTGGAGACTGGGGTGGGAGGCTTGTTTTTCAGTTGATACTTTTTGATTGGCCAGTGGGTCCAAAAGGTTGTTACATTCTCTGAGCCAGGAGAAGGTTATATAAGCCCTGATGTGTAGCTTTGTTTTGGGACTCACTTTGAGAAGTGTTCTGTGATTTGCTCTGAATTCTGGGAAGCCGTTGTTGAGAGTCCCCCGGCTTTGAAAAACCCAGAATGTGGAAACCCAGATGTTGACTGGGTATGGATGTAATGGTTGGACAGTTTGGAAATCTGTCTACTTGATGTTTCTGTCTTGATAATTATGCCTGTATGCTTTGAGGTTCAGGGTGCTGCTGACCTTTTCTCCTGAACAAGGTAAACGATATATGTCTGACTGATTAAAGTAAGCTTGTTAACCCATTTTGAGTTGCTTTCCTTTAACAAAGCAGATCCAAGAACCTGTGTGAGCAGGCACCCTGGGGACACTGGGGTGCTTGCTGCAACATGAGGTCACTAAGGGAATAATATTAAAAAAAAAAAAACTGAAGAAGGTTGAGAATAGAACCCTGGTAGATAATGATTTTGAGGACACAGGAGGTAGAAGTGGAGTCATAAAATGTTACCAAAGGATTGATTAGAGGCACAATAGGAACCAAAGCATTCTAGTGTCATGAAACCAAGGTATGGCAGAATTTCAAAGAAGTAAGGCTGATCAACATGTGCAGTAATACAGGAAGGTCAAGGAGAACTAGGTCTGACAAAATGGCATTGGATTTGGCCATTTGATTGTAGCTGCCTCTAAGAAAATAATTTTGGTAGAGTGGTTGGAATGTAAGTCAGAGTGAAATAATTAAGTAATTAATAGGTTCAAAGGAAGTGTGGCTTCAAATGTAGTTTGAAGGTAAATATAAACTATTTCTTGAATAAATTTGGTAATAAAAAGAAGATAAAATGACAATAATAGCCATAATAAATCAATATCTCTTTTACAAAGCACTTTACTAAAACCAACCTTGTATATTAGTACAAGTTTTAATATCTCCATTTTACAGACAGAGATAAGTGCTTTATTATGTGATAAAGCTAAGTGCTTTGCTCATGGTCACAAAACTAGAAAGTATAGAACTGAGATGCCAAACTAGGCCTATTGACTCGAATACTGTTTCTAGCCTATCACTCTTAGAGGCTTAAAGAAGCAGAATAAAGGATGAAGGTGATGTGTATGTGTGTTTGTGTGTGTGAAGGCATATTACATTATATTTTTGAGATATAGAAAACTAAACATTTGCTGCTATTGTTTTGTTGGTTCACTCATTTTTGGTCATGTCTGACTCTTTGTGACCCCATTTGGGGTTTTCTTGGCAAAGATTCTGGAGTGGTTTGACATTTCCTCCTCCAGCTCATTTACATTGAGGCAAACAGGGTTAAGTAACTTGGCTATGGTCACACAGCTCCTAAGTGTCTGAGGTCAGATTTGAACCCATGAAGATGCATCTTCCTCATTTTTGTTCTAGCATTCTTTCAACTGCACCAAACATTTGTAATTTGATGGCAAAGAATTTATGGGGAATAAGAAAATGAAGATTCATGAAGTGGAATGCTATCCTAAAGAAAGTTGGAGGCGATAAGAAGGAAAAATTACTATGTGTAGTACAGTTAGCCTTGGTCAGGCAGAGAGATATTTGTTCTTTAGAACCAAGAGAAAGGGAGAAGGCCAAACAAGAAATTACAGAGAACTTCTGAGGGAAGTCAAGTAGTCATGTGGATGTTTTGATTTTCTCAGCAAAGTAGGTGACTTTTTTTTTGAGAATTCTTTAAGAGAAGAAGAATGGAGTTGACAGCCTCAATAGAAAGGAATTCTTTTCAAACAGTCCTTGCTAGAAATCAATAAGGAATAAAAAAAAGATAAAATTATTGCAGAACAATAGTGAGGATTCATCGGCAGCTAAGTGGTGCAGTGGATAGAGCACCGGACCTTGAGTCATAAAGACTTGAATTCACATCCAGTCTCAGGCACTTTGTGACCCTGGAAAAGTTGCTTAACTCTGTTTGACTCAGTTTCCTCATCTGTAAAAAGAACTGGAGAAGTAAATGGCAAACTACTCCAGGATATTTGTCAAGAAAACTCCAAATAAGATCATGAAGCATTGGACATGACTAAAGAAGAGAGGCCTCAGAAATTCCACTGACAACCAAGCCTATTAAAAAACAAAAAAAGAAAGAAAAGCAATACCTAGATTAACAAAATTTCAGAAAATAATTTATACATGTGTCTAAGTCCATTAATGTCATTTAAAGGTAAAATACAATTCAAATTTTCATTTCTCTCCATCAACATATTCTAGTGTATATCATAGAGTGATTTATAGAAAACTAGGGTATTGGATCACCAATTCAGCCAGCAAATTTTTTTATTCTTATTTTGATTTTATGGCTATTGGACCTTTTTTTCAATCCATTATGAAACAAGAGAAAATACGTGTTCATTTTTTATACTTCTGTTCATTTTCTATACTTTCTTAGCACAATACTCTATTAAGAACATTTAAAGAAATCTTCATTTCATGTGAAAAAGAGTTTCACATTCTCATTTCCCTTCCCTTTCTTGAGGAAGTCTCTTTTATAAATAAACAGTTATTACTTAAAGGTTCAAACAAAGCTTCTAGCCACGACTGTCAAAAGCATTTTTAGTTGGGTTTTCTGGGTGTCACTACTCTACTTTCATGCTGTCATTATAATTATGTTGCTTTTTATCCAAGTGTCTACATTTCCCTGCTGATAGAGAGTCATTAAAATAACCTCTCACAATAGATTTTGATACACTATAATCACCTACTCAGCTGCCTTGTCCAAAGTAACAAATTTCAAATATTCAAAGAGACTTAAAGTAAAAAAAAAAAAAACCACTAAAACAAAACAAAAAAAAAAATCCACCAACAATCTCTGATAGAAACTTATGCAGTACCTGGACTCAAATGTTGAAGTTACAGACTATGTGTTATATGGCATCCTAATGAGTAAAAGACTTTAAAAGAGAACCCAAATCTTTTAAACATGGAATGACTCATTCAGTTTGCTGCATAAGTTTATAAGAGAAGCCTAACATGATAAGTTCCATGTTGTGTCTCTTTTCTTAATATTTTGCATTAGCAAAAAAGAAATCCACATGAATGTTTACAGTTAAGTCACTGGACCACAAAATAAATACTTTGAAGTTCACAAAATTCTATTACTAGATATTGCAGTGAAGTGTCCTTTACATCTCATAGCTCTGACCTCTTATGAACATATTCAGTATTCCTCTGAACTTCTCTGATGTTTTGGCTTTATACGTCTCTTTTTTCATCTTTTTTATTGTTAAACAGATCTGAATACATTAAACTATGACAAAGACCCAAATACCACATTGGCACTTGGCCATAAAAAATAGAAGCTATTGAAGTTCTACACCAAAGTATAACTTCATAGGTTCTTTCAAACTATAGCATCTGTCAAGAATATTAGAAAAAAGTTTCTATCAAGGATAGGATGTCAGGTTAGGTGACCTTTAGGATCCCCGAAGAAAGGTTAGGTTTCTATATTTCTCAATAACAAAGAAAAATCTTAGGCCCTGTATGGATATATACTAACTGGAAATCTATGGATGTCCTCCAAACAATGAATTAAATGAAATCATTTATCAAACATGCTCAGTGTAATAATGAAAAAAAAAATAGTTGATTCACTGAATTCCTCCCTCTCTATTTTTTTACTCTATTCCCATATTTCTGTGCCTTTTCTAGGCTGCTCCCCATGCCTAGGATGTACTCCATTTCACACCCACCTCTCAGAAATCCCCACTTCCTTGAAGGGTTAATTCAATTGCAACTTCTTACATGGAGCCTTTCCTGATTCAATAGTTAAGAATCCCTTGAAGATGGCAGCGTAGAAGAAGGAAAACTCCATGAGCTCCCCACATTGAGCTCACCTCAAATACCTATAAAATATGACTCTAAACAAATTTTAGAGCTACAAAACCCACAAAGTGACAGACAGAAACAAATCTCCCACTGAAGGCAGTCCAGCATGCTGACATGAATGGTCCATTGCAGCATGCTGGGAGCTGAGCGCATGTTTTAGCACAAGGACAGCCCCGACCAGTGGCTTCAGTGTACTTCAGGAGAGTGGATCACCAGCAGCAGTGGTGCTTTCCAGAAATATCAACCCATGGGGCGGCCAGGTAGCACAGTGAGTAAGAGCACTGGTCACAGAGTCGGGATGACCTGGGATCGAATCCAGGCTCAGACACTTAGCACCCACCCAGAAACACCTGGCTGTGTAACTTTGAGCAAGTTACTTAACCTCAACTGCTTTTAAAAAAAAAGAAATATCACCCCATAAATGCCAAAGAAAAAGTGATAGGTCAGTGTAGAGCTCTGTTGGAACTGGGGGGGGGGGGGCGGAGAGCAGAGGAGCAGGTCCAGCCCCTGCCCCCAGCACTGGAAGTGGTGGAGGTACAGTGACCCTGCAGCCACCTCCACATGGCTGTTTCAGAGCTCCTGACATACAGATCAGAGGGGGGGGCAAGGAAACAATCAGAGAGTAATCACTTTTGCTTTGACCTGCCTGGATGTGGATTGTGGTCTTGGGTGGTGGTCCCAAGGTGTGTGACTAGTGAGCCAGAGTTTGTGGGGGTAGCAGCTAATAGTTTGGGCAGCTGTGAAAACCCCAGAAATTTGGGACAAAGCTCTCCCCTTTGGAAGCAGAGTTCCACTATGGCAAAGAGCTCAAAAGTCAAGTAATTGAGTGGCAACGTGAGTAAGCAAAGGAAGCAAAGCAAGCACAGAAATCTGATTTTAGATTCTTATTTTGGAGACAAAAAGGATCAAAGCACGGAATGGGTGAAAGACAACAAAGTCAGAACTCCTGCACCAAATGCTTCCAAGAAAAATATGAACTGATTACAAGCCATGCAGGAGCTCAAGAAGGATTTTGAAAATCAAGTAAGAGAAGTGGAGGAAAAATTGGGAAGAAAAATGAGAATGATGCAAGAAAATCATGAAAAGAGAGTCAACAACCTGACTGAAGAAAACAACACCTTAAAAATAGGTTAAATTGAAATGGCAAAAGAGGCCCAAAAAGCCAACGAGGAGAAGAATGCTTTAAAATTTGCCAGATGGAAAAAGAATCTCAAAAGCTCACTGAAGAGAATAATTCCTTCAGAATTAGATTGGAGCAAATGGAAGCTAATAACTTTATGAGAAATCAAGATGCTGTTAAACAGATCCAAACAAATGAAAAAATAGAAGGCAATGCGAAATATCTAATTGGAAAAACCACTGACCTGAAAAATACATCCAGGAGGGATTATTTAAAAATTATTGAACTATCTGAAAGTCATGATCAAAAAAAGAACCTAGAAATTATTCTTCAAGTAATTCTCAATAAAAACTGCCCTGATATTTTAGAATCAAAGGGCAAAATAGAGGTTGAAAGTATTGACCAATCACCTCTTGAAAAAGATCCCCAAAAGAAAACTCCTAGGAACATTCCAGCCAGGTTCTGGGGTTCCTAGATCAAGGGGAAAATATTACAAGCAGCCAAGAAGAAACAATTCGAATATTATGGAAACAAAGTATCTAGTAGCTTCTACATTAAGGGATCAAAGGCTTGGAATATGATATTCTGGAGGTCAAGCTAGGATTAAAATGAAGAATCACTTACCCAACAAAACTGAATATAATGTTGCAGGGGAAAATATGGTCATTCAGTGAAATAGAGGACTTTCAAGCATTCTCGATGAAAAAACCAGAGTTGAATAGAAAATTTGACATTCAAATACAAAAAGCAAGAGAAGCATGAGAAGGTAAACAGGGAAAAGAAATCATGAGGATCTTATCAAAGTTAAACTATTTATATCCCTACATGGAAAAATGATAATTGTAACTTACGAAACTTTTCTCAGTATGAGGATAGTTGAAGGGAATATAAATGTACATCTATATCTATACATTCATATATATGTCCATATAGGAGTCTATATGTGCATATAAATACATATGTGAGTGTGTATATCTGTGTACAGGCATACATAGACAGAGGGCACAGTATCATTTGAATAGGAAGGGATCACATTTAAAAGGTGAAATTGAGAGGTGAGAGAGGAATATAATGAGAGGAGATGGGGAGAGACAGAATGGGGTAAATTATCTCATATAGGAGAGGCAAGGGATAACTATTACAATGGAGGGGAAGAACAGGAAGGTAAAAGGGAATGGTAACCTTACTCTCATTGAATTTGGCTTAGGGAGGGAATGATATACACACTAAATTGGGTATCTTGACCTACAGGAGAGTAGGGGGGAAAGGGATGCAAGGGGAAGGCAGGTTGGTGGGGGAGGGTAGTTAGAAGCATACTCTTTTGAAAAGTGACAGAGTCAAGTAGAGAATAAAACAAGTGGGGGGCAGGATAGGATGGAGGGAAATATATTCAGTCTTTCACAATATATCCACTATGGAAATGTTTTGCATAACTACACATGCACAACCTATATTGAATTGCTTATATTCCCAGTAAGGTGGGTGACAAGGGAGGAAGGCAAAGAATCTGGAATTCAAAGTTGTAAAATCAAATGTTTAAAAATTATTATTATTTTTATTATTATTTAACATGCAACTGGGAATTTAGATATACAGGCACTGGGATATAGAGATCCATCTTGCCCTCCTGGAAAGTCAGATTGGAAATGGGGGAGGAAATAGGAGAGAACAGATTGGAGGAGGGATTATAAAGTGGGATTGCTGTTTTGGGGTGGCAGATAGGGGAAAGACAGGGTGAAAATTTATACCTCAAAATCTTGTGGAAATGAATGATGTAAACTAAAATAAACATAAAAAATTTTAAAAAAGAATCCCCTGAAATTGATTTTTAAAGATGTTTTCTGTTGATTTATTTATATGTACTGCTTCCCCCCAGTAGAGTATAAGGTCTTTTTGGTCAAGGGCTCTTTGTTGTCCACTATAGTATTCTCATAACTTGTTATAACAGTGCCTTGCACACTATAAGGGCTTGGCAAGTGCCTTTTGGTTGCCTGACTGATTGCCATAAGTCTGGTGTAGGGGAAAGAATAATGAATTTAGGGTTAGAGAAGTTTGCTTTAAATTCCTTTTCTGCCAGTTCTACTTGTCAGACTGTGGGAAAATCACTTAACCTCCCTAGCCTGCTTCCTAATATGTAAAATAAAGGCATTACAATAGGTGACCAACAAGGTTTCCTTCTGTCTTACAAATATTTTATAAAATGGAAAAAGATATACTTCAGGAAATAGAATGTTGTAGAAGATATTTGATTATCTGTGAATTCTCATATATTACATTTGAGACTTGGAAGAGATCTCAATAACCATCAATAAATCAATCAACATTTACTTTTAAGTGCCTATTACAATATGCTAGTATCTGTGTAAGATAACTGGAGATACAAAGACAAATATGAAATAGTTCCAGTCCTCAAGTACCTTCCCCTGCATTCCCCTGGGGGACATGTATATATTTTAACTACTTGGAAAATAAATACAAAGTGATTTGGAGATGGGGGTGGTATTAACAGCTGGCAGATCTAGAAAGGCTTTATGTGAGAGATTTCCTTTCAAAGAAACTAAGAATTATTCAAACCCATAAACCAAAATGGGGCAGCTAGGTCACACAGTGGATACAGACAGTAAGATTCATCTTCTTTAGTTCAAATTTGGCCTCAGACCCTTAATAGCTGCATGACCCTGAACAAGTCACCTTACCATGTTTGTCTCAGTTTCTTCATCTGTAACATGAGCTGGAGACAGTATTGACAAACCACTCCAGTATCTTTGCTATGAAAACCCCAAATGGGGTCACAAAGAGTCAGACGTAGCTAAAACAACTGAGTAACCACATACCAAAATATTTCTTCTATGATATTTATGAGACTAGGCAGTTGCTTGAAGACCTCTAATGAAAGGGAATACATGATCTACTAAAGCAGCTTATTCTAGTAATATATAGCTCTAATTGTTAGAAATTTTTTCTCTACATGCCTAAACTTGACTCTTCAATTTCTACCTCTCCTTCCTGTTGTAATATCTACCATCCTCCAAACCTTATCTTCAATCTCTTCCTATATTTATACTGGTTCTCTACAGCACATAACCATGTCAATCTCTCTGCCCCATATTCAAAAAAATCCTCTCATTTGATCCTACTATCCTTTCAAACGGTTATCCTGTATCTCTCTTCATCTTCTCAGCCAAACTCCTTGAGAAAGTAAGAGTCTAAACTTTAAAATCTGGTTTCATAGTTCAACTGAAATTGTTCTTCTCAAAGCCTTAAATCTTTCCTCACTCCACTGTCAAAGTGATTTGAGAACCCATGTCCAATAAATTACAGTGACTCCCTATCATCTCTAGGATCTAATATGAAATCCTCTTTTAGCTTTTATAGCCTTTACAATTTGGCCCCTTCTTCCATTCCAGACTTCTTGTACTTTATTCCCCTCCATGCACTCTTAAGACTCAAGGATAATGGTATTTTTGCTGGTCTTTAATAGCACACTCTACTTCCCGACTTGTGACTTTTCATTGGCTATCCTTCATGCCTGGAAAGCTTGCATTTCTGTTCTACTGGATTCCTTTAGAAACCAGCTCAACAGAATAAGGAGAATATTGTACACAATAAGAGCAATATTGTAGAATGATTAACTGTGAATGACTTAGCTATTTTCAGCAATATAATGATCCAAGATGATTCCAAAGAACTCGTGATGAAATGATATCCACCTTCAGAGAAATAGCTGATAGACTTTAAATGCAGATCAAAGCATATTATTTTTCACTTTATTTGTGTGTGTCAGGTTGGTTTGTGTTTTCTTTTACAAAATGACTAATATGGAAATGTGTTTTGTATCATCTGTATTGGGTTTTGTCCTTCATTTCCTAAGAGGATCATAACATCAGGGAGATGAAGACATGACTTCATTTTTCAAATGCTTTATTAAATTCTGATTTACATCATTCATTTCCGCCAGATTTTGAGTTACAAATTTTTTCCCTGTTTTTCCCCTACCCACTGCCCCAAAACAGCAGTCCCACAGATATCCCCTCCTCCAATCAGCTCTCTCCCATATTTTCTCCCATAACCTTTTCAATTTTTCCAGTAGGCCATGGTGGTTCTCTATGCCCCAGTGCCTGTATATCTTATTTCCAAATTACATGTAAAATACTACATAATACTATATATATATATATATTTTTTTTAAACATTTTATTTTAAAACTTTGAATTCCAGATTCATTCCCTTCCTCCCTTATCACCCACCCTTACTGGGAAGATAAGCAGTTTAGTATGTATTGTACATGTGTAGCTAGTGCAAAAACATTAACATAGTAGATATATTGTAAACGACTGACTATATTTCCCTCGCTCCTATCCCACATCCCACTTGTTCTATTCTCTACTTTGATCCCATAACTTTTCAAAAGTGGGTGCTTCCAATTTCCCTCCCCCCCAGCCTGCCCTCCCTTCCATCATCCCCCCTCTCATCCCCTTCCCCCTTACTCTAATGTAGGGTGAGATACCCTATTTAGTGTGTATGTCATTCCTTACCCAAGCCAAATTCAATGAAAATACAGTTGACCCATTCCCTTTTGCCTTCCTATTCTTCCCCTCCATTGTAACCATTTTTCCTTGCCTCTTCTGTATGAGATAGTTTACCTCATTCTGTCTCTCCCCATCTCCTCTCATTATATTCCTCTCTCACCTCTTAATTCCACCTTTTAATTATCATCCCTTCCTACTAAATTGGTCCTGTGCCCTCTATGTATACCTGTAAACATATATACACACATTCACATATGTATTCATATGCGCATATACCCTCATAAATAGACATATGTATGTATATTTCTATTCCCTTCAACTATTTTCATACTGAGAAAAATTTTATCAGTTACAATTATTGTTTTTCCATGTAGGAATCTTAATAGTTCAACTTTGATAAGTTCCTTATGATTTCTTTTCCCTGTTTGCCTTCTCATACTTCTCTTGCTTCTTCTATTTCAATGTAAAATTTTCTATTAAACTCTGGTTTTTTCATCAAGAATGCTTGAAAGTCCTCTATTCCACTGAATGACCATATTTTCCCGTGAAACATGATACTCAGTTTTGCTGGGTAGGTGATTCTTGGTTTTAATCCCAGCTCCTTTGACCTCTGGAATATCACATTCCAAACCCTTCAATCCCTCAGTGTAGAAGGTGTCAGATCCTGGGTTATCCTGATTGTGTTTCACAATATTCAAATTATTTCTTCCTGGCTGCTTCTAATATTCTCTCCTTGTTCGGGGAAATTTGGAACCTGTCTGTAGTATTCCTAGGAGTTTTGTTTTTGGGATCTTTTTTCAGGAGGTGATCAGTGGATTCTTTCAACCTCCATTTTGCCCTCTGATTCTAAAAATTCAGGGTGGTTTTCCTTGAGGATGTCTTGGAGGATGATTTCTAGGTTCTTTCTTTGATCATGGCTTTCAGGTAGTCCAATAATTTTTAAATTATCTCCCCTGAATCTATTTTCCAGGTCAGTGTTTTTTCCAATGAGATATTTTACATTGGCTTCTATTCTTTCATTTGTTTGGATCTGTTTAACAGCATCTTGATTTCTCATAAAGTCATTAGCTTCCATTTGCTCCAACCTAATTCTGAAGGAACGATTCTCCTCATTGAGCTTTTGAGATTCTTTTTCCATCTGGCAAATTTGGCTTTCTAAGGCATTCTTCTCCTCATTGCCTTTTTGAACCTCTTTTTCCATTTGAGTTAGTCTATTTTCTTTAAGGTGTATTTTCCTCAGTCAGGCTGTTGACTCTCATTTCATAATTTTCTTGCATTGTTCTCATTTCTCTTCCCAATTTTTCTTCCACTCCTTTTATCTGCTTCTTAAGGTCCTCTATGGCCTATAACCAGCTCTTATTTTTCTTTGAATATTTTGGTGCAGGAGTTCTGAATTCACTGTCTTCCTCCTGTTCCATGCTTTGCTCCTTTTTGTCCCCAAAATAGGAGTCTAATGTTGGATTCTTCTGTTTGCTTTGTTTCTTTTGCCTGGTCATGTTGCCACTCAATTACTTGACTTTTGGGCTTTTTGCCACAGTAGGACTATGCTACCAGACAGAGGAGCTGCGTACCAAATGCTGGGGCTTTCTCTGTTGCTGGAAGTATTATTTGGGTGCTCTGGCAAGCTGGACATACACCCCAGAACCTCCACCCTAAAGACTGCAATCCAGATCCAAGCAGGTTAAAGCAAGAGAGATTACCCCTCAGACTGGTTGCTTGGTCCCCCTGCACTCTGCAGGCCAGGAGCTGAAGGTGCCATGTGGGGGCAGCTGCACAACCAGGTCTCCTCAGATGCTTCTCACCCCAGGGGCAAAAGCCAACACACTCCCAACTACTGGGTCCCAAAGTCCACACTGCACTGACATCTCACTTTTTACTTAGCATCTATGTGTTGATAATTCTGGAGCACCTCAAGTGCTGGTGATCTGGAACCCCACCTGGTCAGGCCCGCCCTGGGGTTAAAACCTCCAGCTCACATGGGCCTGGGCTCGGCTCCCAACATGCTGCATTGGCCGATTCCTGCTGTCCTCAGCAGGAGGTTAGCTTCTCTGTGTCATTTTGTGGGTTCTGTAGCTTCAAAGTTTTTTCAGAGTTCCCTTTTACATGAATTGAGGAAGGTGGAAGCCGGAGCTGCAGAGGACATGCTTCTACTCCGCCATCTTGACTCTGCCCCTGATGAAGACATGACTTGCAGTTGACTTTTATTTGAGTGGGGGAATGCTATGCAAGGTCACCAGTCTCATTTTCTTCTCCAGAGTCATCTATGTCCATTGGGCACATATTCATCAGGACAACTGGAGATAGCCCAGGATGCAGTGAGAGACTGTTGCCCTTGTGTTTGTATCCTGGAACATTCCTCCACCATGTACATGCCACCACTCTCTGTCACCCCTGCCCCTTCTTCCACTGAAGAGTTTTTTTTTCCTTCAGAGCCTCCAATTTTGGGAAAAGGACTATGCCAGCTATGCTTCATTCCCTGCTCTGCAGTACCTCTGCTCCCTAGACTTTGCTATCATGTTCCTGTGTGAGGACTTTCTCTTCCCCCATTTACTTTAGCTCTTTTTTTTTTGTAAGTTATCTTCCTATATTAGAATGCAAGCTCCCTGAGGGCAGGAAATTTTTTAATGCTTTTTGGAGGGCAATTGGTGTTAGGACTTGCCCAAGGTCACACAGCTATTAAATGTTAAATGTCTGAGGCTGGATTTGAACCCAGGTCCTCCTGACTTGAGAGCCAGTGCTCTATTCACTACACCACCTAGCCGCCACCAGGAATTTTATTTTTACTTTTACTCAAATCCCCAGCAATTGACACAGTCCCTGGCAAGCTGGAGTCACCTTTTAGATGCTTGTTGTCTGCCTACCATGGGCAAGTCAATTGGTCTCCTAGTCCTAAAGTCAATTCTCAGATATTAAGTTATAGACAGGCTATGCTCTGAGTTAGCAGAGGGAATTTTTCCATTGGGAGTTTCCACAGGGGTTAAATCATCTATTGACCAAAAAACCCCAATCCTTTTGAAATAAATATATTTATGATCATAAAAAATCTCATAATCAAAATATCAAACAAAGCCAAGATTATGGTTTCTGAAGAATGATGATATAAAATATTATACTTCAGGAATCACAAAGTCCACTATTTTGCTGCATAAGAAATAATAAAAACTTGGCCTTTGCAAATGAGTTGAAATTAACAACGATTTTAACCACTCACCCAAAATTCCACATACTAAACACTCTCATGCTCTCCCCCCACACACACATGTTTATATACACACACATATATTTGTATATATACACGTATATGTATATATACATGTATATATGTGTGTACATATACATACACGATTTTGTTATGCTGCGTTCTCAGCTTCCTTTGTCTGGGACATAGTTTAGCTCTTCATGACAATTTCTCTCCAATAAAGTAATGAATCTAAAATGTCTGATAAAGAAATAACGCTTTTTTCTGCACTGCTGACAGTAAAAGCAAAGTCACTAGATATGCTCAAGTGAGCTAGAAGAGAGCAAAGCCTCCTGAAGTAACTGAGTAGGAGCATGGAGTGCTCAAGATGTCCAATACTGAACTGAGAAGCTCTCTATCCATGTCTTAGAACAAATCCCTTAATCTTTATTTGAGACCACATATTCTCATCTGAAACATATGGAGAATAATAAAGGTACTGTCTTACCTCAAAATATTATTTAGAAGCTCAATAGCAGGTCATCTATATGAAGCACTTTGTAACTGTAAAGTATTCCATAAATAAAGGAACAAGCTGTTGTTATCATTACCTTGCCAGGCACCCAACTCCATGTCATACTTTAAACCTCACTCTCAATTCATTCCACATATCTAGTGTGTTGCAAAATCTTACTACTACCTTTACATCATCTTTCATGTCTCCCTTCTCTCCAATCACTTGGCCAGCATCCTAGTTCAAGTCCTTATCATAGCTTGAGTCTTACCATAGCTCAATCCTCTCCTTACTCCCAATATCCTTCCACTCAGCTGCCATTGTGATTTTCCTAAAGCTAAGTTCTGACCATTCATCCTCATACTCAATAAACTTCAGTTGCTCCCTATTTCTGTCAAGATTAAATATAACCTCTCCTGCTTGGCATTTACATCTCTTTATAACCTAGTTCGATCTTACTTTTGAAATTTCTTTAAACTTTAGTCACTATCACATTCTTACAATTAAACTATACTGATCAATTATTTTTCTTCACACACAACACTTCATTTCCCATCTCTGTGCTTTTCCACAGGCTGTCCTACACTCTTAGCATCCTCTCTTTCCTCACCTCTACCTTTTAGTGTCCCAGTCTTCCTTTATTACTCTTCTTAAAACCCACCTTCTACAGGAGACCTTTCCTATTCCCCACAGCTGCTAGTATCTTTCCCTTTGAAATTATATTACTTCTATTCTGTATATATCTTATATGTGTCTAGTAATTTACCTGTTGTCTCGTCCTTCTAAAATGTGTGCACCTTGAAAGCAGGGAACATTTTTGCCTTTATGTCTCCAGTGTTTAGCACACTTTGTGGTAAATAGTAATAGCAAAATAAATGCTTCTTGAGTTAATGATTTGATTCTACAATGATCCCAACTATCCCAGACAATGTTTTCTTCTTTCCACTGAAAATGTGGTAACAAAAAACTTAGGATCAAAAGTCTGGAACTGGAATATACATCAGAAACAAATTATTCCACTTCTTTCAATTTAGAGATAAGGAAACGGAAACCCAGGAAAGTTAAGTGACTTGGCTCTATTTGACACTACTTTGTTTAGTATTTCTTAATTAGATACTTTGACTTATAGATGTGGATGCCTGATGATATAATATAATATACCATAAGGAAATTTTAAAATAGATTGACTATAAGTATGCAGGTTTGAAATCTCATATAGCACTGACTCCTTCTTGAACCTTTGCAAGGAAGTAAATGCTCTTTCTGGTAAGATAAGTGCATGTGTATCAATATTTTACCAAGTTAATTCTTGAGTTTCAATCAAATCAGTGCCATATTTAGTATAATACCCAAAGATTTTATCAAGGCACTTATGGGCAAAATATATATGTGTACAGCATGTAATTGAACAGTTTAAAGAAAAGAGAAAACTCTTCAGAGTGTCACAACAGCTTCATTAAGTCAGCATATAACTAAACTGGGTGTGTCTTTCTAAGAAATGAGTATTTGAATTTCATATAAACTTTCAAATAAGATACTATTTCAATCATCAACCTGACCCGAGTTAAACTGTAATTGTTTATCAATTTTGAAAATAAAGCTAATACATTTTCCACAGCATAGGCACAGAATATACAAAAACAAAAGGAACAAATTAATCAGTCACAATCTCTACCTATGAGGATTTTATGTTGCATAGTGGGAGAAAGTAAGTACACATATAATTATACATAAAATGTATACCAAATATGAGGCAAGTAGTTGGGAGGTATACTAGCATCTAGTGAGATTAGAAATGTTTTTTTGTCTTTCTTCTGGGGGGAAGGCAGAGCAATTGGAGTTAAGTGACTTGCTGAAGATCACACAGCTAGTAAGTATTAAATCTCTGAGCCAGAATTTGAACTCAGACCCTCCGGACTCCACAGGCAGTCCTCTCTTCCTGTGCCACATAACTGCCCATAGGAAAGGATTTTTGTAAGATATGCCACTTATGCTAAGCTTTGAAAGAAACTAGGGGTTACTAAAGGCTAGGTATGCTTTCATGAGATGCAGATCAGTCTGTTTAAAGACACTAACACAGGAGATGGAATACAAAGAAGCTTAGTGTGATTGCTCTCCTGTACTTCATCCAAACTGTTACATATGCCTGCAACAATTCCCTTATTCTCATTTCCTTCGGTGCTTTTAATCTTGATCTACAATTTGCCCCTTAAATCTTAGAATAATTTGACTCCCTCTAAACAAAAACCAACAACAAAAAATCAATCCTACAAAGTATGTTTCTCTGAATGTGTAGGTCTCTTTATACATATATATATATATATATATATATATATATATATATATATATATATATATAGGACAGTAGGGACTATATGACTAGGGGTGAAAGGAACTTCAGTGGTCATCAATTTCAACCAATCATTTCCTACAGATGAGATAACTGAGATCTATGGAGGAAAAGTGCCTTACCCAAGGCAACACAGGTAGGAAATATCAGAGGTCTGATTGGAACCATGATCCTTTTACTCTAAATTCATCTCTTTCTACTATGTAGTATGCATATATGCTATTTTCCCCTTTTACTAATTCTTGCTTTTCCATGGAGAATATAAATTCATTGAAGGCAGAAACAATGTTTTCACCTTGCCTGGAACTTAAAGCTACTTAGTACAATAGTAACTATTTCTATAATATTAAAATATCAATTTAACTTAGTCCTTTCCTTTCTCTGTAGTACTTGAAATTACCTGTTAATTATATTTCTCTCTTCCCTTAGAAACAGGCTTTCCTTGAACAAGCCATCAGTCAACTCCCTAGGAAAAAATCTCCAAGGGCCAGATGAATTTACTAGTGAATTCTATCAAACATTTAAAGAACAATTGATTCCAATCCTCTACAAACTACTTGGGAAAATTAGTGAAGAAAGAGTCCTACCAAATTCTTTTTATGACACAAATATGGTACTGATACCTAAATCAGGAAGAGATAAAACAGAGAAAGAAAATTATAGATCAATCTCCCTCATGAATATAGATGCAAAAATTTTAAATAAAATATTAGCAAAGAGACTACAGCAACTTATCTCAAGAATAATACACTTTGATCAGGTAGGATTTATTCCAGGAATGCAAGGATGGTTTAATATTAGGAAAACCATCAGTATAATTGATCATATCAACAATAAAACTAGCAGTAAACACATGATTATCTCAACAGATGCAGAAAAGGCTTTTGACAAAATACACATCATCCATTCCTATTAAAAACACTAGAAAGTATAGGAATAAATGAAGCCTTCTTTAAAATAATGGGCAGCATCTATTCAAACCATCAGCAAATATTATACATAATGGGGATAAGCTAGAAGCATTTCCTATAAGATCAGATGTGAAACAAGGGTGGCTACTATCACCACTCTTATTCAATCTGGTACTAGAAATGTTATCAGTAGCAATTAGAAAAGAAAAAGAAATTGAAGGAATCAAATTAGGCAAAGAAGAGACCAAGCTATCACTCTTTGCAGATGATATGATGATATACTTAGAGAATCCTAGAGAATCAAGTAAAAAACTACTTGAGACAATAAATATATTTGGCAAAGTTGCAGGATATAAAATAAACCCACACAAATCCTAGGCATTCCTATATATTTCCAATGAAATTCAACAGCAAGAGATAGAAAGAGAAATCACATTTAAAGTTACTGTAGACATTATAAAATATTTGGAAATCTACCTGCCAAGACAAACTCAGGACCTATATGATCACAACTACAAAACACTCTTCACACAAATAAAGTCAGATCTAACTAATTGGAAAAAATATCAATTGCTCATGGCTGGGTCAAGCTGATATAATGAAAATGACAATTTTACCTAAATTAAATTATATATTTAGTGCCATACCAATAAATCTACTAAAAAACTACTTTATAGAGCTAGAAAAAATAGTAACAAAATTCATTTGGAAGAATAAACGGTCCAGAATATCAAGGGAATTAATGAAAAGAAATGCTAGGGAAGGTGGACTAGCTATACCAGATTTCAACCTGTATTATAAAGCAGTAGTCATCAAAACTGCTTGGTATTGGCTGAGGAATAGAGTAGTGGATCAATGGAATAGATAAGGCACATGAGATTCAGCAGTCAATGACTATAGTAATCTATTGTTTGATAAACCCAAAGACCCCAGTTTTGGGGATAAGAATTCACTATTTGACAAAAACTTCTGGGAAAACTGGAATATAGTATGGCAGAAACTGGGCATAGACCTAACACCATATACCAAAATCAAGTCTAAATGAGTGCATGATCTAGGTATAAGGGTTGATAGTGTAAGCAATATCAGAAAACAAGGAATAGCTTACCTATTAGATTTGTAGAGAAGGAAAGACTTTATGACTAAACAAGAATTAGAGAGCATTATAAAAGCAAAATGGATAATTTTAATTACATTAAATTGAGGGGCTTCTGTACAAACAAAGCCAATGTAACCAAGATTAAGAAGGAGGTGGGAAATTAAGAAAGGATTTTTACAACTTATGTCTCTGATAAAGGACTCATTTCTAAAATATAGAGAATTGAGCCAAATCTATAAGAATACAAGTCATTCCCCAATTGATAAATGGTCAAAGGATATGAACAGACAGTTTTCAGAGAAATAAATTAAAGATATCTATAAGCACATGAAGAAATGCTCTAAATCACTATTGATTAGAGAAATGCAAATCAAAACAACTCTGATGTACCACATCTTGCCAGTCATATTGGCTAAGATGACAAAACAGGAATATGACAAATGTTGGAGAGGATGTGGACAAATTGGAACACTAATGCATTGCTGGTGGAGTCATGAACTGATCCAACCATTTTTGGAAAGCAATCTGGAATTATGCCCAAAGTGCTATAAATAATTTCATACCCTTTGACCCAGCAATACCACTTCTAGGGTTGTATCCCAAAGAGATCATAAAAGTGGGAAAAAAACCCATATGTACAAAAATATTTATAGCAGCTCTTTTTGTGGTAGCAAAGATTTGGAAATTAAAGGGGTGTCCATCCATTGGGGAATGGCTGAACAAGTTGTGGCATATGCATGTTAGCGCAATAAGAAATGAGGAGCAGATGGACTTCATATTTGCATGGAGAGGCTTATATGAACTGATGCTGAGTGAGAAGAGTAGAGCCAGGAGGAATTTGTACACAATTACAGACACAACGTATGTGTGATAACCACCTTTGATAGACTGGACTCTTCTCAGCAATCCAGAGACATATGTCAAACCCAAAAGACTTATGATGGAGAGAGATATTTACATCCAGAGAAAGAACTGTGATTGAACCCAAATTGAAGCAAACTACCTGACTTTTTTCGTCTTATTTTTTTGGTTTTGTTTTCTCTTTCCCATTCTTCATTCCATCTGTTACAATTCTTCTTTATAACCTGACTGATACTTAATGTGAAAGTATTTGCAGATACTATACTTGATTGTATGCCATCATGGGGTGGGGGAAGGGAGAGAAAATTTGAAACTCAAGGAGTTGTTGTAATGAATCTTGTAAACTAAAAGTAAACAAATTAATAAAGTTCCCTAAGAACTGAAAAAAAAAGAGATAGGTTTTCCTTGGTCCAATCTTCTATTGAAGGTTATTTTATTGAAAGGGTTTTACTGGAAGTGTGAGTGAGATTATCAATAGAATAATTCAATGAAACCAAATGCCATCCTTTAAACACAAGAAATGCCATCTACCTCATCAAACTGTTTTGCGTATCTTAGACACATATTTTTCAAATGATGGGCAACACTTAAATTAGAATAGCACTTTAAGGTTTACAAAAGGTTTTTTTTTTTTTTTTAAGCAACCGGGGTTAAGTAACTTGCTCAAGGTTACACGGCCAGTTATTTCTGGGTGTGATGCTAAGTATCTGAGCTCAGATTTGATTCCCAGGTCATCCCAACACTGGACCCGGTGATCTTACTTGCTGAGCCACCTGGCCGCCTCTAAGCAATTGGGGTTAAGTAACTTGCTCAAGGTTACACGACCAGGTGTTTCTGTGTGGGTGCTAAGTGTCTGAGCCTGGATTCGATCTCCAGGTCTTCTCAACACTGGAGCCGGTGCTCTTACTCGCTGTGCTACCTGGCTGCCCCCAAACCTTTCTTTTTCAATACTCCTATGACTGAAATAGGGTAAATATCATTATCGATACTTTACAGGTGAGGAAGCTTAGCATGAGACAGTTTAAGTGATTTCTGATCTCTCCCATGACTGGAAATACAGAGAAATGGCAAATAAATGTTAAAAAAACAAAAGCAAAAGGGATGCCTACATGGCACATTGAATAGAGCACCAGCCCTGGAGTCAGGAGAGCCTGAGTTCAAATCTGATCTCAGACACTTAACACTTACTAGCTTTGTGACCTTGGACAAGTCACAACCCCAATTGACCCTCCAAAAAAAAAGCAAAAAAAAAATAAAAGCAAAAACACTCATCACATCCTTTATGGGACATTACACAATAAAAGGAGTAATAAAACAATGCTTATAAGCAGAATTCACTGACTAAAGTGGAGACTCCTAAATGAATCAAATAACAAATCATAGAAACAATTATCATGGGAAAATAATACTGATGAGACAACATGCCACAATCTCTAGGGCATTCCTCCTGAGTAAAAATTATATGCATTATACATTATATTAAATTCTATCACAAAATCATGGATTAACAACTACATATGAAAGGACTGATGAAATGACCATGGAATTTTAAAACTTAGAAGTCAACTAATAAAGTCAAAATAACATAAGAGGAAAGTTTAACAACCAGAGGAGAATTAGATAATTTGGCAGAGTATAGAAGTGATAAACAAAATAAAAAATGGATCTTTATGGTAGCAAAGAACTTCGTAAAAAGTTTGTAAAAAAAACTTTGAAAAAAGAACTAGGAAACAGTCCTTGGATCGAAAAAGTGAAGTGAGCACAACCAAAAAGTTGGCAAGCTACAAACATACATATATACGTATATATGTATATATATGTATATATAACAACTACAAAAGCAAAACACCAAACAAAAATAAAAACAACAACAAAAACTAAACCAAACACCACAAAATTGTAAACACCTAGCTTGATCCCAAAGGAGACATAGGAGAAGATATGTCTCCCTCCCTTCCTTGTATATTACTTATAAACACACACACACACATGCATACACACACAAATACACTCATACATCTACCATATAAAACTTCTTTTCTTGAGTTGATTCTGAGTCTTTGTGACCCTATTTAGGGTTTTCTTCACAAAGATACTGGAGAAGTTTGCTATTTTCTTCTCTAGTTTATTTTATAGATGAGGAAACTGAGATAAACAAGGTTAATTGCCTACATTACTAGTAAGTGCCTGAGTGCACATTTGAACTCAAGTCTTCCTGACTGTAGTTTTGGCACTCTAACTCCTGAGCCATCTAGTTGCTCACTATATAAAACTGATACATTATTAATAATAGCAAAATACATATGTGTGTATACATTGTATATGTATACCCGCACACATATGTTTTATTAATTCTCTTCTTTATTTCAATAGATGGCTCTGTGGGAGACAGTAGGAACAGAGATACAAAGGGAATTTAAACAGATGAAAGAAAACAAGGAAGCATTAGACCTGCCCATTTAAAAATCACAGGAGAAGTGCAGGACAAACTGCATCCAAGGATAGTTACTGTGTTTTTGTATCAAACAGTTCCCCGAACCTCCTACCCATTACTCCTAGGTTTATACTGCCAGGGTAAGTATAACAAATATAATTCTGCTTCTAACAGATAACTCTTCAAAGTACCAGAAGGGAGTTATGTGAGACCTCCCAATTCTTTTTTTTCTCTAGACTAAATACTTTCAATTTTTTTCAGTGTATTCTTGTGTAGCATGTGATACATAGTTACTTTAAGGGGAAAATTTCTTTAAAGTTTGTTTCAATTATTTTTGAAAGATGGGAAAAACCTTAAAGGATAAAGGGATAAAACAGCTAGTTTCAGGTTGACACCCTTTTCCTCTATGTTCAATCTTGTCATCGATCTTTATTACTCAAGGATTCATGCTGCTCCTTTAAACATTTACATTTCTGTAATTGTATCAAACAATCTCCCTACCACCACCCTCCATAAAAAGAGAAAGAAAAGGAAGAAGGAAGGAAGGGATGAATGAAAGAAGAGAAGAAGATAGAAAGCTACATTGCTATTTAAATATCTAGTTCTTGTTTGGTAGGTTTTAAAGAAGGTTATACATTTAACCCCACAAATCAAGTCTTACAGGAAAAACAGAACACAATCATCATTTCCATGGCAATGTTGAACATAGCAATCATCCCCTTACACTGACACACCCTCCAAATAGTTGATTGTACATTCAGGGCATAGAACTAGTAAATGTCCACTGATTAATATAATAACACATGTGAAAGTTTCACAATACTTATTCAAACTGGATATGAGTATGGAAATGAATCTGAATCCCAGTGCTATGCTATGTGAAAAAAAAGAAAATATAGAGAGCTTCAGAATATGTCTTGATTTTAATAAACTTCATAAATTCAAGCCATTTTGCTTCTGATGAAGAAAGTATATGTATATGAAGGGAGAAGTAAAAGAATTATGTATAATTTCTTATCTTCTTCCTTCCATTTCAGCAACTGAAAAACTGATATTTTTTTTTACTAATGGCTGGATTACACAAGTTGTGAGATGATTTAATAAAGGTTTAAAGCAAAAGGATTTCTCATAAGTCCCATGACACAGACACATTTCAGAATAGAACATTCTCTCTGTAGGTTCAGATTCTGACATGACATTATATCTATTGTCTTTGTGTCAATTACTCAAATCTATTAGAAATCAATCTATTATAAGATATTCTCTTTATTTAAACTATGTCAGAATACTGTATTAAAAACTATGAGGGATTTAAATAGTCACCTTTTCCATTTAAAGTTTTCAGTTTTTTGGTAGCCAAAGAAGAATGGTATAAATATGTAAATTTCCTTTCTAGTTGCCAGTGCCTTTTCTGTAATTTTTTAGGAAGAAGTTTCATTAACAGATCCTTCTTGTTAGGAAAATTTGGAAATTCCTTCAATTATTAATTTTTTCATTGGTCATGGATCAAAGAGAAGAAGCTAAGTAACCAATGTTAGACAAAATTCAAAAATGGATAAGTAATTAAAACTAATCATTGAAGCTTTGAAACTCAATTAAATTATATTTTAAGATCTGTTTATCTTGGAATTGACTCATGTATTAATTCAACAAATATTTCTTGAGGTTCCATTATGAACACTGTTCCAGGGGAAACAAAGATGGTCCCTGTCTACAACTAGTTTATAGTGAGGCAGATAAAATATGTACATAAATAACTAAATATAAAGCAGCATAAAATAACTGTAAGAGCAATATGAACAAGGAGCGAAAAAGTTCAAAGCAAGAAAAGATTAGAGGAAAGAAAGGCTGAGTCTTTCTGTTTTGCCTAGGCTCGAAGTACAGGAGTCACTCATGGACCCAATCCATTCTAATAGGCACAGTTTTTGACCTGCTCTGTTTTCAACCTAGGCCAGTTTGACTCTCCTTAGACAAGTTGTTTCCCCTTCCTCCCTTGTAAGGAGGTTCATCATTTCAATGTCAAATTCAGAGCCTATATCTCATTGACTTATTACAATTTAACTCAGAACATCCAATATCAAAAGATCTGCCAGCCTCAGTCTCCTTAACAGAAAGCACCACAGACATGTACCATCATATCCAAGGAAAAGATGATCTCTAAAACGTCTCTCCCACTTCCATTCCCAATTCTAGATCTACATCTTACGAATTGCTCCTAAAGGAATTACTAGGGACACACATAAAGTCTTACACTTAAGTTTTTAAAAATACTACTCAGGTTGACTGCTCTCAAAGAAGAAAGGCATGGCTAGTTAATGTTAAAGAGACCTTCAGAATTTAAAGGACTAAAAGCTTCAAAAAAGGTTCAACAAAATGAAAAGCTAATCTGATCTTGGGCCATATCTTAGTATTCAGAGTAAGGGCATTGATGTACACATTATACCCTGTCTTTATCAGACCACATCCAAAGATTTATGACCAATTCTGGGCACCACATTTTGGAAGGCATATTCACAAACTGGAGCATGCACAGAAGATTGTGATGGGGATATCAAAGGACATTTCATAAGTTTTGGATGAAGTAACTGAGTTTGTAGGAGATTTTGCAGTTTTTACCATCAACAATCCTAAGGTTGCCAATATGCAAGAAGTATCAGGTATCATATTTATTCTGCTTGGTCCCAGTGGGCAGGACTAAGACTAACTGATGGAAATCCTAGGGAACTAGATTTTTCCCTCAGTATAAGGGAGGAAATTAAAGACAATCTCCCAACATGAAATGTGTTATTTTAGCAGGCAGCAGATTGTTTTTGTCATTGGTAGTGTTCATGTGAATGCCCAAGGACTTTGTAAAATATATTCATATTTCATGTAGGGGTTTATTTTACCAAGATGATTTCCAAAGATCCTTCCAACTCAGAGAATATGACTCTTTGGTGCTTTGGTACTTGGGCTTTTCATTGGCATGTTAATGATGCACTTTATGAAGCAGGCAGCAATTTCATTTAGACCTTGAAGAAGATATTTAAATAGGTGGTAATTTAAATTGAAAAAAAATGTGTTTTGTGTAAAAACATTAAAAAGTCCAATTTGACTGAGGCATAAGTAGAGAAGTATTAGAGTATACAATATAACACACATTTATTAAATGTCTACTGCATGTAGAAATGCTATCCTTTGAGTCAGAAAGACCTGGGTTCACATCCAGTCATAGTTTCTATTAGTTGTGTGAACCTGAGCAAACCACTTAACCTCTGAGTTCCTCAGGTAGGAAAGCAGTAGAGGAGAAAACAAACTTTTATTAGAGATCTATTGCATGTAGAGAGCTGTCTGTGGAGTCAGAAAGACCTAGGCTTATGTTCTACCTCCTCTACATAACTGTTTCTGTGATTCTAGGCAATTCACTTATTAACCTAAGTGCCTTAGAAAACTCTATAGGAATATAAGGGGTTGAGAAGTGCAGCACATAGAGTACTGTGTTAGGTAATGAGAAAGACAAACATTTTAGATACATCACTATCTCTACTTTTGAGGAAGAATCAGTAAATAAGGCTAGAAAGGTAGATGAAGCCAAATCAAAATCTTTGAATGTCAAGCTAAAAAGTTTGGACTTTCTTCTGTAGGCAATGAAAAACCATTTGCAAGCTTTGAGCAGGGAACCAAAATGATAAATTGGTCCTGTAAAAAGTTAATATGGTAGATTGTATTTCAGACAGATTGGAATGTCAAGAGGTAAGATATGTGGAAGACCCATTAAAGGGCTATTGTAAGAGTGTATATATAAGTTAATAAGGCCTTGGACCAGTGTAGAACCAAGAGAAATGAAAGAAAGGAAAGGGTTAGTGTGAGAGGAAGTTTGGAAGTATTAAGAAAAGTTCATGATTGATTAGAACATTAACTAGGCATGGGAGGTATAGGGATCAAGAATGAATATGAGTTTTCTACTCTTCATGACTGGGATACTGGTGGTACAAATAACATAAATAAGAAAGTCAGGAAGGATAGCTGATGGATGGATGGATATGGAAAAAATAATGAGATTTATTTTTTAAAGATATTTTGAAATATACTATGCTTCTCAAACAGATTTTAAGTGTCTACAATATTGAATTTAGATATATTGATTTTAGGGCCCTGCTGGAACAGATAGGGATATAGGAATGAAAATAGGGAGAGTAGTTGGAGTTCAAGTTATAGATGAGAGAGTCATATGCATAGACATAATGGTCAGAACTATGACAGTGAAAGAGACCACCAAGGGAAAGTATGTAAAGATATACGAGAAGAGGCTTAAAGATTTGGGGAATTTGGAGGAAGAAGAAAAAGACAAAGTAGTAGCTGGAGAGGAAAGGAAAACTAGGTTTGTGAAATTCATGGTAGTGAGGGGAGGAGAAAGAATCACAGAGGAAAACTTAGTTGACACTGTCAAGGAGGCTTAGGGACAATAGCAATCAGGAAATCACTGGTGAGAGAACACTGTTACTACAGGAGTAGGAGGAGAAAACCATATTGCAAGGGATTATGGAGTGAGTAAGCAATAAGAAAGTGGAGGAAATAAATATCAACAACACGTTTCAGAAATTTTGCAGTGAGAAATGAGACAGAACTAGGACAGTAGCTCCAGTAAGCCCCAAAAGCTCGAGATAGAGAAAATAAAGGTCAGAAAATTGATGTTAAACTTGGGCTTGAGGAAGGCCAGCATTCAAGGAAAATAGTAGAACAAAAGTTTTAGTTTCTAAAATGCTAACTATAAGAAGACCTTTGGTCCAAGATGGATATACAAGTAAGTGTTTAGATGATTGACCGAGAGAATGGGAGGAAAGGAAAAACCCTCTAAATACCTTTTAAAATGACTCTAAACAAATTCTAGAGCGGTAGAAAGCATAAAACATTCATTGAGGGTAAAGCTAATTTCCAGCCCTGCACAACTGGAAAGGTCAGCAGGAAAGGGCTGTTGCACCAGGCTGAGAAGAATAGTGCAGTCCAGCAGCCAGTACACACCAGTTACCAGCAAGCCTGGAGTAGGTGCCAGGGTGACTGAAATGCTGGTGGCAGTAGCAGTTTCTGGACCTCTCAGGCCCACAGACAGCAGGGAAAACTTAGGTCAGCAGGAAGGGTATGTTGTTCCAGGGTGGGAGTAGAGTGCAGTCCAGCGCCGGCCCCACCAGCATAGCCAGGCCCCAGTAGTGGCAGTGGCAGTGGATGCTTCTGGAGGTCACAGTCCACAGACGGTAAGGAGTTTGAACTGGTCAGAAAGATATTTGCTACCACTGAGGCAGGTCTTTGTTGCTTTGTCCACACTCAGATCTAGGTCCTGGTCCTGGGTGGCAGTCCCAGGGTGAGGAGGGGCACTAACTTAGCAGAGCTTGTGGAAGCAATGGAGGGGGGACCCCCCTCACAGTTCAAGGACAGAAAAGAGTGCTCATGGTCACTCACAGACCAGAGCACCTACAAGGAGAGTAGCGAACACCTCTCCTTAGATTATGCCACCTTGGAAGAACTGAACACCTGGACGTATCTCTGAAAACAATTGCACCGAACTCCTGAAGTTTGGGACAGTGCACCCTCCACTGTGGAAGCAGAGCTCTCTTTTAACAAACAATTAAAAGTCAAGTAATGGGCTAGTAAAGGACTAGTGCACTATGTATGCAAAATACTAAATATGACATCTTATTTAACTGATGCATTGGTTATTTTGCTAAATTACTCTTTTTTCCCTGGCTTTCTTTTTTTATTATTTGTTAAAGATATAGCTTTGTAGGTGGGGTATGAAAAGAGATAGATCAGAAAGTAAGTAATATTCAAATAAAGAAAATCAATAAATTTTTTAAAAGTCAATCAAAACAACAAAGCCTTTTTAGTAAGTGATTTTGGAGAAAATCTTAAAAAAAATATAACAACACCATTGTAATTGCCCTGGTCTATGTCATATCTATCTTTGCTATGTGTTTAACAAGGTGTCTTGAATACAGAAGATGTATAATATGTATATGTTAAGAAAATAAGTAAAAATGTCTTCTTTTAGGCTGCCTTTTCATTTTTTAATGCTATTAAATTTCATTGTCCATTTTCCCCTTCTAATTCTTAATTGAAGTGCTGCTTAACAAAAACAAAAAACAAACAAAAAAGCTTTCCTCTCCCTTGTATTCATATTTTTCTAAAAACTTTTTGTTTCTCTAAGTCATAACAAGTTATGTTTTATAACTTTTTGCTGCTAAAATTCTTAATAGAAGTGTGTGTGTGTGTGTGTGTGTGTTGTACAACAGAGAGAGAGGAAAAGAGGGAGGGGGAGGGTAATGGAGAGAAAGAAGATTACATTTCCAAGGGAGTTAACATTTGCTTATACATGAAGTTGTATGAAACTTAACCATTTTTGTTTTCTGGATTTGGGTAAATAAAAACATCTAAAAAGAGTTGACTTGGTTAATGGGATATTATTGTATTTATACAAGAGGGCAGCTATGTAGGTAGAGTCAATACATAATGGGTGAATCAAATTTTCATATGGGTATTCATCATCTGAAATTACTTCCGAGACTATAAGAAAGTTTAATAATAAAATTGGCAAGAATTTGTCTCTTTGTATTATCAGTTTTACAGATGAAATAGATATACTATGGAACTCCACTAAAAAAAATACTGCCTCTTAGAAGAAATTATCATCCCAAATCATTAAAAATACAGCACTACAAAAACTAAAGCAATAATTTGGCAACAAATTGACCTACTTCTGGTGTGCACTCATTATCCCTCATTCTTTACAGAAAATGGGGCAAACACAATGGAACATTACTAGTGAGGAAATGAACACAGGCATGTCAGGTTTCACGTATGCTTTCATTTTCTTGTCACTGACTACCTTCAAGATAATACAGCACTGGCGGTATGTTGGAAGATGGCAGGAAATACCCAGACACAACTGTCAAACTGTCAAAGGGAGAATATTACCTGAAGAGCAGTAAGAAAACAGCTTGTCAAAGTGGCAACTAAAATATGACATTGTGGTTTAACAGACCTCTATTTACTGTGTGTTTGGGTGACCTCAAAAAGCTGCCGATTATGCAAAAATGAAGTTTCCCTCTAGGGTAACAGGCAGGCAAATTTGGGTGCCATTTGACCTTATTTCAGATTTAATGAAGAACCTAAACCACTTCTTGGATATTTTCTTTAGCATCCTTCACCACATCTGAGGACAAAAATAATGTCCACAGACTTCCAAAGTTCATTTCATAGGCTAGGACTGAAAGTCTTTGGGCTATAAGTGGATCCATGTGAACACAAAGAGTGCTGTAGGAATGCTGAGGGAAATGTGAATCTGACTCATTATTATTGCTCATTTAAACGGTGCCTTCACCTTCTCTATCTCAAAAACTAAGTGAAAGAGGGAGGGAGGGAGACAAAGAGAGAGACAGAGAGAAAGAGAGGGAGAGACAGAGAGAAAGAGAGAGAGAGAGGGATAGAGAGGGACAGAGAGAGAGAGAGAGAGAGAGAGAGAGAGAGAGAGAGTGAATGGGTAACCTCTGTGCAGAATACATTGAAATGGAAATCTTCCTTGGCATTTTTTTAAATCCCACATACTGTTCATAGGTTAGAGTTCTAAAACTCTCTGAACACAGGTAGATGACATTTGTTTATGTTCATTTAGGACACAAAAGTATGATTCAAAAGGGAATTATCATTCATCTGAAACAGCAAATAAATGAAAGCAAACAAAAATTTTGATCATTAATTAGATTATGTTTTTATTTCTGTTGCTGGAACACATAAATACCTTACAAAATAATGTATGGCCAATGGGGAATATCAACTTACCATATTAAAAAATAGCAAAGGACAAAGAGAAGCAAGGACAGTGGACATTAGAAAACCATATCTATGAAGAAAGTTGACATTCAATTGTTCAGTCTATGGAAGAGAAGGATGAGTGATCATAAAATTCTTAAAATATAAGGAGATGCCAGTGATGATTGTTCTTTGTCTAGAGAGGAAGCAAGTTTACACTTCAAGGTCATTGGGCTTGAAGTTAGCCAGAAATTATGTTTAATTCTCAGAAATTGCAAAGCCTGGTTAACTTTACCTTCATAAATTACTTACTTGCATGTGTCCTTTTCCTTACACTTATACTGTCACTAACTTTAGCTCAGGTCTAATTATTCTCACCTGTCCTATTTCAATAGCTCATTGATTGACTCCCCAGAATCCACTTTCTCCCTTCATCATTTACACAAAGTCACAAATTCTTTATGTATTCATAAAATCAAGAACAATCACTGTGTTAATAAATAATGAAAATAACATCTAAGGCAATGTAAGATTAGTGTTATAATATATTTGTGCTTTTGCATAAACATATGTTACTACCAGTGCCCACTTGCTGGCTAGCTCTTTGAAGCCCAAAACAGAGACGAGGAACATGTTCCCAGATTTATAGGTTAAAAGCCACTAGCAGGAAAACCACTAGTGGTGAAGTTGAGTGTTCTCCTCTCTTATGAAAATAATAGTGACTGACAAAAAGATATACATGTTGTTCTTATATTTGGAAGCTCTTTAGCTTTAATACACATAATTATACTGATTATCTGAATTATAATGTTCATAATCTTTTATATTTTTGAAATATTGCATAGTTTTATGATTGAGTTCAGAGGATATAAGATCCAAATAGCTACATATGAATACCATATCAGAGACAATCTATTCATCCATTTTTAATAATCATAAATCAGTTATTCTAATTTCTCTGATTTTTTTCTGTGATCTCAACACTCCTCAAAACATTTTTCCCATCAATTTCTCATTTTTTTCTCTTAAGTTCTCACATTTATGTCCTTTCACTGTAATTTGCTTCTCTGTGATAGATTCTGTTACAGTACTGATCTCATGTGTAAGCAGATCATTCTCAAATATATAAACCTAGTCTTTGCCTTATTTCTTGGAACATTTTAAATCATTCAGGGTTTGCTGAATAGTGTGTTGATTGGAATGGAGAAAGCAGACAGTGAGAGTTCCCTAGGGCTGGTCTGGTGGGAAAGATGAAATATAAAGGAATTGTACAATGGTGACTGGTGGATCAGTGAACTGTGGGGTCCAGACTTGGAGTATAGGCAGCAATGAAGCCAGAAAGAGATTGATGATCTGAGAGGATGCTGAGGGAACCAGGAAATGGAGATGAGGATGAAAAGCTAATTAAGCAGAATGAATTGGGTAGGGAAAGTAACCTTGGGAAATTTCAGAGTCTGAGATTTTGTGAAGGTGGGACAATTCGAATAATGACTAAAGTCTAGGTTGTGAATGTGATAGTAAATGAAATAGAATGAGTCAATGAAATTGAGGTAATCAAGGCAACAAGCATTTATCAAGTGCCTACCATGTGCTAAATTCTAGGGATACAGAGAAAGGCAAAAATTGTCCCTATCTTCAGATGGTTCACAGTCTAATGGGGGAGATATGTAAACAATTATGTATAAACAAGATATGCTTGCAGAAGAAGGAATTTTGAGCTGAGACTAGGAAACCAGGAGCCAAAAATGAGAAGAGACAGAATTTTCAGTATGGGAGACAGTGAGTGAAAATGTACAGGTTTGGGCAGTGGAGAGTCTTGTACGAGGAAAATTATATAATTATGAATACACAGTGTGAGGATATTTACACAGGATGGATGTTAAAAATTCTCAAGAAGACTAAAGGGAGGTACATACTCCAAGGAAGTAAGAGACAGTCAAGTCCCATATACAACAAAATATTTATTTCTAGTAGCACTTTTGTATGAGAGCAAAGGTCTAAGAACAAAATAAAGGTGCCTCAGTTTTGGAATGGCTAAATAAATTGTGGCATGTGATAGTACAGTGTACTATTATTATTACATCATATGAATCAACTACTAGGAGGAAATCAGAGAAGCATAAGAAACCTTATATAAAGTGATGAAGAAACAAACATACGATGATTAGTCAATCGATAAACATTTATTAAGTGACAACTATGTGCTAGGGGGCAGCTAGGTAGCACAGTAGTTAGAGCACTAGACCTGCAGTCAGGAAAATCCATTTTCAAATTCAGTCTCAGACACTGTGTGACCCTGGCCAAGTCACTTAACCCTGTTTGCCTCATTTTCCTCATCTGTATAACATCTGGAGAAGGAAATGGTACTCCAGGATCTTTTTCAAGAAAACCCCAAACGAAGTCATAAAGCATTGGACACAACATGAATAAAATGACAATAACAGAATAAATTATGTATCAAAATCACTGTGTTCAGGACTGGGGATCCAAAGAGACAAAAGACAGTCTCTGCCTTCAAGGAATCTATAATCTAATGACTACAGAAATGTTAAGATAAAAACACAAAAAAAACTTAAGACTGTAATTATAATGGCCAAGAAGATTTGACCAAAAGAAGAACTGAGTCATTGTACTTCCATGCCTTCTTTCAACAGGGTGTGGGGGGTGGGATTAGGGGGAGAGCTATAGGTGCAGAATTTTGTATATAGTGTCATATGGGTAAAGTATTGCCTGCTTGTGCTGATTTTTTTCCTTTTAAAAATTCTGTTAAAAGGGTTGGATTGCTGTATAAGGAAGGCAAGAATGATATATTTGGGTACAGAAATGGTGTTAAAACAAAAGATATTAAAATGTTTTTAAAAGATCATAAGGCAGAAATGAATATTCAGTTTCTTAAGTTTTTTGTTTTGTTTTTGCTCACTCCTAACCCCTCAGAAAGTCAAGGGTGCTAAGTAGCCTTTAATAGCAAGCAGACTATAGATATTATAAGCAGGTATCATGGAGAGAGACAGAGAGAAAGAGAGAGAGAGAGAAAGAGAGAGAGAGAGACAGAGAGACAGAGAGAGAGAGAGACAGAGAGAGAGAGAGAGAGACAGAGACAGACAGACAGACAGAGAGAGAGAGACAGAGAGAGAGAGACAGAGACAGACAGACAGAGAGAGAGAGAGAGAGAGAGAGAGAGAGAATGAATTATAGAATGATGATGAAAGAGAAAACACTGAAAAATAATCAACATTCTGAATCCAGCTCTCCTAGACTAACAGTTCTGTCTTCTAAGGGAAATCTGAGGAATTCACTATTCTCATAACCTTGTAGCAATATTTCACTTCTCACTACCTTCTATGCACCAAACATATTGTGCTCTCAAGTCTTGTTATTTCTTCCTGGACAAAACTCTCCCAAATCTATCCTTCGTTCTCTAATACCATTGCCAAAGTGTAACTTTACAGATCTCTCTGCTTTAAGTTTTTCCTAGTCTCCACCCTAAATCTTAACCAAATAAATCTACCTACCCAGTCTATTACTGTACTTATATGAAACTTCTTATAAAGCAGTTTCACTGTCTAGAATCTTCAAGATCCTTCAGCATTAATTCTTACTAAAAGTGACTGTTTTGATCTTTCATCTAACCTTTTCCAAGTGTTCGTAATTCCACTGGGATAAACTTTGCCAATGATCTTTTGGTCCCTCCAAGACTGTGCATTAAAGAAACTTATCCTACACACTCAGAAAACATATGCTCTAGTGCAAATTGCATCTCTCAGGGACCTATCAATCTCTCTCTCATAAACAAAATTTATTTTGATTAGCAAAGTTTTGCTCAAGTTGATAACACTTGACTGGATATCTTTTTTACTTCTACAAATGTTTTTTTTTCCTGACAAATTATTTCAAAACATGGAATTGTTTTGTGGAGGTAATGGACCAGGAAGGAGTCAGAAGACCTGGGTTCTAATTCTATTTCAGTCACTTAAAAATCTGTGTGAATTTAAGTCATTTAAACTCTCTGAGCTTCAGTTCTTATTTTTTGAATAAGGATAATATATGGCCTACTTAACTTAGAGGGATACCACAATGATCAAAGAGAAAAAACCCTTAAAAATTCTATGAAAACTATAAAATGTTATGTGAATATAAGGTAGTATTGTTCATTCTTTTAAAAATTTTTGGTGGCATAGTGGATAGAACACTGGCCCTGGAGTCAGGAGGACATGAGTTCAAATCTGGCCTCAGATACTTACTAGCTGTGTGACCCTGGGCAAGTCATTTACCCCTGATTGCCTCAGAAGAAAAAAATATTTTTTCCATTATGTTTTAACCTCCAAACTGTCTCCTTCCCTCCATTCCCACCATGCACTAGAGAAGGACGTCATTTGACACAGATTTATGATTATATGTAAAATCATACTTCTATTCATCAGTTCTTTCTCTAGAGGTTGACATCATCTTCCTTCACACGTACTTTGTAGTTAGAGTATTTATAATACTCAAAATAGCTTGGTCATTCACAATTAATCTTCAAACAATATTCAAACAATACTGCTGTTACTGTATACATAGTTCTCTTGGTTCTGTTCATTTTATTTTTCATTATTTCAAGTCTTTCCAGGTTTTACTAAAATCAACCTGCTCATCATTTCTTACAGCACAGTAATATTCCACCACAATCACATACCTTAAGCAATTTAACCATTCCCCAATTGATGGCATCCCCTAAATTTTTAGTACTTTGCCATCACTAAGATAGTTGCTATAAATATTTTAGAACATAAAGGTTCTGCCCTAAATATTTTAGCACACATAAATTGTTTTCCTTTTTCCCTGTTCACCTTAGGAAACAGACATAATAGTGGCATTGCCAGGTCAAAGGTTATACCCAGTTTTATTACACTTTGGACATAATTCTAGCTCTTCAAAATGACTGCATCAGTTCACAGTTCCACCAATAGTATATGAATGTCTCAATGATTAATTCTTAAAATACAAATTGTATCCCCTTCCCTCTCCTTACCCCCAAGTATGTTATAATCAAGCAGTGTATATTGTACAGTATATATATATATATGTATATATGTTTGTATATATATATGTATATATAGATAAATAGATATGAATATTTGCTGAAATCCTTTTGGAAATGTTAATGCCCTCCCATGTAACGCCTCCTCTACCTTACCATAAATTTTTTCTTTCTTTATCAATATAACTAAAAACTGTTTTGACTTTTCATCACTATGCACCAAGTATTTGCAGTTGATTAGTTAACCAGCAATTCTGGAGAATCTAGAGCTCTAAGAATTGTAAGGGTTGTTGTTTCCAACTAAAGCTAACAACTGTGGCTGA
Organism: Petaurus breviceps papuanus; assembly: GCF_028583685.1. Lineage (NCBI taxonomy): Eukaryota > Metazoa > Chordata > Mammalia > Diprotodontia > Petauridae > Petaurus > Petaurus breviceps. The sequence continues at coordinate 5,288,023 of NW_027187289.1, forward strand.
TTTTATAGAAATAATATTGAACTATACCTGTAAACAAGCTGGAGCTCTACCCTGGGGTTTGTTGACATCCACAGCTACTAGCTGCCATCCTCCAGCAGCATCTTCATGAAACATCTTCAAGACAAAAAGGAAATGGATAAATACGAATGCAATCATATTAATAGGTAAATATGGCAGGTCAACAATCTATCTTTTATATATGTATAGCTTTTGTGTAAATATTCATCATGCTGTTCCTTACCATTTTTAATTTCTAGCATTGTTATTTTAAATCAATGTGAAAAAAACATTTTAGCTACCACATATAGAGCTCATTATTAAAAGTATGTCACAGTAATACAGAAATTAGGTGAAGGTAAATAAATCAAGTTGAACATTGCAATGCCTTTAACATGGTATACATGTAGCATAATGCCAATGAAATGTAATTGTCACAAATTTCCTGAGAGAATGTTCTCTGTTGAAATAAAGTACAGAACAATTATAAAGTCTTTTTGAGGAGATATGTGATTAGGTATAGAGGCTGATCTTAAAGTAGGAAACTGACACTGCTACCAGTATAAAAAGGAAAGAATATTTAAAGTAGGCCAAAACTGGGCTGTTGAGCTGAAAATTTATGCATATTTTAAAAACAAGCAGATATTTTTGACTAACTAGCTTTAAGTGTGTTTCTTAACACCAGGAAATTACCTCTGTTGCTTCTCAAATCTCCCACTGAGTTTCAAATGCGTTTTCACTCATTTTAGAGGCCATAGTCAAACCCACTATATCCACTGCTTATAACAAATATCTCACTTTTTAAATAGGTACCTGGTATAAAGAATTATTTTCCACTTACATTTTTTTCCACCAATATTTTCTCCTCTCAGTCCCTTCATGAAATAAGAATTTTTATTTACTAACCAATACTAATACTATGCTATCTCTATTATAGAACACCATTTAAAAATGTGAATTTTGGGGGCGGCTAGATGGCATAGTGAATAGAGCACCAGCCCTGAAGTCAGGAGGACCTGAGTTCAAATCCGACCTTAGACACTTAACCCTTACTAGCCATGTGACCTTGGGCAAGTTGCTTAACCCCAACTGCCCTCAAAAAAAGGCAAAAAAAATGTGAATTTTTTTCTGCCTCGTACACTTACATCCTTGTGTTAGACTGACCCTTTATTCACTAATGAAATAATAGAGGAAATATGAGAAGGTGTGACATGCCATAACTTTCATGTCACATGACATAGGGCAAACTTCTGATAGCAGGTCATTTGATAGTTTGACTATATTAAAAGACAAGTAGTTGTTGCAGAAGTTGTAAAGTGTGAATGACACAATTCAGAGAGGATGTAGGGCTCAGAAGAACTAGAAGTGTGAGTAAAAATATGTGTGTGAGTGTGTGTGTGTGTGTTCACTTGCTAAGACACAATGTAACGACAATTATTATTTACATCAGGCAACTGCCTAAGATGTCAAGAACACTGTGAATTCCATCTGCCTAGGCATAGGCTTCATATCTTTTTAGCAGGAAACAAGTCAATTTACAAATTATACTCTGGGAAAGAATCACAAACAACCCATTACTCCATAAGTCAAAGTCTTACTCTGAGACCATATAAGCTAACTCGAAATCTCTTTCTTCAAAGTCATTGAAAAAACGTGTTTCCTTCTAAGGACAAAAGGCCAAATCAATCCTGTCAGTCATAAGCAAAAAACCCTCTGTTGATATATCCTGTGTTCTCTTATCATGGCCTCAAGATCCCTGGGGCACATATTTTCTTTGATCAGCAGCAGACTAATTTTCTCTGTTAAATTAATTTTTCTATTGGACAAAAATCAAATAAATCAATTTAATCATCAGTAAAAAATATGCTGCCAAGGTCACTTCTTTGTGTGAAATGAAGGAAAGGACATGCAAATGTGTTCAGTTTCTGTCTAGTCTTTCGAATCATGAGTGAGGTTTTGATCATTTGGGGCAGAAAAGAATGAATTCAATTTTACTAAGGTTATCTAAGCAGACTTTCTGCAACAACTGTTTGCAAAGCAGGCCTTGGGCAGATGTAGAGGTCCTTTTAGCTTCTAGGCATTCTCTAAGGGTAGTTGTCATTAGAAGCAGCTGATTGCATAGTGGATAGAGCTCAAATCTGGCCTCAGACACTTACTAGCTATATGACTGTAAGCAAGTCAGTTAACCTCTGTTTGCTTCAGTCTCCTCAACTATAAAATGAGGGTAATAATAACACCTAGTCTGCAGGGTTGTTGTAAGGATTAAATGAGATAATATTCGTAAAAAGAACTTAGCAGAGAGCCTGGCACAGAGTAGATGCTAATCAAATGCTTATTCTTATTCCTTCCCCTTCCCTATACATCCCTTCTTTACTTAAGAGAGAGGTTTGTGGCAAAAGTAGAGTGATCAAATCAGCCCAATAAGAAGCTAAATATGGAAGCAAAAAAAGATAATTGTCTATTGATGATTATCTACACCATCTAGCAATAGCCTTGTCATTAAAAATGTTTGATTCTTTAAAAAAATTTGAGGGGCAACTAAGTGGTGCAGTAAATAGAGCACCAGCCCTGAAGGCAGGAGGACCTGAGTTGAAATCTGGCCTCAGATACTTGACACAACTAGCTGTGTGACCTTAAGCAAGTCACTTAACCCCAATTGCTTTGACTTCCTCTCTCCAAAAAAATCTGGTGCAATTTCCCAAAACCATCCAATAACCAGTGATTGCTTTTGACCCCTGAAATATTCTTCCTGAATTAGAACTATTAACTTCAACTTTATAGGGATTTACTACCTGTGAAATCTCCGGGACATATAGGGTTACAATTGTTAGGGATAAACAATGATGGATGATGAAATTCAAAGCTATTTAGGATCTATTGAGGGTGAGGGTGAGGGTGGATTCAATGTATATATGGGAAAAAGTAATGAAGAACTCTGAGGGTAGCATACTGAAGGATTACTTGTATAGAGAACCAACTAAAAGATACCAAACATAATAGGGAAAAATGGATAAAAACCAAGTGAATATTTTAGCTTATTCATAGAAGGAAAAAAGTCTTTCTTACTTCTCTTGCACTCTTTTTACTTATAAGAATAATCTCATTTCCTTTCACATATATGTGTGCATGTCTGTATACATATACATATGTATGCATACATATGTGTATTATTTTTCAAGTCATAAATACATTGGGAATCTTTTAAAAAGTAATCATCTAGAAACTAAATGTAGTCATTAGTTACACAAGCTAATCAGGATGGGTATACAGCTCAACTTCATTTTTAAGTAATAAACTAAAAAACTCTTACTATTTCAAACTGTTTTACCATAAGCAATATAATACAAAAATATATAATATAATGAAAATAATGTATTAATAATTATATTAAACCATACATTCAACTTTCCTAAATTTAATTCTCATTTATCACTTTCCATGACTGAAGTATTATTCTGTTGCTATGACTTCTTATTTCAATGTATGTCCCCATCACACTGTAAACTATGAAGAACCTTCCTGGTCATTGCACTCACTAAAGTGATTTCAAATATTTTCACATATATATATATATGTATATTTATAATATATTAGAATAATATTTTATTATATGTTTTCTTATATATATTTAAGAAGTTTTTAATATGCATATTTCTAATATGTTTTCATGTGGAGACAAGTATCTTTTAATTTGATATAAATTTTAATTTTTTAAAACAAGCTTTTTGCCTTAAAACTTGAAGTGGTACACATTTTTTTTTTGTGAGGGGAGTAGAGTTTTCCTTATCAAAAGACTTTTTCTTTTCTATTCTATTATTAAACATACTGAAGTTGAACAAAGTATTAAAGGGTACAGAAACTACCTTCTACATTTTAATGTCTTAGTAATGGCATTTTCATGATCTCTTGGTGGGATGGGTAGGACGAATAAGAACAATTTCATTTCCCTTCTCTGCTCTCATTCTTTGACTTCTTCCCCTTTCCACTCCCAGACTTTTAATATTAACTCTCATCAATCTCTAATAGAATCTAACTTCTCATTCTTATGGTGCAGAAATGTCCCTTACATTGTTAGAAAAATATACTGCATATACTAACAGTGGTAACCTACCAACGATGACTACTTCCTTACACATAAACCCATCACATGCCGCTATAAATCCCATGCCAGATGTTAGGTTAAGCACAGATGCAGTGCTTGATAAATTTAGGGCCAGAGGCAAACCAAATCTTATAAATAACAACTGGAACTAAAATATTATATTAAATTGGAACAGATAATAACAGTTATTAATATAACTCATTTAAAGTTAGCAAATTTACACATATTATTTCCTTTGAGCTTCACAAACGCTTTGTGTAGTAGATATTGGTAACCCTATTTTACAGACAAGTAAATTCAGGTAAGTGATTTGCTCTCAGTAAGTACTGGCAGAGGATGTCAACCTAGGTTTTCCTGTGGCCCCAAGGAACACTAAATAATCACCCACCCTAAGGATCTACCTAGATTCCTTATTCCTACTATCAGTATGCTCAGAGATTACTAGCAAAGTCATTCATCCTGTAGTGGTTGTATTAACCAATTCATTTGAATAAATGATGTGATGAGGGATGTTTTATGGCTTTTAGTTTGTTTCTCAGTGCAGCTGTCCATCCCAATGGGGAAATACCAAGCATTTAACTGAAATCTTTATAAATAGTGTGGACCCTCTGGGTAGAAGAAGTAGATTCTCCTATCATAGAGACTCATCTTGACATCAGGTCTACACCCATAAGGACATGATACCTATACATAGCTGCCTATCATTCCTGTCCCACTTTTCTCTCTGCATCTCTGCTGAATATTAAACAAGCATTTCCACTGTTATAATTTCATCAGGAAACTTAATTGTTTTTGTTAACTACTCAAGTTTTTGTAACATCCGTTTCCACCTCATTCTTCTAGTTTTCTGTTTTGTTTTGTTCATTTTGTTTACTGACCTCTGCAAGCTTTTTTTAGACCATTGACTACAGAAAACTTCAGGCATTTGGCTATGAGAATGTGAATGAAAAGTGGTTGTTGTACAGTTTTTAAAGGTAGGAACAGTCCTTTTGCCTCCAGCAGCAAGCATTAGAGACAATTACATCTAAGCTGACATACTACAAAGTCTCAGTCTCCTTCTTTGTCTGACAAAAATGCAATTTGCTTCTCTCAACCCCCTGACAAGTATCTAACAGGGGATGTTTAATCACTTAAGAATATGCTGACCAAATGACAAGTTCACTTTTTGATTTGTTTAGAGAATTCCCTGATGAATACTTTACAAATTCAAACAACCCAGAGGTAAAAGAGAGGAAGAAAGCCACCCTCCATTTTTGTAACAATTATGGACTTATGAGATAATTCCCACCATTCTCTTATTTGTTTGTTTTGTTTAGTTTTTTGTCAGAGGCTTCTTTATGACTTAGCATGAGCAGAAAATTTAACTGTTTATGAAAAGGAGCATTAATTCCTTTCAGTGGGGCTCATGTTTAGATTTTTTTCCCCTCCAAATATCACAGATGTAATAGAAATAGAATAAATGCAGTTCTTTCCATGCTATACCCTATAGTGAGCATGAGAACCACTTGCCATGGTGCTCCTAGGGAGGTGGGAGGGAAGGAAGGGCTGGTTGCTAGGCAGTGTAAATGGTGTTTTTGTAAGAGGCTGAAATACATGTATTTCTGTTGCTTAGCAACTGGGTCCACAGCAGTAGATTTTTTCATCATCTAGATTTCCCGCAAATTTTTGTGTTATTTCCTCTGTTGAATTTCAAGATGTTTTCCAACTGATTTACCAACTTTCTCTACCTCTTTGCCACAAAATTATTTGACCCAGCTCTGGTTTCTTTCTTTATTTTTCTTTTTTTTGAAGTAAATACATACTAGGTTATAATTCCAAATTAAAAACCTACCCTGAGAGGTGCTTTTGGATAAGATTTGATTTCTAATTGTAGTATTTACCTTATAATATTGCAGCTGATTAAACAACTGTGTGTAGAGCCATTTTAAATAAACTCAGGTACATTTGAATGTAAGATGTATGGGCAGGTTCATACTGCAATATTATTGCAATTTCTAATGCAGCAAAAATATACACAACTCTTAGAGTAGATCTTGTCTAGTCCTGAGACCAATTATAAAACTTAACTGAAACATGTTTCAAGTTTCACAGCAAAGATAGGTTAGTATAGGTGAAAGCATTATACTTAACTTCTTACTTTGAAGTTGATGGATATGTTATGTACCTTCTTGAATTCAATTTGGATAGTATTTGCCTCTTTATATTATAGCTTATGTACAAATTTTAAAAGTTCTATGTAAAAGTAAGAATTCTACACAAGAATGCTATTGCATTTAAATCAATAAGCAGGAAAAGTCTGTTTTAGGTATTTAAGTCAGTATTTGATAGCTTATTTTTGGAATATGTTAAATATTTCAAAGAAAAAAATGTACCTTGGATCTATGGCAAAAACAGGCATCCTTAATGCCCTTAATAAGTTTATTTTATAATTCAAGATAAGAAATAATGGGTCCTTGGATTACTACTCATTTTATTCCTGTATTTTTCACATCATCATAATCTATTTCTCTCTGCCCCTCTCTCTCTCACACAAATATGCTAAAAAGAAATAAGAAAAACAAAAACGTATATTATCTATTTCCTTCCCCTTTATGCTAGAAGATGACAATTTCTAAATCTTCTCCTTTCTGTCCATCTGAAAAAAAAGGCTTGGACCTGTAATGCCATCCCATTTAACACCTGTACTCCTTCCTGTTGATTTTAGCAAAGAGGCAATAAAGTATAATGGATAGGTTTCTGGATTTGGAGTCAGGAAAATATGGGCTTAAATCCCACCTTAGAAAATTTACTAGCTTTGTTAACCTGAGCATGTCACTCAATTTTTCTGAGTCTCAGTTTCCTCATCTGCAAAATGTGAATAATAATAGTATCTACCTAAAAGGGCTTTTCTGAGGATCAAATGAGGTAATATATGCCAAGTGCTTATTAGCAAAACTTCCAGGGTCATGTAAATATCAGCAATTATTAGATCTAAAGGAAATAGAAGCTTTTTGTAAACATAAAGAAGACCCTATGGAAAGCAAAGAGTTGAAGTGGAGAGGGGAGGAATTCTTCTTTGTTATATTTATAGACTGGGATGTATTTCCCTTTCTAATGATTCTAGTTACATGGTACAGAGGATGGAAGTCTGGAACTAGTCAGAAGGAAATGAGTTCAAATTCAGCTTCAGGCACAAGCTATTTAACCTTGAGCAATTCACTTAACCTCTACTTTAGTTCCCTTATCTGTAAAAAGGATATTATAATAACAGCACATACCTGTAAACACTATCATTGAGACAAAGTATGTTGCAAATCTTAAACTATATAAATGTTAGTTGATATTTTGATTATCAGTTATTATCACATATTCAAGTGTAAATTGATGATCATTAAAGAAACTATAGGTGAGGTGAGCATAAAATTTCTAAGAAAATAAATTTTCCAACTGCTGTATCTCAGAAAAGTTCTTAGATCTTTTTTTTTTGGTCTTCTGATCTAAGATACATGAGAAAGGAGAGCAAAACATCCTCATAGCCCACATGATATGGGGAGGGCTAAAAATGAGGATGCAGATTCTGATTCTTAATATTCCAGTAATGTCCTACTCATAATCTTGACAGGGTTGTGATGTGACCTTGGGCTCCTGAAGTCCATATAAATGGAAAAGAAGCTAGGGCAAGTTTCAATGAACTGGAAATGTTGCAAACACACACCTGACAATGTGTTTTTTTTTATCTATTCTCCAAGATCCTATCCCTTAGCTAAGCTTGGAAAAGGATGAGAATGAGGAGATTGACTCCCAAATCTTATTCGGGAGTGGGAACCCATGATGGCCGTGAGGTGGTCCCTGGGTGTGGTCTTTTGACTGAGTCCAAGTTTTACAGAACAATCCTTTTATTAAGGGGATTTGTTCTGTGAAGTTTGGATTCAGTCAAAGGGCTGCACATGGGAACTTAAAGGGCTATATGGGGTCTTGAGGCTGCAGCTTCCCCCCCTCTACATATAATTCGGCATAGCAATATACTTTGCATTAAGTCACAGAAGGGTTGTGATCTGCTTCAAGTAACAGGATATTCACATGGAAGAATCTGCAGGCCTTTTTTTTAAAATGCTAAGTCATTTACATATTTCATGTTTGACATTTATCAAAACTATTTTTCTTAGAATTAATTAAAATGTTGCCAATGTTTTACCTGTGTGGTAGCTGTTGAAGTAGTGCTGCTCCTGGATCCCCACATCTGTTGGAACTGCACCCTGATTTCTGCAAATGTTTCAATAATGACGGCAATAAATACATTCTGAAGGGGGGAAAGAGATATATAAATCACACTTACCATAAGACTCAGCAGAAGTGGAGGAAACTTAGTAGAAATTCATTAGAACATTCATATGCCTGACAGATTTATCACAGTAAATTATACAATACCTTAACAAGCCAGGCAAGAAAGAATATTAAGGTGATAAAATAGAAGTAAGAACGCCATCTTGGAAAGCTGTCAATTGCTCGGTACATGAGGAAGACCCAGCCTTCTTGCGAGGCAGCCTCATACACAGTGAAAATGCTTGTACCTGTTGACAGAAAGGGCAACAGGTGGTGTTTCTTTTTTAGATGAAAATACTTTTCTCAGAAAAAAATCAACTTTTGTCTACTTTCCTTCTTTTAGAGACAAAAGTTCTCCCAGAAGGATTATGCTTCAGATGACACTTTATTGTTTTTTTGTTGTTGTTGTTCTTAAAACTTAACGAAGGTAAGCTATTCCTGTAATGTAAGAAATTAAATTCTAGGTATTTCATTCACAAAGAGGCAATTCAGAGACCATCTAGAGATGGTGAAAAGCCATCTAGAGACTTTAAACTTTAAATTGTTAACATAAGGGTACCATGAAAATGAAGTAAAGAGATAACAAGACACCAAGGCAACCTAAATACTTCTGGTTCAAAAGATCATATTTTACATGTATTCTTGGCATCTATGGAGCAAAAAAAATAAAATGAACTTGTTATATATGAAATACATTTAAAACTATGCTTTGGATTTGAAGCACTACTTCAGAAAGATGAATCCATTTTGGCATCTTCAAATCAATATCACCAAGCCCATCTTTGTTTTATGAATTCTCTACTGAATATCAAAGTATTAACTAGTTAAGCACCAAATGTTATTTCAGATTTTCTGACAACATTATCCTGTCCCAAATCCTTCCTCGCAACAGGAAGAGTTAATAGGTAAATAGAATATAAGCATATTACTGACTATATAGACAAAACAAAATTTCCAGGTGCCAACAAGCCTTAGGGCTTGCTTAGGAAATTAAAAAAAAAAGAACCTCAAACTCTTTAAATTGAATATAGGTGATGTTTTTCATTGTTCCAATTTCCTTTGGGTTTTGGTTTCTAATGAATTTATAAGAAAACTGATGCCCAGGTGATCTCTAAGCAAAATAGAAAAGACTTATTTGTTTGAATGACTATGACAAGAATCATCAGTAGAAAAAAAGAGCACATTCAGGCAGATGGTGGAGTTAGTAAAGGATAAAGGGATTATAATAACATATATGAAACTAGATCTTTAGGTAAGCCCACAGTTAAGTTTAACAGAGTGATACGAAAAACAAACCATACCTACCAGCAAGGTAGCTTTACACATAATTGCAGCTTCATGGAACAAATAAAATTGACTATAACAAATAAAAGTATTTCATTTCCATCTAAGATAATTGTTATTGAATTCTAGCTCAAAGTAGTATAGATAACCACAGAAAACTGACATTGAAGACTAAATTTTATTTATAAATTGCTTGTTTTCTACTGAAAAGTGGAAATTTATATTATAAACAAAAATAACCTGGTCCACTGATGCAACAAGATTTCCAATGCTATTTTAGGGGAAAGGAGTTGACTCAATTTAATTCAGTTCAACAAATGTACTAAGCTCCTACTTTGCATGAAACTTATTGTGCTAAGTATTCAGAATACCAAGATAAAACAAATGAAATGGTCTTGTCCTCATGAAACTTGGAGTCCAATGGATTCAGAAGGGGTTGAAATGACTAGATGTTTAAAAAGTGTTATTTTAAGTCCACATCAACTGGAAAGGAAATCTCTAGTTGGAGAAATTGGGGAATTCCATATAATTCAGAAGGGTGGTTATCCGGTTTGTCACATTACTTATACTATTAGTCTTGATTGTATAGGTTGACCAAATTAGAGAAAGGTAAAAATGAAAACAGTCAATTCTTAGTCACTGAGTCCAACACAGTATTTATAATGGGAACAATATTCACTCCAATGAAGTTTAGATACAATCACTAGATTAATAAGTCCATGCTATTTTTGTAATCTATGACTACTGATAAAATTGTTCAGAAAATGCTTCTAATCCAAATGAGCTTTGAAAGTTGTTTTTAAGAGTGGTGATGGATTTAGATTGATTTATCCATTCAGTTGGGCATCTGGAAACTAGTGTGATACACATTTTATGGAAATTGATAGGGACTTTGAATGTGGCTATAAGCTGGGGGTTCGGAAGATGAAAAATATCAACCACGAAGAAAGAAAAGTTGGAGGAACTATTTCCAGAGAGCAGAACTGGAACCAGTGACTCTAAGGAGGCATATTTTGACTCTCCCTCCACACACACACACACACACACACACACACATATATATATGTATATATATGCATCTCACATACACACATATATGTATATATGTCTTACATAAATACATATACATATATGGAGCTCCCATTCACTGGAAATATTTAAACAGAGACTTTTGAAGACACCAAATAGAGGAATCAAGCATTGGGTAGACTGTGAGATGAGATGACTTTTCAGTTCCTATGGATACTAGAGGGATATTTCTAAATTTCCTTCCAAAGCAATTAATCCTGTGTCAAAGAAATAAAATCTTTACAGATAAGTAAATAGGAAATATAGAAAAAGTAAATTGGGAGGAAAGCATTAATAATTGGGGGGGATAAGGAAAGGATTCATGCAACAGATGGCACTTGAGCTAAGCCTTGAATAAAATTAGGGATTCCATGAGGCAAAAATGAGGAGAGAAAGCATCCCAAGCATTGAGGATAGCCTGTTTGAAAGCATGGGAGAAAGGTAAGAAATATTACTTATGAAAAACAGTAAATAGGGCAGATTGGAATGCATATACTCTAAAGTACATGAATAGGAAAGAAATTGGAGATCAGACTGGAATGACAAATTGGGGTCATATCTGAAGCATATTAAATGCCAAGCAATAAACTGGTATTTTATCCTAGCTGCAATAGGGATAGGTTAGTGTGCCAGGCCTGAAGTCAGGAAGACTCATCTTCCTGTATTCAAATCTGATCTCAGACACTTATTAGCTGTGTGAACCTGGGCAAGTCACTTAACCCTGTTTGCCTCAGTTTCCTCATCTGTAAAATGATCTGGAGAAGGAAATGGCAAACCAATCCAGTATCTTTTCCAAGAAAACCCCAGATGGGGTCATGAAGAGATGGACACAACTGAAATGACTGAAAAATAGCAACAAAGATGTAATAGGCAGCCACCAAAGTTTCTTGAGTGACACAGTCAGAACTGCATGTACCCTGTGGCTCTGCACACTATTTTCTCCAATGTCTTACAACGAGTCACAGAAATGTCTACATAACACAGCTCTTAGATGTTTGAAAAGGAGAGATTAAAGATGTAGGGAGCCAGATGGCCAAAGGTGTCAGAAATGATAGGAAGGGACAGTGGCCTGCCCTCTATTCAGGTGGATGAGGTTAGCCCTAACAAGCAGGTCTCCAAATCTGAAACCTGAAAGATACAAGAAAGCCTTGGAGGCTAGGAGAAGGAGCTCACATTAGATGGCACTATAACACTATAACACCCTGCCTATTCAGTCTTCTTTCATATTTCTTTTCAATTGATGGTTTTGTCCTTACTATTAACCTTCAAGTAATGTCACTTTTCCTAGCCATGGGCTTTAATCAGTTTGTGCCTCCAGATAACTCCTTTTAAAGCCTTCATTCTCTTTAGATAGAATTGACTAAGGAGGCCATAAATTTCCCCTGAATTTTTGAGCTGCATCTTAGGGCAGATGAGCTAGATCCTTACAATTCTGGTCAATGTTTGTGACTGCAAACAAATGACCCCAAGTTTCCAAGGGCAAAATAATTTATCTTTTCTGACTCAAAGGGTATTTTCAATCATACTTTGCAAAGACTATCCAAGAATATGGCAGGAAGGAGAAGCAAATAATCATGGTCTTCTTATTTTCCTGTTTATTGACTTTTATATTTTCTGTTTGGCAGAGACCTGTCTCTTAGAAGATTAATCTCTTGATCTTTAAAATTTCAGTCCTTCTAGTTTCATCCGGACACCAAACCAAATAACAAAATACCAAGAAAAGTGAAAATAAGAGGATAAGCCTCTAAATTGTCTGAGCATAGGAAAAAGTCACATCCTACCCATTTCTACATTTGATACTTAATATCCTGAAAGAATTAATCACAAGTTACCAAATGTCCTACCTAACAACCAAATGACGACAACATTAGCTTGAATAATCAGAGGATTGGCTCAATGTTATTCTTATATCTAAAGATTCCTATTTCTGCTTGAAGTGTTAATAAAACATATCTTAAAATAAATCCAAGAAGGCTAATTCATACTTTGGCCCGAACAATGAATTACATTTTGTTATTGGCCATATCACAGAATCATAAAACATTAGAACAGGAAGGGACCTTCATCCTACCCACTCATTTAATAAAGGAAGATCCTAAGAAACAGAAAATAACTTGCTTAAGGTAACAGCTAATTATTTTTGTTTTCAAGGATTTAAATAGCACTTCCCTCTACTTTTGTTAGGAAGAATATCTGATTTATAAATGACTCAAATGATTAGATTAATTCTCTCAAACTCTTCAGTAGAATGAAGATTTGGATAAATATTTTCCTACTCTAATGGTGTGACACATATAGAACATTAGGATTCTGGGGCTAAGTTGCTGAGACACAGACTCTGGCAGGTTCTACCAAGCTGAAAGGCTTCAGGTCTTGGTCTTCCCATGGCATGTGTATCTGTATTATGAGGACTAAAGAAGACTTATCAGCAGAAGGCTGTCTACAAGGTGGCAGTATTTTTGGCATTGAGGGGGCAGCCACCAGTCACTAAACCATATACTGAGTCCTAAAAGTGATATAATATATATCATTTAAAAGAGTATTATCAGTTTTCTTTTATATTGTGTGTCTTAGGAAATATTTGTAGCTGTTAAGTCATTTCAGTCACAGCCAGCTCTTCATTACCCCTTTTGGAGTTTACTTGGTAAAGATACTGGAGTGGCTTGCCATTTCCTTCTCCAGCTCATTTTACAGATGAGTAAACTGAGATAAATAGGGTTAAGTGACTTGCCCAAGGTCCCATAGCTGGATTTGAACTCAGGTCTTCCTGACTTCATGCCCAGTACTCTATCCACTGTGCCACCAAGCAGCATAATGAATTGTAAATAAGGCTGACCCCATTTCTATATTCATAACCTCCCCTCAACAAAAAAATAGGCTTTGACATTAACTTCTAAACCCTTATAACCTAGAGAAAAATATAATTTAATTAAATTATTCGCTCCATTTAAGACATTTGAAGCTCCTGAATTTATGGATTATTAGGGTGGCTAATTCATGAGGAAATGAAAAAAAAATTCCACCAACAAGATAGGATAAGTAGGATTTCCAGTTAATCAACAGATACCTAAAAAAGTTTAAAAAAAAGACCAACCTAGCTAAATTTCACTACAGACATTTTTCTATTCAGATATAGAATTTTTAATCATTAAAGATTATACTTATGTTAAGGATTCATGTTACAATTAAAGATAAAGTCTGGGCTAATCAGGAATTGATCTACAAAGTCACTAAATAGAATCCTGTTTGTTGCTTTGTTATAGAAGACAAATATTTATTAGTTTGGGCAAGATCCCCTGCCCTAAGAAGATAGTGCCTGAGATTAAAATTTGACAAAGACTTAAAAAAGAAATAACAGACTCCTGGCCAGGGATGGAGTGTACCTCAAGAAAGCTGGTAAGCACATATTTGACTGGTATCTTGGAAACCCAACCAAATTAAAGAGAAAAAAGTAGATGAAGGACAAAACTATGCACAAAACTGAATATCATTGCAATGAAGGAAGTATAGTAGTTGAGAAAACAAGAAAATTTAAAGAAGACATACTCCAATAAAAGAGCTAGAAAGGGGTGTGTGCAAGTGTACATATGTATTTGTTGTGTATGTGTATGTGCTTTATAGTCACATCTATGAACATGTAAAATAAAATATGTCCCACTCACAGGAGTACTTCCTTTACCATTTCACTAAGAGGTGTACTACAATAGTAAAATGGGTTGCTATGTCTGGGTAAGCCACCAGATGGTGGTCCAAGCCTTGAGCTCCCAATATGAATAACCACAATAACTTTCTACTCTAGAAACCTGCAAGTCCCCGGTATTCCTCAGTCATCCTGTATATGTGTAAACTGTATTTTCCTTCTCTGGAACTGTAATAAAGTATTTCCCAGGATCTTACAGAATCTAAGGGTATGATTTAATTCTCCCTCTCCCCATCATACTTTACTCAGTTTATGTTCCTCTCCATCCCACAGGATCAGAATTTCTTTTCCAGCTTCCCATGACTCTAAAGAGTTACTTACATACAGAATAGGATATATTTATGGAAGAAATCCAACGTGAAAGATAAAGCACCATAAACCCATATAATAAATTCAACAAGCCACAGTATTTTGTGCCCATAAGAACTTCTCTCCTTTCCAACGTCCACCTTTCTCTTCCTGCTGATACTGAGATAAGGGTATCTCAAAGTCCTTAATGCTAAATAATGCTTGGGCGGTTGGGAGGAAAAAGAAGCTGATTTAACACTGTCCTATTCAGCACCGTATCTCGCCCTCTCCCCTTTTACTGTCTGACCAGTGACAAGTAAAAGGTTCTGACCTCTGCTGGGATGATGTTCTCTTCCTCGGAGTAGACAAGTGAAATATATGGCTCAGTAATTTAGCGGGCTGGTCACCAGAGGTTGTGATGTCAGAAAGTGACTTTCTGCTTTCTCTCAGTGGCTCTTCAATGAATCCCTTAGAGTGTTTCTGTCACCAGGTCAATGGCTACTATGCCATCTCTGCTTTCTCATTGTTCTCCAGAGACCCTGGTCTCTTCCAGTGTTGCTGCAGAGCCTGGCCATGATCTCTATTAAAATTTAAAAAAATGACCACCTCTAAGCAATTTACTCACCTGGAGAAACCTACCACCATGCTGTCCATTTCTTTGCAACCTTAAAAAGTTCATGGTTCAGGGAATAAACAACGAGGGAGAAGAAGGAAGCTGGGGTAGATTACAGTGGAGGAATAAATCAGGGGTCCAGTAAGAATAACATCAGGAGTACTAAAGTTTGGAATAAAGAGAGACTGCTGAAAAAAATCTAAGAATAAAAGAAAGTATTGTTATTTTGTTTTAGCTATATAGAAGTTTGCTAGGGATTGAAGGGATGATGACAAATGACAACAGAAAGAAATCAAAGGTGCTTAATTCTTACTTTCCTTCTCTTTTCTCTACCAAAAGAATTACCTTAGAATTGGAAAGAACAAAACATAAATTGTTAATAACTGACAGCCAAGATAAGTAAAGAGGGTGCATCAAGCTGCCCTTGATGAATTCAACATGACGAAGATAAACAAAATTTACAGGTACTAAAAGTGTGATTGCTGAAATATTTTCAATAATTGAAAGACCACAAAGAATTGGAAAGATTTCACAAAACTGGAGAAGGGCAAATATTGTTCCGCTTTAAAAAAAAAAAGGGGGAGAGAAGGAAGATAGAGAATGGTACTTGAAAAATTTTACAGGCCTATGAGCTTCACTTCAACTCTTGGTATGATATTAAAATTGTTTGTTAAAGATATGGCTGTTAATATCTAGAAAAGGAAGAAATGACTACAAAGAAGCAGATTATTTTCATTTAGAGCAAAACTTCCATATTTCCTTATGTTCTTTTTTTATTTTGATGGGATTATTAAACTAGTAGATCAGGACATAGCATAGATAGTTTCCCTGTTTTTTTTTGTTTTATTTTGTCTTTAGTAAAGTTCTTCAATAAAATATTTTCATACATTTTTGGGGGAATAGATGGCAAGACATGTTGTACCAGAAAACTGCCATTATATTTTTCATGAGATCCCAAGAGCCACAATAGGAAATGAAAGAAATTCAATTCACATATACTTGTGAAATTTAAGGAGACCTTTTGCTGTGAAACAGAAATGATGTAATTAAATAAGGACACCGTTCAAACAAAGAATTATTAAACTTGACAATAGCTACTTAAATATGACTAATTAATGATTCTAAGAGTTAATATTATTTGTAAATGCTTGTATTTGCTGGTTCAACTTTGGTTTTAGTTGTGGATATAGACCTGGATAAGTACAAAGAAATAATTCAGTCACCTGTACAGAAGAACATCATTAATGTGAAATTTCCCTCCCTCCTTTAAAAAATGGAATTAATCCACCCATATTTTGAGAGGTCCGTTTTTATGACTCTTTGTGTCATGAAATGACCCTGGTTTTTATGCTATGCCAGAAGACTACATAATGTGGCAGATTATATCATGGAAAAGAAAATATCCCAGTATATTTATGGAAAGAGAGACCCCTCATCCTAAGTTTGTTCACCAGGTAGGTGATGGACCTTTTCATCTTTTTTTTTTAATCACAGTAATGTATTAAGCCATCTGCTTAAGACAGACGGATTGACATCTCTATTGGTAGAAGGATAACCCACAGCAATGAAAGCCCAAATTTTCCATAATTCAACAAGTTCAAATTAAGTACAAATAAGTTTATAATGTCAAAAAACAGTACTTCTCTCTGTTCTATAAGAAACTAGTATCTCATGATTATAAAATTACTGTAACATTTTTGAAATGTTTTCATTGAAATTTTTTGAGAGCAGACATGAACAGTTACAATCCTCCAAAGAATTTTAATTCTGATGTGTTTACTATTAGGAACTTCATTTATCTGTCCTTATATAGCGGCAACCACACTGGCATACCCAGGATGGCTGCTAGCAGAGGTTCTTAGATTTGCTTTACTAGGAAAGATAGCTGTTTAAGGAGTTCACAATCTTTTTAAATTACATTCACTAGTTCAGGGGAAAATTCAGCACCCTGAACTTCAGAGAAAATACAAACAGAGAAAACATAAGCAGAGAAATAAAGAACAACAGGCCTCTGACTGCCTGGATCAACTATACACTTTATACACATCCCTGGATCAAGAGAGCCTTTACATCTGAGCACTCTGGGAGCTTTGAACATATGGTCATTTAGAACCTTGACCAGGAAATCACAAGATCCTCTTCATAAGTGAGCCCCCAAGGCAAAATACCAACTGAGAGTATATATATATATATATATATATACACTCTTCAGAACCAGAAGGCATCACAACCCTCTTGATTCAGTGCCTAATTAGAAATTAGCAAGAGATGTAAAGGTCTTCTTATAAGCAAGCCTCCCCTAAGCAAGCTTCCCTTAATGGACTCCAGGTGAGGCCTATTAATGGTCAGGAAAGATCTTATATGCCATTAACATTACACCTTACATGTCCAAATCACATGGAGGAATTGGCTTAACAAGTATTAAAATTTCAGGCTTATTCATTTCATTTCACTGGATGAGAAAGAAATAACTATTTAGAAATTTGATGCAGGAGAACAAGTAAGATCAAAATTGCAGTAAATTTTCTTGTGACTATAATATCAGTGTTGCTGGAGACAATAATCTCTGTGATACTATCACTCCTAGATTCAATAGTTAAGTAATCTTTACAGAAATAAAAGGGCTAGAAACCATGCCACCAGTATTGTATAAATGAGATATTTGCCAATTTTTAGGTTGCATCACAATACTGATATTTCTCACTATGTTTTTTTTAAATAGCCCACAAAGAAATACCTGGTTACATTTCACATACTGTGATTTATTCCTATTTTTTTCGGTTTTCATTTTTTCTTTTGTTTCAAAATTTCACTTTAGACTCAAACACCAGAATATAAATACAGAATAGAGAAAAGAAACAAAAACATAGCTGAAACTTAAGTACTGGAACTTAAATGCAAAGTTAGAAAGGGGAAAAAAAGCATGTCAGGTGCATAGGCGAACATAAGAGAGGATTCAAAATATGTAACAATAAATTGTCATTTCAAGAAAGCTTATATGAAAAATAATATTCTTCTTGAGAGTCTTACTTACACTGTGTAGAGATCTTACTTGTCCTCCTGCATCTCTCTTTTCTTTGATTCTTTGTGGCTTTTCTTCTCTACTGTGCACTTTTTTACTTTGTTCTTTTTTTCCTTCCCCCCAATCCTCTCTGCAGAAGGCCACAATAAAGTTTAGATATGTTTCCATATAGCTATAAATATATGCATACCCTCTGCCTCCCACCCACTTATTTAATCAAGATGTAGATATACAACTCAAGTAAATTAAAATCAACAACCATTTATTCTTTTCTTTTTCTTTTTGCTTTTTGGAAGGCAATTGGGGTTAAATGACTTGCCCAAGGTCACACAGCTAGTAAGTGTTAAGTGTCTGAGGCCGGATTTGAACTCAGGTCCTCCTGACTCCAGGGCTGGTGCTCTACTCACTGCGCCACCTAGCTGTCCCTTCAACAACCATTTATTAAGTATCTATTGTGTGCCAAATATTGTCCTAGTTGCAGGGACTACAGATATGTAAATAATCCCTGTCATCAAGGAATTAAGCTCAACTAGTTAGAAACATCAAATGCACAGATACAAAAAGTAGAAAATATATGTAAAATAGATACCAAGTAATTTTAAGGCACAGAGTATAAACAAACAGGGGTGTCAAGAAAGCCTTCTTATAGGAGGTGGCACTTGCACTAAACCCTGAAGGAATCAAGGAGTTTCAAGAGGTGGGGTTTAGCAGGGAGAACATCCTGAGATGCAATTTTTATAAAGGCATAATGGTTGATTATTTGGTACAAGGAATAGCAAGTAGGGCAGTTTGTCTGAAATTTAGCACAACAAAGAGGGTGGATAGAGGAGTTCTTTAAATGGTAAGCAGTTTGTATTTCATTTTAGAAGCAATCAGGAGCCACCAAAGTTTCTTGAGATAAGAAATGATATGGTTAGACCCCTGCCTAGAGAACATCAATTTAGAAGCTGTATGAAGGGGGCAGAGTCAAGATGGAGGAGTAGAATCAGGACTTCCACCCAGCTCCTCCTCCCACCCTCTCCAACTCATGTAAAAAATGACTCTGGACAAACTTTGGAGCTAGAGAACCCACAAAATGACACAGAGAAGCTAACCTCATACTGAGGACAGCCTGGCAGACCTGCAGGGAGTGGCCAGTGCAGTGCTCTGGGAGTCAACCCCAGCCCTGCACAAGCACAAGGTTTTAGCCTCAGGGCGGGCCTGACCAGCTGCCACCTGGAGGGACTTCAGGTCAACAGCAGCTGTGGAAGTTTCCAGAATTATCAACCGATAGATGCCAAGGACAAAGTGAGAGGTCAGTGCAGTGTGGACTTTGGGACCTGGGAATTTGGAGTGCAATCTGGCCTTTGCCCCTGGGGCAAGAAGTGGCTGAGGCTCCAAGGCAGTGCAGCCACCACCTCATTGTTGCTTCATAGCTTCTTGTCTGCAGATTGTAGGTCTGCAGACCAAGTGACCATTCTGAGGGGTAATTGCTCTTGCTTTAACCTGCTTGGATGCGGATTGCTGTCTAGGGTGGAGGTCCTGGGACATGTGAGCAGTCTGCCAGAGTGTGTGGAGGCCTCAGAGAGGGCACCCAACTAATATCTCCAGCAGCTTTGAAAATCCCAGTGTTTGGGATACAGCTCCTGTTTCTGGTAGCAGAGTTCTACTGTGGTAAAAGTCTCAAAAGTCAAGTAATTGAGTGGAAACATGAGCAAGCAAAGGAAGCAAAGAAAACTGATCAACGAAACTTTACACTCCTATTTTGGGGACAAAAAGGATCAAAGCATGGAATAGGAGGAAGATAATGAAGTCAGAACTCCTGCACCAAAAGCTTCCAAGAAATATATGAGCTGATTACAGGCCATGTAGGAGCTTATAAAAGATTTTGAAAATCAAATAAAAGAAGTGGAGGAAAATTCGGAAGAGAAATGAGAATGACGCAAGAAAATCATGAAAAGAGAGTCAACAACCTAATTGAAGAAAATTAACACCTTAAAAAGTAGAATAACTCAGATGGCAAAAGAGGCACAAAAAGGAAATGAGGAGAACGCCTTAAAAAGCTGAATTTGAAGAATCTCAAAAGCTCACTGAAGAGAATTATCCTTCAGAATTAGACTGGAGCAAATGGAAGCTAGTGACTTTATGAGGAATCAAAATACTATTAAACAGATCCAAACAAAAGAAAAAATAGAAGGCAATGTGAAATCTCTCATTGGAAAAACCACTGACCTGGAAAATAGATCCAGGAGAGATAATTTAAAAATAATTGGACTACCTGAAAGCCATGATCAAAAAAAGAGCCTAGAAATCATCCTTCAAGAAATCCTCAAGGAAATTGCCCTGATGTTTTAGAACTGGAGGGCAAAATAGAGGTTGAAAGAATCCACTGACTATCTCCTGAAAAAGATCCCAAGAAGGAAACTCCTAGGAATATTATAGCCAGGTTCTGGGGTTCCCAGATCAAGGAGAAAATATTACAAGCAGCCAGGAAGAAATAATTTGAATATTGTGGAAACACAATCAGGATAACTCAGGACCTGGCAGCTTCTATATTGAGGGATAAAAG
The DNA here is from genome assembly GCF_028583685.1 of Petaurus breviceps papuanus. NCBI lineage: Eukaryota > Metazoa > Chordata > Mammalia > Diprotodontia > Petauridae > Petaurus > Petaurus breviceps. The sequence continues at coordinate 5,308,947 of NW_027187289.1, forward strand.
GGCTTGGAATATGATATTCTGGAAGCCAAATGAGCTGGGATTAAAACCAATAATCACCTACCCAGCAAAACTGAGTATCATGTTTCAGGGGAAAATATGGTCATTCCATGGAAGAGAGGACTTTCAAGCATTCTTGGTGAAAAAAACCAGAGTTGAATAAAAAATTTGACATTCAGATACAAGAAGCAAGAGAAGCATGAGAATGTAAACAGGAAAAACAAATCATAAGGAACTTATCAAAGTTGAAATACTTATATTCTTACATGGAAAAACAATAATTGCAGGGGCGGCTTGGTGGCACAGTGAATAAGAGTGCTAGCCCCAGAGTTGGGAGGAACTGGGGTCAGTTCCTGCCTCAGATACTTAACACCCACACAAAATAACTGGCCGTGCAACCTTGGGCAAGTTACTTAACCCCAACTGCTTAAAAAAAAACAACAAAAAAAAAACAAAAAACAATAATTGTAAATTATGAAACTTTTCTCAGTATGAGAATAGTTGAAGGGAATAGAAATGTACATAAATGTGTATGTATACATGTATGTACATATATGTGTGTATATATACATATATGTTTATATAGGAGGGTTTATGGGCACATGAACACATATGTGAGTGTGTGTATGTATGTGTACAGGTATACATAAACAGAGGGCATGGGACCAATTGAATAGGAAGGGATGATACTTAAAAGGTGAAATTAAGAGGTGAGAGAGGAATATAATGAGAGGATATGGGGAGAGACAGAATGGGGTAAATTATCTCATATAGAAGAGGCAAGAGAAGGGAAAATTGTTACAATGGAGGGAAAGAATAGAAAGGCAAAAGGGAATGAATCAACCTTATTCTCATTGAATTTGGCTTAGGGAGGGAATGATATACACACTAAATAGGGTATCTCACCCTTCAGGAGAGTAGAGGGGAAAGAGAAGAGAGGGGAGGGGAGATGGAAGCATGCACTTTTGAAAGAGGAAAGGATCAAAGTAGAGAATAGAACAAGTGGGGGGGGGTTAGTAAAGAGGGAAATATAGTCAGTCTTTCACAATATATCCACTACGTAAATGTTTTGCATTGCTACACATGTACAACCTATATTGAACTGCTTATCCTTCCCAGTGAGGGTGGGAGGGAGGAGGGGAAAGAATCTGAAATCCAAAGTTTTAAAATCAAATGTTTAAAAATATGTATACATATTATTATTATTTATTTTACATATAACTGGGAAATGAGATATACAGGCACTGGGGCATAGAGATCCACCATGTCCTACTGGAAAGTTGAAGAGGGAATGGGGGAAGATATGGGAGAGAGCAGATTGGAGGATGGGATATTCAGTGGGAATGCTATTTTGGGGTAGGTGGTAGGAAAAATTGGGGAGAAAATTTGTAACTCAAAATCTTGTGGAAATAAATGATGTAAACTAAAAATTAAAAAAGAGAAAATGAATGAATGAATGAATGAGTAAGTAAATAAATAAATAAGAAGTTTTATGAAGGACAAATTTAAAAAGGGAAAAGGGTATGGTAGAACCAAGATATGGGAAAAAAAGGCAGGGATTTGCTAGGGCTCTTCCAAACTTGCCTCCAAACTTTTAAAAATGCCTAACACAAATTCTGGAGTAAAAACACCTCTTCTTACATCATACTACCTTGGAAGAACTCAAAACTCGTAGACACCACAAAGCCCCTCTTCTCAAATGGAGATTAGTTTCCAAACATAAGTAAAGTACATTCATTTGTTCAACCATAGAACACAAAAAGGTCAAAAGTCCCCCACCCCTGGATCACAACTGAATCTACCCCAGAGTTACATCAAGTTTAAGCACAGCACTTAATACCCAAATGGAGGTCTTTTCTTCATCTTGACACGAGGCAAGTTCTCAGAAATCTTAGTTCCTGGGGAGACAAGGCTTAGCAAGGCCAGAAGATACATTGCCAGTCCCTTCATTAATTCATCCTCTGTCTGTAGAACAGTCCTAGAACCCCTGAAAACATTAGCAAAACCCTATCCCAGGATTTCTGTAAACATACAACAAGAAAATCCTTCTTCAGGGCTTCTGAACCAACAGAAAGTTTCCCAGACCCCTGCAATAACAGCACTGTCCTTCACCAATGGAGAGTATTCACTCTGTCTGCAGGACAGTCTCCAGACCCCTGCAACAACAGCACTGTCCTTCACCAGTGGACAGTATTCACTCTCTGTCTGCAGGACAGTCTCAGTAGCTCTGAACCAACAGAAAGGTTCCCAGACCCCTGCAACAACAGCACTGACCTTCACCAGTGGACAGTACTCACTCTCTGTCTGCAGGACAGTCTCAGGAGCTCTTAGCCAACAGCTAGGTTCCAGGACTTCTTCAACAAAAGGACTGTCTTTCACCAGTGGACAAATCTGGCAAAACAACATCAAAACAGACAGACAAAGTACCAGCAAAACAGCCATGTCTCCTCAGTCCTTGGCAGTTCAGGGGGCAGGTCTCAAAAGTCCAGGGCAATTCAAAGTGGCCCCCAGCAATTCTCTCAGTCTCTCTCTGCCTCCACGAGGTGCTGCTTCCAAAAAGTTCTTCTGCCTCTCTCTTGTCTCTCCAAATCTACATCACCAGCTCCTCCCAGTTCAAGACTTTCTTTTCATATCAACAAGTCCATCCCACAGGTGGGATTAACAAGCTCTGAGTTTTAACACAATCAATTTGAAAACCAAGCCAATACAGGGGAATCTTTATATTCCATTACTATCACCCTCCCCCCCACACACACAACTAGCTCTGAAAAAAGCTGCACAAAAAAAAACCTGAAACTAGGGATAGTGCCCCCTCCACAGAAGGAACACGGCTCAACTTCAACATAAAGGCCAAGAAATGGGTTTCAGAAAATGAGCAAAGAACAAAGAAAAAAACCTTGCCATAAACAGTTACTATGGTGACAGGGAAGATCAAAGTCAGAAGGCAGCAAGCAAAAATTGTTATATCCAAAGCCTCAGAGAAAAATGTTAATCAGCCTCAGACCCTCAGAAAAATTCCTGGACGATCTCAAAAAGAATTTTAAAAGTTAAATAAGAGAGATAGAGGAAAAACTGGGGAGAGAAAGAAATGAGAGTGATGTGAGAAAATCATTTTAAAAATCAGTAGTTTGGCAAAGGAGGCACAAAAAATGAAGAAAATAGCATCTTAAAAAGACAGAATAGGCCAAATGGTAAAAGAGGCATAAAAATTCATTGAAGAGAAGAAACCTTTTAAAAAAAGCAGAATTAGCCAATTTGAATATATATATATATATATATATATATATATATATATATATATATATATTTTTATATATATATATATATATATATATATATATATATATATATATATGTATATATATATATAAATTCACTGAAGAGAATTCCTTAGAAAACAAAAGTAGCCAAACAGAGAAAGAACTACAAAACTTACTGAAGAAAATGATTCCTTAAAAATTATAATTGGGCAAGTGTAAGCTAATGACTCCATGATACATCAAGACACAATAAAATTGATTTAAAAAAAGGAAAATAGGGGTGGCTAGGTGGTTCAGTGAATAAAGCACCAGTCCTGGAGTCAGGAGGATCTGAGTTCAAATCTGGCCTTAGACACTTAACACTTACTAGCCCTGTGACCTTGAGCAAGTCACTTAACCCCAATTGCCCTGCTTTCTCCCATCTAAAAAGCCAAAAAAATATGAAAATGGAGAAGAAAATGTGAACTATCTTATTAGAAAAACAAGTGACAAAGAAAATAGATCAAAGAAAGGTAGTTCAAGAATTATTGGAATACCTGGAAGTCAGGATCACAAAAAAAAGTCTAGATATCATCTTTCAAGAAATTACCAAGGAAATATGCTCTGATATTCAATAATCAAAAGAATAGAAGTTCAAAGACTCTATTGATCACCTCCTGAAAGAGATCTCAAAAAAACCTCCTAGAATATTGAATATTATAGCCAAATTACAGAGTTCCCAGGTCAAGTGAAAATATTGTAAGCAGTCAGAAAGAAACAATTCAAGTATCATGGAGCCACAAGTCATGCTAACATAAGATTTAGTAGTTTCTACATTAAAGTATCAGGGAGGTTAGAATATGATATTCCAGAGGACAAGGAAGATAGGATTAGAACCAAGAATCATATATCCAGCAAAACTGAGTATAATCCTTCAGGGGAAAAATTGAAATTGAATGGAATAGGGACTTTCAAGCATTCCTGATGAAAAGCCCAGAGCTGAATAAAAAATTCAACTTTCAAATAGAAGACTCTGGAGAAGCATAAAAAGGTTAACAGGAAAGAGAAATTTAAAAAAGAGTCAAAAATGTTAAACTATTTACATTCCTGCATGGAAAGATGTTACTTGTAATTCCTAAGAACTTTATTAGGGCAGTTAGAAGGAGTGTATAAAGACAGAGGGCACAGGTATGAGTTGAATATGATGGGATGATATCTAAAAAAATAAAACTAAGGGGTAAGAAAGAGAGATGCACTGGAAGATGGGGAAAGGGAGAGATAGAATGGGGCAAATTATCTCACATAAAAGAGGTACAAAAGAGCTTTTACAATGGAGAAGAAAATGGGAGAAAGTGTGAGGAGAGTAGTTGAACCTTATTCTCATTGGAACTGGCTCAAAGAAGGAATAACATACGGACTCAGTTGGATAGACAAATATTTCTTATCCTATAGGAAAGTAGGAGGGGAAAAGGATAAGAGAGGAGGGGGAGAAATAGGGGGAGTTGGTAGTCAGAAGCAAACCACTTTTGAAAATGGACAGAGTAAAAGGAGAGAGAGAGAGAGAGAGAGAGAGAGAGAGAGAGAGAGAGAGAGAGAGAGAGACTGAGAGTAGGATAAATGGGATAAAATAGGATAAAAGGAAATATATAGTTAGTATACATATATATGTATGTAAACAGTAATCATAATTGTGAAAAATATAGCAAGTTTTTCTGATAAAGACCTCATTTCTCAGCTATGAAAAGAAGTGGCCAAACTTATAAAAATAAGAGCCATTCCCCCAATGACAAATGGTCAAAAGATATAAAAGATAGTTTTCAGATGAAATAAGAAAGACTATTTATAAACATATGAAAAAATGCTCTAAATCTCCATTGATTAGAGAAGTGCAAATTAAAACAATGCTGAGGTACCATTGAACACATATCAGAACAGGTAACATGAGAGAATAAGAAAATGACAAATATTGGAGGAGCTGTGGGAAAACTGTGACACCAATGCCACTTGGGCAATTGTGAACTGGTTTAACTATTCTAGAGAGCAATTTAATCTATGCCCAAAGGGCTATAAAGTTTTCATATCCTTTATCCAGTAATAGCACTACTTGGTCTGTGTCCTGAAAAGAGAAAAAACAAACAAAAGGAAAAGGACCATATATTCGAAAATATTTATAAAGACTCTTTTGGTGGCAAAGAGTTGGATATGGAGGATATCCGTTGGGAAAGGTTGAACAAGCTGTGGCATTGATTGCTATAGAAGACTATTATACATAAGAAATGATGAGTAGGATGCTCTCAGAAAAAAAACCGAAAAGACATAAAAATTGATACAAAATGAAATGAGTAGAACCAGGAGAACACTGTGTACAGTATCAGCAATATCATATGATGATCAATTATGAATGGCTTAACTATTCTCAGCAACTTAACAATCCAAGATAATTCTGAAGGATTTATGATGACATGACTGAACAACAACAAAAACATATTTCACTAGAAATATATAATGAATATGTTTACAATCCCTTACTAAATATCAATCTCTATTTTCCAAAAATCAAAGTCAGAGAGGATGAATAGGGAACTTTATTAAGAGTCTATGGCGGGGGGGTAAGGGGGGGGGCGTAGCCAAGATGATGGAGTAGAAGCCCGCCCTTCCTGCAGCTCCGGCTTCCACCCTCCCCAATCCATGTAAAAAGGGGACTCTAAAAAACTTTGGAGCTGCAGAACCCACAAAATGACACTGAGAAGCTAACCTCCCGCTGAGGATAGCCTGGCAGGCCGGCAGGAATCCAGAACAGCGCTCTGGGAGCTGAGCCCAGCCCCACGCTGAGGCTTCAGCCCCAGGGTGGGCTTGACCAGCCACTGGCAAGAGGGACTCCAGATCAGCAGCAGCTGTGGCCCTTTCCAGATTTATCAACACATAGACACAAAGGACAAAGTGAGAGGTCAGTGCAGTCTGGACTTTGGGACCAGTAAGTGAGAGTGTGTGGCTTTTACCCCCAGGGTGAAAAGCCTCTGAGACGCCAGCACAGCCAGCCAGTGCCATGTGGCAGCTTCAGCTCTTGGCCTGCAGAGTATAGAGGGACCAAGCACCAGTCTAAGGGGTAATTGCTCTTGCTTTAACCTGCTTGGATCTGGATTGCAGTCTAGGGTGGAGGTTCTGGGGGGGGGTGTCCAGCTTGCCAGAGGGTGTGGAGACCTCAGAGAGGGTACCCATATAATACCTCTGGCAGCTGAGAAAACCCCAGCTTTTGGGACAAAAGCTCCCCTGTCTGGTGGCAGAGTCCTGCTGTGGCAAAAAGCCCCAAAGTCAAGTAATTGAGTGGCAAAATGAGCAGGCAAAGGAAACAAAGCAGACAGAAGATTCCAACAATACACTCCTATTTTGGGGACAAAAAGGAGCAAAGCATGGAACAGGAGGAAAACAGTGAATTCAGAATTCCTGCACCAAAAGCTTCAAGGGAAAATACAAGCTGGTTACAGGCCATAGAGGACCTTAAGAAGCAGATAAGAGAAGTGGGGGGAAAATTGGGAAGAGAAATGAGAACAATGCAAGAAAATTATGAAATGAGAGTCAACAGCCTGACTGAGGAAAATAATACCTTAAAAAACAGACTGACTCAAGTGGCAAAGGAGGCCCAAAAAGGCAATGAGGAGAAGAATGCCTTAAAAAGCCAAATTTGCCAGATGGAAAAAGAATCTCAAAAACTCAATGAGGAGAATCATTTCTTCAGAATTAGATTGGAGCAAATGGAAGCTAATGACTTTAATAGAAATCAAAATGCTGTTAAACAGATCCAAACAAATGAAGGAATAGAAGGCAATGTGAAATATCTCATGGGAAAAAAAACACTGACCTGGAAAATAGATCCAGGAGAGATAATTTAAAAACTACTGGACTGCCTGAAAGCCATGACCAAAGTAAGAACCTAGAAATCATCCTCCAGGAAGTTCTCAAAGAAATCTGCCCTGATGTTTTAGTCCCAGAGGGCAAAATAGAGGTTGAAAGAATCCACTGATCACCTCCTGAAAAAGATCCCAAAAAGAAAACTCCTAGGAATATTATAGCCAGGTTCTGGAATTCCTGGATTAAAGAGAGAATATTATAAGAAGCCAGAAAGAAACAATTTGAATATTGTGGAAACACAATCAGGATAACCCAGGATCTGGCAGCTTCTACACTGAGGGATCGAAGGAAGGGCTTGGAATGTGATATTCCAGAGGGCAGAGGAGCTGGGATTAAAACCAAGAGTCACCCATCCAGCCAAACTGAGTATCATGTTTCAGGGGAAAATATGGTTATTCAGTGGAATAAAGGACTTCCAAGCATTCTTGCTGAAAAAACCAGAGTTGAATAGAAAATTTGGCATTCAGATACAAGAAGCAAGAGAAGCATGAGAAGGTAAACAGGGAAAAGAAATCATAAGGAACTTATCAAAGTTGAACTATTAACATTCCTACATGAAAAAACAATAATTGTAACTTATGAAACTCAGTAGTTGAAGGGATTAGAAATATATATATATATTTGTCTATATATGAGGGTATATGGGCATATGAATACATATGTGAATGTGTGTATATATGTTTACAGGTATACATAGAAGGCACAGGACCAATTTAACAGGAAGGGATGATACTTAAAAGGTGAAATTAAGAGGTGAGAGAGGAATATACTGAGAGGAGATAGGGAGAGACAGATTGGGGTAAACTATCTCATACAGAAGAGGCAAGGGAAAATGGTTACAATGGAGGGGAAGAATAGGAAGGCAAAAGGGAATGGGTCAACCTTATTCCCATTGAATTTGCCTTGAGGATGGAGGGAAATACACACTAAATAGGGTATCTCACCCTCCAGGAGAATAGGAGGGGAAGGGGATGAGAGGGGGGATGATAGAAGGGAGGGTAGGCTGGGGGGGAGGGAAGTTGGAAGCACCCACTTTTGAAAATAGACAGGATCAAAGTAGAGAATAGAACAAGTGGGAGGTGGAATAGGAGGGAGGGAAATATAGTCAGTCTTTTATAATATATCTACTATGTTATTGTTTTGCATTAGCCACACATGTACAACCTATACTTAATTGTGTATCTTTCCAGTAAGGGTGGGTGACAAGGAAGGAAGGGAATTAATCTGGAATTGAAAGTTTTAAAATCAAATATTCAAATATATATATATATATATATATATGTGTGTGTGTGTGTGTATATGTATATATATTTGTGTGTATATACATATATATTATTAATAGCATCTTACATTAATTGGGAAATAAGATATACAGGCACTGAAGCATAGAGATCTACTGGAAAAGTCGAAACGGGTATGGGAGAAAATATGGGAGAGAGCAGATTGGGGGAGGGGATATCATGTGGGCCTGCTATTTTGGGGCAGTAGGTAGGGGAAAAACTGGGAGAAAATTTGTAACTCAAAATCTGGCGGAAACGAATGATGTAAATCAGAAGTTAATATAGCATTAAAAAAAAGAGTCTATTGCAATGACCTATGCCAAACATGATGATTATATGTCTTTCAATGATGGTTGTGTGAGTGAAAAGAAGGGTATAGATAAAGAAATATTATGGAGGTAGAAATGACAAGACTTGGCAAGAATATTGAGGGGAAGAGTGGTGCTGAATGAGAGTGAGGTGTTGAGGATGAGTCCTAGTTAGAGCTCTTGATAACTGAAAAACTGGTGGGGCCCTTTGTAAAAAAAAAATTTGAGAAATTAAGAGAAAGGGTTAAGCTTGCTTTGGGGACATTTTCAGTCTAAGACATTCGTAAGATGGCTAGCTGCAGACAAATGACCAGAACTCAAGAGAGAGATGATTGTGGCTACATAGATTGGGGAATCATTTACATAAAGATATTCATGCTACACAAAAACATGCTATTTGATTTTTTCTATAGTAAGCAATAATACACTTATGACAAGAGTTATGACACAGTAAAGAGAGAGAGAGGGAGCTGTCCTCAGAGTTAGTAAGAGCTAGATTCAAGTCTTGCTTCTGAGAATACTAGCTGTACGATGTTGAGCCAATCAATTAACCTCTTGGTGCTCATAAAAAAACTCTCTAAGACTATTCATTTCAGAACAGCTGCTGATTTGCAGAGGTAAAGATAATTCCTGTACCCCAACTGTCCTCCACTAATGAAATAAATTTAGCAACATTCCTTTTCCTCCAAGTCCCCCAAAATTGTTACTTGGCTTCCCTCTCTTCCTCTAGTTTGTTTAAGCATCTCATTACAAATGCAGGAAGAAGGTAGATGCCTGAGTGCTTCATGGCTAATTAAAAAAAAATAAAAAAGTCATTTGACACTACAAATGCTTTACTTATAATGATAAATCATCCAGGGCAGATTTATTTTGTAAATTTCATATTCTAAAACGGTCATACCATTTTATGCAGTAATGCCAAAAAGGATATTTCCTTTTAAGAGAACTCTGTAGTTGTTCAATAATGCATACACTTTACTAGGAGGTATTCCACTAGTTTGGGGGATGTATATTAGCTTTCCCAAGTTTTTAAAAAGTAGTTACCAAACCGTTCCTTGTTATTCTTACTCACCATATGAATCAAGACTTGGATAAGGGAAAAAAACCTCAGAGATGCTCAGGGGTTGGGAGAGAGCTCAAAGATTAGGTACTCCAGTAGATACTCAAAACAGGAATCCCTTCTACAACATTCTTGCTAAGTGATCATACAGCCACTGTTTGAAGACTGCCAGAGATGGGAAATTATTACTCTGTAAGTAGGCTGATTCCATTTTTATACAACTCTAATTGATAGTAATTCTTTTTATTCATATAGAGAAATGTCTTCTGTTCAGTACTTTCTACTGAATAGCTTTAGTTTGGGCCTCAGAATAGTCAAAACAAGTTTATTCTCTCTTCCATATACAGATTTCAAAAATTTGAAAAGAGCTATCATGTCTCCTCTAAGTTTTCCCTTTTCTAGTCATTTCTTCAATCATTCCACAAACAATAAGGTTTTTCCTTCACTTATCATCCTGTTCACTTTTAATGGATATGCTGTAATCTATTAATGTCCTTCTTAAAATGTGACACCTAGCCCTGGGCACAATACACTAGACGGGTTATAACAATGGCAATGGTTCATTACCTCTATTCTGAAGACTATGTTTATATCAGTACAATGGATAGTAGCATTCTTTCTTTTTATTGCTATGTTATACTCTTATTTATATTAACCCTATAGGCTTTCACATGAACATTTTGACATCAAATGTAAATTCCTCTGGTTTTTACAGCTCTTCATAAACATAGTAGCTTACTACTTTCCTAATCATCTTACATTGTTCTCCACTCTGAGATCTACTGACAATGACCTCCTTACTGACAATGGCTCCTTACTGTTCCTCATATAAGACACTCAATCTTCTTGTCTGAGCATTATGACTGGCTGTCCTCTATGCCTGGAGCTCTAACCCTCATAGCTGCCTTCTGACTTTCCTGGCTTCCTTCAAGTCTTAACTACAGTTCCACCTGCAGAAAGCCCTTCCTAGTCCTCCTAAATCTTAGTGTCTTTTCTATGAGACTACCCCCAATTAAACCTCTATACATCTTGTTTATACCTAGTTGTTTGTATGTGGCAACCATACTAGACTGTGAACTCCTTGAGAGGAGGAATATTTTTTAAAATACTTTAAGAATATTTTTTTTAATCTCTTTCTTTGTAATTTCAGCCCTCAGCATGGTGCCTGGTACAGAACTGTTGCTTAATAAATAATTATTGACAGACACATTCTACCTTTCTGGTGTCTATTTTGGAACCAAAGTATAAGAATTTACTTTTCTCATTATTAAATTTCATCTTAGATTTTACTCATTATTCTAGTCTCTCTAGGTTTTCTGGAATCCCCACCATTCATCCAATAATATGAACAATCCCTGCCATCTTTATTTAATTTTCAAATTTGGTAAATATGCCATCTATGCATGTATCCACAATACTAATAAAAATTATAAATAAAACAAGGCCAAGTACAAATCCTTATAGTGCTACAAAAGAGCCATATCTCCATGATGGCATCAAACAAGACTTTTGGGACACTTTGCATAATTTTATGAGAACTGCATGTTTGCAGAGAAGTTAATCAGAAGTGAACCCAAGGAAGTATTACATATTTATAAGGGTCAGACTTGGAGAGGTTCAAGTTCCTCCTCTGACAAGTTCTGCTTATGTGACCTTGGGAAAACTATGTTACTTCTATGGAACTTTGTGTCCCCATCTGCAAAATGAGGGGATTGAATAAGATGGCCTCTAGGTCCCTTCCAGCTCTAAATCTATGATCCTATATTATTTTCTTTTCTCTGTAACAGAGAGAGCTTAATGAAATGTTTGTGAAACTTTTGGACCCTGTTGTTCTTGAAAATATTTGCAGAGATATAAAAGCCAACCAACATTAAACATTTAAATGAAGTGTTGCTATGTTATTGCATTTCTGCATCTCTGTAGTAAATAGATGTTGGTCCTGTAGTTAGTTAAGTTTTACTTTGATGCTTAAGGATCATTTTGAGAAATGTCACAGTGCTTTAATTTTCTACTGTTACATCATTTGATAGTTTTACAAATTATTTGTATTTCCTTCTCTAAGTCACTGTAAGACTTACAAAATGATTTTCCTTCTAAAATACATTCTATTGTTCTTAAAGTACAGTAGAATTTATTAAATTTTAAAAAATGAAGAGAAATACTAATAAAATAAAAGCATCACCATGAGTTATAGTGATAGCAGATGTAGAATGCCATCTGCCCCACAAATGTGATTCAGCCATGGTTATCACAAAACAGTTCATTTCTCACTACCAGTACAGGCTGCTTTGGAGGCATATGAATTTTAAAAAAAATCTAGTAAGGACTATCTCTACTTTAATTGGACATGAGTCTATGATAGATAATAAAATACTTAGGACTCATGTTGACTGTACATATATTCAAGAACAAGATGTGAAAACTGTTCATGAACCAATTCAAAGCAGCAAAGAGCCATGTTGATTAGTAATATGAAACCAAATGAAACATTTAAAATCAAATTACAAAGGACAATATCCCCTTCCTGAAAAATAAACCTGTCACTAGCAGCAATATTTTCTCTTCTTTGCAAGAGGATCCCTTTACAGTGAAATATATTTCACAGCTAATCAACTCAAGTATAGCCCCCAGTAGACTGAACAGTAACTGTACAACTTTTGTCTTGAAAACAATAAATCCATGTGAATTAAAGAGGTAAAAGTATTCAGTCTTACAAGTTCTCTTAAGTAATGGAAAAAGACAATGTATTCACTCTGTAGTGAGAGATACACTTGACTGAGATCCATAAGACTTGAGTTCCAGTCTCATCAGAGCCCTGTATGGTCTTCAGCAGGTCATTTGACTTCCCACAGACTTTGTTTCTTCCTTTTAGAAATTAAAGCTCTACACTGGTGGTGTCATATTCAAATCAGGGTGCATGTTGACTTAGAAAACCAAAATTTAACACTATGGTGTGTTGAATTTTTATTTATTTTGTTAAAGATTACCCAAATACATTTTAATATGGTTTGCCCACACTGGAGAATTTTGTAGGTTGCAAATTTGACACCTCCCGACTCTTGACAACGTGGTGCATATGACTACTGTTTCCAACTCTGACATTCTATGACTACATTTACCATCTTTTTTGCAGCACATGGAACTGGATAAAAAGTCTTTTCTTTTTGTAGCATATTTTGAAAAATGTGCTTTTCCTTCTGACCTGAGATTTCACCCACAGAAAATAAAAACTTTATGATTAACTAAACACTAGTACAAACTTAACTCTGCTGGTGAATTCCCATCGGTACAATGATATTGATGTTGCTGACTCTTGATTGCTAGAAATAAGAATAGGAAAAGTTCAGTCCAATATATGAGAATCAATTGCAAATACTTTTATCAGGGCATAAAGCTGCTCAGGGATGGTCCCTCTCCAGGGGGTGCAGCTGCTCAGAGTCCTCACCACACAGGGGTGCAGGGGTGATGTGGTGAGGGGCAGTATATTCTTTTTTTAATTTTTTTAAACATTTGATTTTAAAACCTTGAATTCCAGATTCTTTTCCTTCCTCCCTCCTCACCCACCCTTACTGGGAAGATAAGCAATTCAATATAGGCTGTACATGTGTAGCTATGCAAAACATTTCCATAGTGGATATATTGTGAAAGACTGACTATATTTCCCTCTATACTATCCTGACCCTCACTTTTTCTATTTTCTACTTTGACCCTGTCCCTTTTCAAAAGTGTGTGCTTCTAACTACTCTCCCTCCAACCTGCCCTCCCCTCCATCATCCCCCCTCTCATCCCCTTCCCCCCTACTCTCCTATAGGGTGAAATACCCTATTTACTGTGTATGCCATTCCCTCCCTAAGCCAAATTCAGTGAGAGTAAGATTGACTCATTCCCTTCTGCCTTCCTGTTCTTGAGGGGCAGCACTTTCTAGGAGATGCCTCTTCCAGTGCTTTTTACCTTCAGCTGACCTGCAGAGGAGGTTCTCTACATCAGGGTCCACCCATCCTCTCACCAGTACAGGCTCATTTCTCAATCTCTCCACCTGCCATAATGGTGCTGCTGCACTCCTGCTCTCCAGAGCCTACTCTTTCTACCTGGGCCTCAGTATCAGATACAGTTCCTGGTGGATCCTTGGAAAGATGGGCCCTCCCTATCCTATCTTGGGTATTTCAGAAGCATGGAAGAGGGACCCTAATAGTAAGAAGATGAGTGTTGGAGTTGGGGCCAACCAAGATGATCATGTGAAGCTTCATTGTTCTTCTCAATATTCATGAGGCAGAGGCTCAAATTGCAGGGATAAACCATGAACAAAGAGTCCCTACCCATTGCAGGATTTGCTGAATTTTGCAAGGCATCAACAGAGCTATCACTGAGCTAAACTAAAGAGGTACTAAAAAGCAGCCAATATGTCACCATGCAGCCCATTTCTGAAACTGGAGTGCTGAGGGTGGGAGCCGGTTTTCTACAACTGTTCTTCAAATTAAGTTGGGATGTCTTTCTTCCTAAACCATCTTGGGGAAATCCTATCACAATTGTTGGGAATGCTGACATGGAGCTGGATGGCGATTGCTACCCCATCCCCAAAACTTATGGCTTTGACTTTACTGGAGCCACGTAAGACATTTTGAAAAACCGAAAGCATATTGTCATCCTCCTGCATACCTGTGCCTACAGCCTCATGGAAAGAAATAGCATCCCTGGAAAAGCAAATTAAAGTCTTTCCTTTTTTTGACACGGCATTCCAGGGCTGTTCTGGCAGAGAGAGCAACAAGAACTCTTTGCCACTGCATCAATAAGGGAATATTAGCCTGTATGGTGAACATGCGGAGCTTTCACCATGGTTTGTAAAGATGTTAATCAAGCCAAAAGGGTAGAATCCCAGGTGAAAACTCTGATTTGTCCTATGTATCTGAACTCTCGTCTCTATGGGGCCAGGATTGCCTCCATGATCTTGAATAGTCCTGATTTGAATAGCCAGTGGTTGCAAAAGGTAAATGGCATGACAGATCATGTCATTAGTGTGCAGACCTAGCTGGTTTCCAGCCTCAAGAAAGAGGGCTCCTTCCACAACTGGTAGCACATCACTAACTAGACTGGTATGTTTTATTTCACAGGCCTGAAAATTTAGTAGGTGGAATGGCTTGGTCAAAGAATTCTCCGTCTTTATGACAAAAATGGCTACTTTTCCATAGCAGGGGTCACATTAGGCAATATAAGGTATTTTGCCCATGCCATTCACCAACTAAACAAATGATTCTTCTTGGCAAGATGAACAGAGACAACTTTCCCAGCTTCAGCCTCTACTCTGAAATTTAGAGATAATTGGATTTTCAGTGATAGGTGGTGAGAGTTTCTTTCAATCAGAGTGCCTAATTGCTCAGCCTTTGAAAGCATCTAAGAAAAAGACCTGTAAATATGGTAAAGTCATCTGAAACTAGTGTTTGGGACTTTATGGGTCTAACTCAAATTCTCCAACTCTGCCCTCTACATTTTTCAAAACATTTTGCATTTACATAAGTCAATCAAAAGTCCTGCCCTAAAATAAGAATTCCTCTTCCTCTTCCCTTCTTCCAGTCTTAGATCTCCTGGCATCACAATGTTGCTTAAGAGTTAATTAAGGTAACAAATATTTAGTCCATGTAACAGAAATCTCTGAGGTGCTAACAGCTTCCACAGGAGACATCTTAGATTGCAGTGTTTGTTTTTTTGAAAATCATGGGTGCTGTTGTGCAACAAGGAGAGGGAGAGGAGAGGGAGAGAGATGGAGAAGGAGGGAGGAGGGAGAGGGAGAGGGCGAGGGCAAGGGCGAGGGAGAGAGAGAGAGAGAGAGAGAGAGAGAGAGAGAGAGAGAGAGAGAGAGAGAGAGAGAGAGAGAGAGAGAGAGAGAGAGAGAGGGAGGGAGAGGGGGGAGGGAGAGAGACAGAGAGAGACAGAGACAGAGACAGAGAGAGACAGAGAGAGACAGAGAGAGAGGGAGAGAGAGAGAGAGAGAGAGAGAGAGAGAGAGAGAGAGAGAGGGAGAGAGAGAGAGAGAGAGAGA
The DNA here is from genome assembly GCF_028583685.1 of Petaurus breviceps papuanus. Taxonomy (NCBI): domain Eukaryota; kingdom Metazoa; phylum Chordata; class Mammalia; order Diprotodontia; family Petauridae; genus Petaurus; species Petaurus breviceps. Next base: position 5,324,774 of record NW_027187289.1, read on the forward strand.
GAGAGAGAGAGAGAGAGAGAGAGAGAGAGAGAGAGAGAGAGAGAGAGAGAGAGAGAGACAGAGACAGAGACAGAGACAGAGAGAGAGAGACAGAGACAGAGAGAGAGAGAGAGACAGAGAGAGAGACAGAGACAGAGAGAGAGAGACAGAGAGAGAGAGAGAGAGGGAGAGAGAGAGAGAGAGAGAGAGAGAGAGAGAGAGAGAGAGAGAGAGAGAGAGAGAGAGAAGCCTTTTTCCTCCCTTTTTCTTGGCTTCAATAAAAAAAGAGAAGGTGGTGTGGCTCTTATCCTTTGGACACCTAAGACCTTTTTAATTTTCCCCTCCTCCCCCATTCTTTTATTTGTTCTTCCCCTGTGACACCAAAATCCAAATCTGCCCTAGTTTCTCTCCCTTTCTCTGCTTGAATTAACCTTTAGACCCTTCCTATCAGGATGCATATACTTTGGGAATTAAGTAAAATATAATTTGCGAAATGAGTATGTTCCCTCTTCACCATTCTCAGTAAAAGATGGAGAAGTTAGTAAAATGACTGCACTTTAATATCAGCATCCTTGTAGAGTTTTCAATCATCCCCCTTTCCTCCACCACCCAAAGAGATCTCTTCAATGTAGTAGTGCAACAATAGTCTATTGGCCCTTGAAGCTTTCCTTCTCCTAATTAGTTGGCACAAAACAGCTTGCCAAAAAAGTATCTCTTTGTGATGTACTCTACATAGGACATATACTTGTCATCCAGGCTTATCAATGACTAGGGAAATGCCACACTCAAAGCACTAGAAATAAAAAGGGAGAGGGAAGCAATCAATTTCCTTCCACATTTTTCAAACAAAAATTTCTGAGACCAGAATCAAATGGGAAGACAAGAATGGGTTAGATTATATTTGAGAAATTAATTTTTATTATCCACAAACTTCTCAGAATGAGAGTTCACTTTTTATACATCAATATTCTTCCAGTGTTGCTCCATGGTCATATACCTATAGCCAGGCAGACAGATAGCACAGTAGTAAGGGACCAGCAGGAGTTGGAGTCAGGAAGACATGGGTTCAAGTTCAGCCTCAGACTCTTACTAGCTTTGTGAACTTTGGGTAAGTTATTTAACTTCTGTAAGGCTCAGTTTCCTTATTTATAAACTGGGGATAATAACACCTACCTCATAGGGTTATGGTGAGGATTAAATGAGTTAACATGTAAAATACTTTGCAAACTTTAAGGCATTGTATAAATGTTTGCTATCATCATCATCATTAATCTGTGAATATACATGTAGTAAGTACCTACTGTGTGCTAGGCACTGTGCCAAATGCTGGAGATAAAAAAAAGGTAAAAGATAGACTCTGGTCTGAAGGAGTTCATAATCTAATGGAAACAACATGCAAACAATTATGTATAAACTATATACATGAAAGCTTTATACATGATAAACTTGAAATCAATAAAACAAAGGCACTAGAATTAAAGAGGATTGATAAAGGATTCCTATAGAAGGTAGGATTTTAGCTGGGACTTTAGCAAATCCAGAGAAATCAGGAGGCTGAGATAAGGAGAGAATTTCAGGCACAGGGGATAGCCAATGACCTGGAATGAAATGATGGAGTGTGTGTGTGTGTGTGTGTATAAGATATATTATTTTTTATTATTTTATTATTAAAGTCAGCTAATGTAATCTATGAATAACGGAAGTTGCCAATCACCCAAAGGGCAGTGGAAAGGCACACAGTGGTTGTAAATAAGCTACAGCAATTACCAATGATGTATTAGACAGGATATCATCAGAAAGAAGTGTGCCTGGAAAAGGAAAGGGATAGTCATACATAGAGAGGGAAGGGAAATCAATAAACAATTTATGTGATTCATTAGTATTAACATACTACAAAGAAAACTAGAAAAAGATCCCTAGTACAGGGGCAACTAGGTGACGTAGTAAATAGAAGACCGGCCTTGGAGTCAGGAGGTCCTGAGTTCAAATCCAGCCTCAGACACTTAACACAAAAAATAGCCATGTGACCTTGGGCAAGTCAGTTAACCCCAATTTCCTTCCAAAAGGCCCCCCCAAAAAATTCCTAGTACATTGGTTCACTATCTATGGAGCCCTTATAGCAAAGTATCAAATTATAAACACAACTAAGTGTAATATCCCACTTTTGATACTATTTGTGTGATCTTGGGCTAATTACTTAAGTTCCTCAAGCCTCATCTATAAAATTCTGCATTTTAAACATGAGTTTCCTCATCTATAAAAATGAGGAGTTGTGGACTCAATGAACTTATTAGTTCTTTCTAGCTCTTTTCTTCTCCTGTGTGAGTTTAAGCTCCTTTAGAACTGAAGCTGTCTTGATTTTTCATTTGTATTCCTAGTACTCAGTAAAGGGCTTGGCACATAGTAAACACTTAATAAATATTTTTTTCATCATTTGTTACTGAGATTTTCTTCTCTTTGGACTTTAGGCTCCATAGGGTTCACATGGAAGGTCATGGCCAACCAGCCATTTGGCTGGATTATGCAGAAGATTTTGTAATCCATACGATGAAAAGCCTTCCCACTAGCCCTTGCAGCATGATGCACTAACATATTAAAGCTCCTAAACATTCTAAAATCAGCCGAGGCAGTAACAAATCATGATGGTTTTCATGTGTACTTGATGGGGTACCTGGGGTCTAAATCAATTTGTGGAACCAATTTGTAAAACCATCTGTGCAGTTGTAACTGCAATTTGTATTGTAAAATTGCAATCTGCGAAATCCCTTTCCCAGCCTTGGGCTCTGCCCCTTCCCCCTATCTGAACTAGGCAACAACTTGTGACTTCTTTGTTCTTACTTAATCTCTTCATGTCTCCTCCTGTCTGGCCCAAATACTCCTTTGTCCTTGCCTCAAGTCTCCTTGGTCTGACCCAAATCTCATCTAAACTATCTATGCACTAAAGACGCAAGTTCCTTAGAGTCAGCTCTAACCTTTATCTATGCACTGAGGTGCCTTCCCTCCATCTGGTCAGCCCTGACAATGGCAGCCCTACCCTTTAAAAGTAAAAGTCTGTAAAAACCCTCTTACTTGAAGGTCCCCTAAAGGACTCTTGCCCACTTCTGATAGAAGCATAACAATAAACTTCTACAACTCTTACTCCAATTAAGCCTGAGACCTTGAATTCTTTCCAGATGCTATTGCAGGTTTTCTGGTCTTAGATAAGATCAGAGTTCCTGCTGAACCTAGAGGGAGCCATCCCTCATCATACTCAATGAAGCAAAATGAAGTCCCATATTAAACGAGATATTTGTACTTAGCCCAAAACCTGACATAGTAGGCACTATATAAAGGTTTATTTCCTTCAGCTTCCCCCTTCCCATATCAGGCCATGAGTTATACACACACACACACACACACACACACACACATACACACATGCACACTTATATCTCTACATTCTTAGGAGTTAGGGACATAGGACCCCTGCAAATGTAAACAACAACAACAAAAAAACCTTGAATAGCTTTAGGCCCCAATTCAAACATTTATTTTTAATAACTCTGATCATAATTATTTAACACATAAAACAAGTAAAAGAACACTCTGCACCCATAAAAACTTGTAGTTTCTACATGACAGAGACTGGTATTTCACAAACTATGCAAAGTCTTCACAGCTACCAGCATAGCTGCTGTAACTGCTTCATGGATTTCCTTCTCCTAACAAAAAAGTCGAAGACAACAAAGATCATGGCTGGAGAAAATCAAGAGACTGCATCTGGATAGAGAGAAACAAAGAGGAGGTGTTCCCAAAGAGAGAATGTAACCTGCAAATTTTTAGGGCTCTGAAGCTTTTAACAAAATTTAACTTTATACAAATTATATGTGTGTATGCTTATGGTAGTAGATGATAAAACAGATTAACAATAATCAGTATTTCTGCATTTGACTTACTAATTGTTTTAGTTTTCTTTACATATGCATATTGTCTGATTTTTCCTCAGTATGCTGCAAATCTCCAAATATTCCAATTTAATTATCATTGGCCAACACATGAATAACCAAAACTGTGAATGTGAAACCCAAGAATGTCAAGGGATAATTATGTGTGTGTGTATAGATTATATATATATATATATATATATAATCTATACACACACGTGTATAAACACATATACATATACATGCATGTATTTATACGTAGCTACACACATGTAAATGTGTGTGTATGAAGAGAGTCTACAAAACATGTTATTCAAAAGTCTGATAGGTAAATGCAAAACAAACACAAATTATAAGTAACATGAAGTAAAGGAATTTAATATGTTTTCTTGCAAAAGATAGTCATAAACTATTAGTATTTTGATGCCTTTAAGAGAGGAGATAAAATGAATGTTTAAAAAAAATTTTTGGTATGTGCTAGTTAACTCCAAAAGAAATCCCAAAATTACTGAAAAAGAATGAATCTGAAGAAAGACTTTATTATTTTCATATGTACTTGCCTCAGACTAAACTTCCACTTCTCTATGAAAATATTTCTAGAATGTCAGGAATGCTTGACTAACTCTTCATTGAAAATGGCTTTTAAATTGCAAACAATGCAGGCCATGATTAAGTTGAAGCATCTGAATGAATACCTAGAGAGTGTCTGTCTTTGTTTATTGATAGCTTATTGTTCAAAATGATGTCCTAGTTTTAAAATTCTGTTTCTAAGGTTAAAGAAAGAATCTCTTCTGAAGAACTTAATGATTACTCTTAATTTTCCATAGGCTGCCTTATGAAATTTGTTCCACCATTCCTTCTCCTCCTCCACATATTTGTTTGTGCAGGCAACATTCCTATTACAATCCTATCAATATGAGATATTAATCATTGGGGTCTTTTTCAACATTTTTTTTTTGCTTCTTCTCTTACTTTCATTCATTTTTCTTCCTTCCCATGTTTGGCACACCACTCTTTTTCCCTGTTTTACCCCACTCCTCTCCACTCTCATACATCCTTATCAATAATCTGCTAACCAGTTGGGGCAATTCTAATTATTTATAGCATAGCACTTTGTTTTCTCATTTTTCTTTAAAAACTTCAAAAATATCACTTAGGAGAAAGTGAGAAAAAATTTAAAGCTGATAATAGTATAATGAAAGAGAGTGTGGCATAGATAATATAGAATAGCCTCAGAGTTAGGAAGGTCTCAATTTATTCCCTTCAAATCTTGACTTTGTGAATCCTGGCAAGTCAGATAATCTCCTTGGGTGCCAGAAAATGTTATAAAACTATATTCATGATGCAGAGACATTGGAAATGTAAAAAAGGTATTTCCACACCCAGAATGATGACCAATTGATGTATGTCATATACACACATATGTATAGGATATGTATATGTAAATATATGTATATGTGCACATAAACACACATATACATAAATGCATGTCTATGTGCATTGTAATCATAAAAATATCACATACTTATATAATGAAATTATTTTACAAAAACAAATTTGATTTTTAACTAAGCAATAATCTTTGATCAGATTGTCTTTTGTGATTTTTGTCCCTGTGTCCAATTTATATAACCTATTTCTGCTCATATTCTTCCAAGAACTCCTAAAGCTATTAAATAGACATTTCCAGATGAATTGGTCATTAAATAATACATATTTAATTCCTTCCATGGGTGTGATCATAAAGGATGATGAGTATAACCCAGAAGGAATCCATCTAATGATCTTTGTAGTTTTCTAACTTAAAGAAAAATACAATTTGTATTAAAATCCAACATTTTCTAAATGTCTATTGAAAGGTGATTGGCTAATTGAAAGCAATTGCAGATTCTATATTGGAGAAGGGAAGGGGAGCTTCCTAAATTAAAAGTGAGGAGATTATTAGTTGACAAATTAATTAGGAGAAAAGCAATTTTGTGTGGTATAGATGTTTCCAAATGGACCAATAATATTGAAGCCTGAAATCTGCAGTTGTGAGTTAACCTTCATAGAGGGTTATTGACATAGTGGATATTGGCACTCTTAGGTGAGAGGTATAAAGCTGCTATAAAGTGTGGGTTGTGGCTATAATCTGCTTAAGTAAAAAAACCTCTTTTATTGCATTAAACATACAAAAGTATGCAGACATGTATATTTGTAAAAAGATAAATGTATTTATATATGCATATATACATATATCCTCATACTATAATTGATTTAGCTCTTTATTACCAAAACTGATTGTCTAACCATTTTTTTTTAAGCAATCGGGGTTAAATAACTTGCTCAAGGTTACACGGCCAGTTATTTCTGGGTGTGATGCTAAGTATCTGAGCCCGGATTTGATCCCCAGGTCATCCAGACACTGGGGCCAGTGCTCTTAGTCACTGAGCCACCTGGCCGCCCCTAAGCAATTGGGGTTAAGTAACTTGCTCAAGGTTATGTGGCCAGGTGTTTCTGGATGGGTGCTACATATCTGAGCCTGGATTCGATCCCCAGGTCATCCTGACACTGGAGCCAGTGCTCTTACTCGCTGTGCTACCTGGCCGCCCCTTGTCTAACATTTTTAATAAAACTGCAAACCTTGATATCACATGAAAATATGTTTATTAAGTCTTTATATACAGAGAGCTTATGAAGCTCAAGCACATTTGCAAAATCCACTTCAATAGATTATAAATTATACAGATTGAAAAAAAAAACCCATCACCTCATGACAAATTTTCTAGAGATGATCTTTTCCAAAAATTCTCGACTGCCCATCAGATAAAACATCTAGAGTCAGTCCACTTCCAGGTCTATATTTGAAGGGTCTCCAACATGGTAGAACCTTCCCAAGGACCTATAGGCAGTTTTATTTATGTCTATAAGTTAAGGAAAAGCAAAGTGATAAATATTTTGCATATTTTCTAGCTGTTATTTCCTCACTACAGATATTAGACATCATTTTTCGTGGTAAAAAACTTTCTTACCTCTCCTTATTCTTGCCTCTCTCTCCACTTCATCCACCACCCTGCATACATTATGCTTCAACTGTTGTTGATCCTTAGTTGTTTTGAAGAGAACCAATGACATCGGAAGGTGATGTCTTGGCTTGTGCTTGAATTGGATTTAAGTGAGGCAGAGTTTCACAAAGTCATAAGTTTCACTCTCTTCCTGGGTCCAGTGGCAAGACAAAAGACAGTATGACTGGCAATGGACCAGATGCAGTGGATGACCTCAGTGTCTTCGATGTCTGTAAGTGCTCCACAGTGCCTTTGTGGCCATTGGAACAAATTGTTCTCCTCCACCCTGTCTGCCAGAGGAAGTCTTCACATACTTGAAGTAGACATCCCCCTAGCTTGCTAACAGATTTGAAGCCTTTTGCTTACTTCTACCTGGTTTAACCTGTCTAAAGAAACGATTTTACTGGAATGAGGCCACTGTCCATGTCTCTACAAGTGTTAGGACCAAGATCTGGTTCTCTGCTTAAAGATGACCTTGCCTACCTAATTACAAGATGGCCAATGAAGCTAAAGTACATGGAAATTATAACATGACACCTTAATTAAAGGTTAAAAGTAAGTTAGGTCTGGAATCAAAATGGTGAAATGAGAAGCAAATCACTCTCCCTCTCCCTTATTGACCTCTTAACACCTTGAGAATATCACACCATGAAAAACTCTAGAAAGAGGGGGAAGCAGACTTTTAACTCAGGAAGCTTGGGGTATTAATAGAAAATGTCCCTCTTGCTCTGGTAGAAGGGGAACAGTACAGGATGAGAGACATCCATCAAACTAGCAGTAAGTCCCACCTCAGCAAACCCATGGGAGATTCTGAACCCCAGAGTGGTGGAGCAGGTGAATTCCAATACCACCACAAGTGCCTTGGCACAGACGGGGGAACCAGTAGACTACAGCAACCAAACCTCCTGGTGCACCAGCACAACTCCAGGAAGCACAACTCTAGGTAGGCAAGTGTCCTCCAAGAGTCAAACCTTCTGGTGCTTCAGCACAGCCATCCTCCAGGGACCACACACCCTTCTACCCTGAGAGCTTCAGTGTTGCTTATCTCAACTCAGTTACAGGTAAGCTACCAGACCCCTATAGCCTCCAGCTGCCAATATCTGAGGACCCAGCACATGAAGTCATTGACTATTTCCCTGACCCCCAGTACGAGAAGCTTGGGTCAGTGTCCCCTGTGCTCCAGCAGGAGAGCTCAATCTGTAAAACCAGGAAATAGGCAAACATAATGAACAGAAAGCAGAAAAGGACCAAACTCCATTCCTCCTGACTCTGGGTCCAGTGCTTACTCACTCCGCCACCTAGCTGCCCCCATAAGAAACAATTTTCAATGACTATAGCAATCTACTGTTTGGTAAACCCAGAGATTCCAACTGCTGGGACAAGAAACTCATTATTTAACAAAAACTATTGGGAAAACTGGAAAGCGGTATGGCAAAAACTAGTATTTTCATTTAAATATAAAGGCTGATACTATAAGCAAACTGGGAGAGTGAAGCAGAAGAGTATATCTGTCAGATTGAAGCAGAAAGGAAGAATTTGTGATCAAACAAGAGAGAGAGTATTTTAGGAAATGGAAAATGGATGATTTTGAGTAAATTAAATTGAAAAGGTTTTTCACAAACAAAGCCAATGCAACCAATATTTGGAGGGAAGCAGAATGCTGGGAAACATTTTTTACAGCCAGTGTCTCTGATAAATGGTCAAAGGATATGAACAGGCAGTTTTCAGATGAAGAAAAATGAAACTATCTATAGTCATATAAAAAAATGCTGTAAATTCCTATTGATTAGAGTAAAGCAAATCAAAACAACTCTGAGGTACCATGTCACACCTATCAGATTGGCTAACATGACAAAACAGGAAAATGATAAATGTTGGAGAAGATATGAGAAAATTGTAACACTAATGTATTTTTAGTGGAGTTGTGAACTGATCCAGTCATTCTGGAGAACAATTTGGAACTATGACAAAAGGGCTATAAAACTGTGGCTAAAAACCCTTTGACTCAGCAATACCACTTCTAGGTCTGTATCCCAAAAGATCATAAAAATGGGAAAAGGACTCACATGTACAAAAATATTTATAGCAGCTCTTTTTGTGGGGGCAAAGAATTGGAAATTCAAGTGATGCCCATCAACTGGGGAATGGCTGAACAAATGGTATATGAATGTAATGGAATAGTATTGTGTTATAAGAAGCGATGAGCAAGTGGACTTAAGAAAAAAATTGGAAAGACTAATATGAACTGATGTTGTGTGAAGTGAGTAGAAGGAGAATATTGTACACAATACCAGCCACATTATGAAATGACTAACTGATAGACTTAGCTCTCTTTGTCAATGCAATGATCTAAGACAAATCCAAAAGACTCATGATGGAAAATACTATCCACATCCATAAGAAAGAATTTTGGGGTCTGAACAAAGATGGAAGCATAATATTTGCTGTCTCTTTTGTTGTTCTTTTGTTTCTTCTTTCTTGTAGTTCCTCCCATTGGTTCTAATTCTTCTTTGTAACATGACTAATGTGAAAATATATTTAATATGAATGTGAATGTAAAGCCTATTTTGGGGAGGTAGCAGAAGAGGGAGGGGGAGAAAATTGGAAACTCAAAATCTTACAGAAGTGAATGTTGAAAAATAAATTAAATAAACAAATAAAAGTTAGGCTGTGATCAGATAAATTTCTTCAGCAATATATCAAAGTAGTTCCAGTGGTAGCATCTTAACCACATTCCATGGCTAACTTTTCCCCTACTGTCTGTCCCTCCACACTTTTTTTTTCTTTCTAGTTTCCTCTTAATATTTCATGCTTATTTTTCAGTAATATGGAGAGTTGGTGAATCGAACAGAATAATGAAATGGTTAAGTGTACTAAAACAAAAATGTATATGTAGCAAAACTCTAGCATATCAAGATAAAATTTTGTATATGAGAGAAACTGAATGCGGAACATCACTAAACTGGTAAAAGTGTGACAGCACAACTTTCTTCAGATTTCACTGAGTAATGAATTGACTATTCTGGTGTGATCTTGGAAACATCTGAATTTCAGATTCCATATTTAGAAAATGAAAATAATATTTGCACCACTTGTTTCTCAGAGTTGCTGTACTTTTAAAAATTGGACTTGTGATTTCATCCATGTAGGAGTTTTATTTTTAAGAACTCTACAACTACAGATTGGTATTTACTCTGCAAATTCTAGTCTTAAAGGTTTGCCTAGAGGTCATTGCTTTCTGGGGAAGATTCAAGCTTTCAAGATGTTCATTTCTGCCACTGAATAGGATCATTTGGCCCCAATGTGATTTGCTCTCTCACTTTAGTCATGCCAGCACCATTAGCCAGATCATAGAGAGAATTCTTTCCACTGATGCTCTGAGAGGGTTATATTTAAGTGCCCTTGGGATAATCAAATTTAGTTAGATTTATTGCTAAGATTTCACAAAATTCATTTCCCTTCCACTAATTATTTTTGTTTTATGGGGAAATACTGTTCATGATCTATTTTCCTCTTCTGTAAGATTTTATGAATTAAAGTACAAATTGCAAATTATGTGACTATATATAGTCTAAAACTGTATTGCTGTTAGTTGGCATATATCTCTACTAGGTAAGGAAATCAAACATTTGCTGGTTAAGGTGTTAACTCTTTTAGTTTTTTTTTGTTATGGCAACTGATTAACATGAGTTATAGTTTACTAGGAAATGTAGAAAAAAGGAAATGGAAAAATTTCTATTAATTTTGTTTCTTTTATCCATTTATAATTTTTAATCCATAATTTATTTACATAGTGAAGATTGGAACTGTTTTAATTACATGCTAAATATTCTTATTTTTATTCATTTTTTTCTAACATGGTTTATTTTAAGTCAATTGTTTTCTTTCCTCTAACAATTTGATGGTCTGACTGTAAACAGACAGATGATTCTGAAATGATCCGTTTTCTGTCTCATAAATTTTTGTCAGTTTCATGTGTGTGTGATGTTTATCATTCTCCCTGCTCAGCACCCTATGATTATGTTGAAGAACATAGGTTCACTATCTTCTTTGCTTCTAATTTCACTACTGTCTCCATGTGATTTCTTGATCTTCATTTATATTTCCCCAATACACTTTTCACTATCCTTACCTATACCAAATGATTTGCATTAAAATTAATTATTGGAATTTATACATATATGTGTATGTATAGTTATATGTGCTTATTCATTGTTTTTGGCAGTCAAGTGGCCCAGTGAATAGAGTATTCAGTAAGACCTAAGTTTAAATCCTGCTTTAAATACTTATTGGCTATATGGTCCTGGGCAGACTCAATGTCTCCCAGCCCCAGCTTTCTTATTTGTAAAATGGGGGTGATAGTTGCACCTACATCACAAGTTTATGGAGGGGATCAAATGAAAAGCAATTTACCAACATCAAAGAACTACACAATGTTAAGCTGTTATTATAAAATCGATGTTGAATTCATTCGAAAGGTTGTCATGCTCTACACACAACAGATGTTCACGTATAAGCTGTAATTATCTTCCTGGAGTCCTTTTTGCAAATGGTCATCACAAGAACCACAATATAAGATGACCAAGTATCATATGAAATTCTGCTTCTTGTTGACTTTGGATATGGGGAAAAACCAACTCTTGCCAATCCCTTGAAATGGCAATGGGAATTTGAAGACCTTCCCTGCCCCTTAATAAGCTTAAGGGAATTTGAAGACCTTGGCTGCTTTGAAAATAAACTCTGCCACCTAATAGGCTGAATGTAATCACATGGAGCCTATGGTGGGAGGAGTTTGCTGAAAAGTGGAGTAAGAGACCATAGAAACTGGAAGTCAGATCTAGCTAGACTGGGAGGAGGAGAGGATGCATCCCAGGAAGTCAGCCAGTCTTGTGAGTAAATATTCGTTTGTGGGAAGGCTAAAAGATGGTGTGGTTCTCTGTGCTGTTGTGGTTTATTAACTTCTTTGCTACTATGATGGAATCAGCTTACTAGGTTTGGGAATTGGTTTTCTGGCATCTGAATAAATGTTTTGCTTCTGTCTTCTATATGGAGAGTATGTTATATTTTTCAATTTAGCGCATATATATATATATATATATATATATATATATATATATATAGCAGGTATATTTAAATGATAGGGGGCACTGTAAATATTGAATTGGTGCTACATTCCTTTACCTGTCTTTCCAAGGAGAATTTGTTCCATAAGCCAAGACTCCAATGAGATGGAACTATATTCCATTTTCTGGTTTGATTTTGAGTGAGAAAGATATACAAAGCTTTGTAAAACACCCCAATTTATTGTCCGGTAAATGCCAGTTTTGGATAGGATGTAAGTATGACATAAACAAAATTCCTAAAATTTTAAAGTACCCTAGAACTTAAATCAGTTTTCATCAGTCTCATAGTCTAATGATTATTTTATCCAGAACAAAGATAGCATGCTTACTTTTGCCAACCTTTTTATCCCTTAAATCCTATTTTGGCTGCTTTAGGATATCAGGACTTATTTTCTTAAGAAGATTTAAGAGTCATAAGATAGATCTTCAAGGGTTTGATCTTATTTGCAAGATACACTGAAATCCAACAAGATGTGCTCTGCTTCCCCAAAGTATGGGTGGTAAGCCCCTTTTTATCATCAAGTATTTACTGAACAGCTACAATTAATCAGCCATTAATACAAAGAGTTTACAACTCCCACAAATAACTAGTTTGGAAAACAACTGAAAGGAATTTTTCTTAAGCATTTTCAAAATAATAGAGGAAGAGTTTGTTTACTCCCAGTATACCCTCTATTCTTCCATACTTCACACATCCTGAATTTTGTATGGCCTCCTGGTAGAGGTACCTTTCTATCTGGTGACAACAGCTGACATTCACTTTAAGGTGCAAAGCACTTTTCATAAATTATCTCATTTGATTCTGTGAGGTAGATGCTATTATTATCCCCATTTTATAGATAAGGAAACATTCTCATATAGGTTCAATGAATTGCCCCAGTTTTTCAAAGTCCAGTATTTTATCCATGACACCAGGCTTCCTGTGTATGAGAACCAAGATTAATTTTCTTCATCAGATAAATCTGGCATTTGACACATTTTCTGAGAACCCATGGGATAGTAAGGCTGCCATATGCCTTATCTGTGATTGCTCATGTGTTTTATTAAGCTGAATGATTGTTATGTTGATCGTGAAAAATATGTAGCATAAACCTTTGACTTCCAGTCAATATGTCTGACCATCATAACGCAGTAGAGTGTGTATTTGATTTGGATTAAGGAGTTGGGGTTAAATCCTTGCTCTACTATTTACTTTGAGGACAATGGAAGTTTTGCAACACTGTGGTGTGAGTTGCCCCGGTTACAAATTTCTACATGCATATACTCCATTCAAGTTCCCTGGCCAAATAGACTACCTTCATTTTCCACCCAAACCACACATGTTTCTTCCATAAATACCTTCCATACATTTCCCTTTGTTAAATATATCCTCAGTGTGTGTGTGTGTGTGTGTGTGTGTGTGTGTGTGTGTGTGTGTGTGCCCTCTCCCCACCAATGGTATGGTAACTTGTGGGAGAATTAATAAAATATTTACCACTACCTTATTTATTCAGTGCTTCAATCACTTTATAAGTATTATCTTGTTTGATTCTCAAAAGAACCTCATAAGGTAAGTGCTATGACTGGGCCCATTTTAGAGATGAGGAAACTAAGGGTCAGACTAGTTAAGTGATTTGTCCAGGCTTACATATTTAGTAAATGTCTTAGGCAACATTTGAAGTCAGCTTTTCTTGACTCTTAGTCTCGTACTCTGCAGACTAAAAATAGTTAGCATTTACTAGCAAGTATGTTATAAAGGGCTTTATGGTTTGAAAATTGCTTTAGAAATACTTATTTCATTTTATGTACACAACGACCCTAGGAGACAAGTGCTTTTATTATCCTCCTTTTAAATGTGAGGAAAGTGACTTGTCCAGAGTCACATAGCTGGTAGGTGTCTAAGGCTGAATTTGAACTCAGATATATCTGACTCCATGCACAGCACTCTATCCAGTGTACTACCTAGCTACCTGTAATGGAATTGCACCAGTAGGTAGGAGAGTTGTAGGTAGAAGGATGTTACCCCATAAGAATGCTTCATTTTAATGAAAGAAAGCTTTTTAGGAGTGTATCTTTACTGTTCTAGTTGTCTTACAGGTAGTCTTAAATGGAAACTATAGGAAGTGGTGATTATGTTCTCCAGGTTGGAAATAGTCCTGTGGTAGAACCTAGAAAGCACTATGTCTGGTTAGCCTTTATTATCTTCAATTTTCTCTCTTTTCTGTGTAATAGGCATTTCTAGAGACTGGGATAAATCAGGGAATCAAAACCTTTGATATATATATATATATATATATATATCAATATAAGACTAACTTTATAACACAATCCATATCTCAAACTAAAGCAGTGGCTCAGTAACATAGACAAAGAAAAATATGACAGATTTAATTTCTGTTGAACTCTAGAATGCACCATGTAATCTTTATAAAATAGCAATTTGGTCTCCTGTGATCTTGCCTATACAAGATTAATCCTATCAGGTGAAAAGTAAAGGAAAACCAGGTATTTTTTTCTATTAAATGTTAAACCATGGGATTGATTTATTTAAACAAAATTGACTCATTTGGATACTGGATTAGCAACTATCCAATGTTTGCTTCCGATTAGCGTTCATAATATTTACAATTAGAACAGACTTTGAAATCCATTTTATCCAATCCCATAATTTTACTGATGAGGAAAATGAGTTCAACACAGGGAGGTAAAGTTATGTTTCCAGGGTCCCATAGGCAACAAATAGCAGAAGTGGGATGCGGATGCCAGTTTGCTTTCCACGAATACTCCCCATAAAAATGGTGAGATAGCAAAGTGAGGGAGTAATATGGGAAAAGCAGGCTATAAATGCATCATGCAGGTAAGTCTTTACTGCACAGAAAAGTAACATCTACTATAAATTCTTAAAGAAAAAAAGCAAGAGAGATCCAAACTAGTTAGCAAAGTTTCATAATTTAATGGCTCATATAAACTTGCCTAAGATTTCTTTGAACTGTTCTGTTGAAATATGGGATTTTGCCTTTGTGACTAAATGGTGTGATTCAATAATACAAGGTATGATAAGTTGTTTCTAAAAACTAAGGAATTGCTTTTTAATTGCCTCTACTGATAAGGCTTAAAAAACACATTAAATGACTGTTATTTCTCACTGTGAAAATATTAAAGTGTAAGCAAAGTTCTAAGAATAAGACCACATCAAATTATATTAAAAAGAAAAAATCAGTACTGAAATCAAAACACACCCACAGACCTTCACATACTTGAAATGACTACCAAGCCTACACCTTGTGATTCTAGGCAGAAAAACATGAAATTTTTTTTTGTTGTTATTGCAGCAAGAGTATTTTGGCTCTTCATCAGCAAAACTGTAAGGTATTTCATAGACTCTGAACATATAATCACTGGTTACTGTGATGGATGTCACTGTCATATATAAAGCTGAAACTTTAGAAAGTTGGTAGAGAAATGGAAGAGATGTATGGCTTCATTTCCTTCCCTGTCAATCAAAAACACTCACTAGCTCCATCAAAATAGTTTCATTTATTTCCAGAAATCTTCAAAACAGCAAGTTTCATTTTTTCCTAAATATGATACCCAGAATCATACAGTACCCTTTTCATGCAACTTAAAAAGATTGCCTAAGCCTTTGCTAATTTTTCTATTTCAGCCTAAACAATAATAATTTCATTTCACAAAGAGAATTTCCCTTTTAGCCCCTAAGGAAAGTTAATATAAAGAGTACTTTTGACTTTTCTTTAAATAGATGCATTTAGCAATTTGGATGCTTTGCTTCCTGGACCAATGACCAAATTCTAGAGTACCAAAGCCCTTTCAGCTCTAGAATTTCCACCTGAGGAACCACTATTTTGACTAGTAAATGCCTCACTTGGCCTACTCTATTTAGAGGTTTTCTTCACTTTTTACTTCACTTTTCTTACCTTCTGATTTCTCATCATCCATTTTTCTTCTCTATAAATACCCTTCCCCCTATACTTTTCAGTTTTGGAACCATAATCAAATCAACACTATCACTGTTACTGGAAAGGCTATGCCAATCTATTCCCCGATTGCTCTATTCACCATTCCAGTGACTTCCTAGACTAACAAAAAGAAACATTTTGGTTGAATCAATAAATAGAGAGTTGAACATATGGAAGGTATGAAATCCTATTAGTCATAAGCAAATATGGTCTCTTGTTTCCCTAAATTAGAACCAACACAATATATGCAGGACGAGTGGTAAGTACACATAATGTCATGAGGTAGGGTCCTGGCTGGGTGTAGCAGCAAGCACCCCAAGCGTCCTCAGGGTTTGCAGCTACCACAGGTTCTTGGATCTGCTTTGTTAAAGGAAAGCAACTCAAAATGGGTTAACAAGCTTACTTTAATCAGTCAGACATATATCGTTTACCTTGTTCAGGAGAAAAGGTCAGCACCCTGAACCTCAAAGTATACAGGCATAATTATCAAGACAGAAACATCAAGTAGACCAAACTGTCCAACCATTACATCCATACCCAGTCAACATCTGGGTTTCCACATTCTGGGTTTTTCAAAGCCAGGGGACTCTCAACAACGGCTTCCCAGAATTCAGATCAAATCACAGAACACTTCTCAAAGTGAGTCCCAAAACAAAGCTACACATCAGGGCTTATGTAGCCTTCTCCTGGCTCAGAGAATGTAACAACCTTATTGACTCACTGGCTAATTAAGAAGTATCTACTGAAAAACAAGCCTCCCTCCCCAGGCTTCAGGTGCATTTTAGCCTAGGGGCAGGGAAGATCTTCCAAATTTGCATTTCCATTACACTGGGCCAAATAGCTACTTTCTGAAAGGTTCCTCTTTATGGATCATATTTTCTGTCATTTATATATTTGCATTTCTGCTTGCCTTTGTGTAGTTAGCACTTACCACAGTTGTAGGTACATAGGAGATGTTTAATGAATGCTTGTCAATTGATTCTTACAGACCCTGCTATAGCAGTAATAGTCACAATAGTGAATAAGCAAGGCAGATGACCTTGTTTATAAGTGGCCATATACTTATGAGAAAAGGGAGATTCTACTTGGATCCTTTGTATGTGTCTCCTAGGGAGTGTTTGACATTTTATTAACTATTGATAGCGTCTATAATCACTTTCAGCCTCTGTTTCCTCATCTTTAAAATAGGGATAATATAGGTTCTGTCAAATTTGGCTCACATAGTTATTTGAGAAAAGCCCCTTGCAAATGATAAAATGTTTTATCTATCTTTAGCAAGTCTCCAAAATAACTGCTAACACATTATAAAAGATTGCTAGCTTGTGAGGTTAGTAGACAGGAGAGGAATAAAGGATAAGGTAGAGCAGAGTGCAATAGGCACAAAAATAAAACTACTCAGGACCAAGAGTAATGGACTAGAGGAGGGTAAGTGGAGAGGGGAGTTTCCAAGATATTTTCCTAAAGGAGTTTCCAAGATGTTTTCCAAGTGGAAGCAAAAAAAAATGTCTTAGGACCTAGGGCAGAAGCCTCAGGAGGTGTTTAATCCAACTCTCTCATTTTATATATGTGGAAACTGAGGACCATTGTTGTTAAAGGGTCACAAAGCTAGTAAGCATCAGAGGTGGTATTTGATATAAGGGTATTCTAGAGTCAAAACCAATTGTTAAATTTTCAACATTGAACATTTATGTCTTAGAAAACTGCCAGCACTAAAACAAAGATATGATTTACTGTTTTGCTGATTTCTAGACTTACAGTGGTGGGAGAAAATGTTGATAATACATATTGAAATTATAAGTGTATTGTAGGTACATCTTTTTTCAGAGTCAATTGTTAAACATTTATTTTTATAGTACTAGCTTTCAGCCCAGGCCCTCTGATTTCAGAGCCAATGCTCTTTCCATCACACATTAGCTTCTATCATCTGTTATTATCCAGAAAGTATGGATGACCTTATCCAGTAAGAAGATATCAACAAGTCCTCCAGCACACATTTTTCATAAGTAGGTTACTAAGCTCATCTATTTATCTTGATATCAACCCATATATATGTATATGTATATATGTATACACACACACACACACACACACACACACACACAAGAATCCCTATTACAAGATACCCAAAGAATGGTCATATCCCAAGTGAGGAGGAAGTCATTACTTCCTAGGTTAGTCCATTCCATTACTAGAAGTATTTCCCTATATCAAACCTAAAATTGCCTCCCTGTGAATTCTAGTCATTACTACTGTTAATACCCTCTGGGGTAAAGGGTAACAGTTTACAGTTGAGGAAACTGAGGGAGATGGAGGTTAAATGACCTGTCCAGGGCCAAAGATCTAATAAGTGTTTGAAACTGGATGTGAATTCAGGTGTTCCTGACTCCAGGTCCAAAGATCTACCAACTGAATCTTTTACCTACCAGCATATCTATGAGAGACAGTTATAACATCTTTCTACCACCCTCAACCCTACACCATCATCTTCTCCTCTCTGGACTAAGCATTTCCAATTCTTTTAACCAATTCTCATTTGGCTTAATATTGAACCCCTACACCATCCCTGCTATCTCTTCTAGACATTAAAGATTATATGTGCTATATGAGTCTTCCTATCTGAAATAGTCACCAATTATGTTGGTGCACAGTTATGAGCTGGCTTTCCCTGCTATGGAAGAAGAAAGTCCTTAAAGCAATTTCTCTGAACTAACATCAGAAAGGATGAATAGTTATCAATCAAGCTGGATGGAAAAATAATTCAAGAAGTATTCAAGAAGAATCAATTGATAACCAAGTATTTAACAAACGCCTAACATGCCCCAGACTCTGTGTTAAGCACTAGGGCCACAAAGACAAAGATATCACATAATGCCCAGTCTTAAGGAATTTACATACTATTGGAAACAACAGGGAGAGGTAAGAATATACAGAATAGTACAAAATAAATGCAGGTTAATTGAAAAGCTTGATTATTATCCAGCAATTCCTGTTCACATGACTTCTATGGTCCCTTCTAATTCTCAAATTCTCTAATCTGATAAAGAAAAAGATCATTAGATCTTGAAGACCAATACTAAGCATCTGTTGTTGCTTGTCCTTAATTCTCAAAGAGGACTATGACATCAGGAAGGTGATGCCAGGACTTGCAAGTGAATTGGTTTTAAATGAGGAAAGGTTGTGCAAAGTCACCTGCCTTATATTTTCCTCTGGAGCCATCTGGGTCCAGGGGTAAGTTATAGATCAGGTCAACTGGAGATGACCCCCCCACTAAGAGTCTAGCGAGTGAAAATAAAACATGTCAGAGGTAAAAGACTATGTTTCCTTCCATTTCATAGTTTTATCAATACGAGGCAAAGAATACCCATGAGTGAGTTTCCATGCTGGCCTTGCATCTATCACCTACCCACTGTGAAACCCTAAAGGCTTAATTAACATGGATTAAAAAACCCTGAATTGAATTCTCAGTGTTATATCCTGGATCACCAAGATTCTCTGTTAATTGAACACTGAGGCCATTTAATTGTACAAGTTTCTATTGACAACATGCCTTTCCATTCAACTTCCCAATTCCAGTTATCTGCCTCAACCTACAGTTCAAGCAGTCTCTCCTTACTTACCCCCTTGAATTCCTTCCTCTTAAAAAAATCATTTCTATACTCCCCAGGGTCACTTCAGTAGATTCAACCCTCTGCCAGTCTATTATATTATTCTGTCCTTGAGACTCTCTATTCTCTTATGTGAAACAAAAAAGACCTTCTCCTGTATCCTTCAACATTCTTTCCATCTCTTTAATTTAAATGAAACCTGGTTTTCTCCTGAGTAAAGCACAACTCTCTTTTCTCACTCTTCCCACCTATATCAATTTTCTAGGTCCAAGAAAGAGGGAATCATCATAGCCTATATTCCCTCCCTTAACAGAGGCTTATTTTTCTTGTAGAATCTTAAATATTCTAATGGATATATGATTTCATTGATTTAGTGTCCTCTTGAATGATGCTCCTAACATCCCTTCAATGCATGATCAACCTATGTCACTCTTATCCAAGTGTTTGCTTCCATTAGTTCACTGCAGGGGGAGGAGAAGGGAGATCTCTGTCCAATGTGCTAGAGTCCTCCTTGTTTTCTCTAGATATGGCAAGGATACCAGTGATGGATATAGCCTATTAACTGTCTCTCATTCTTGCCTCATGATCAACCTATCTTTCATATTTTTATTAATATTCTTTATTCTCTTCTACATGATTCCTTATTTATAACATCCTTACTTACATTATAAGTCTTATGTCAACCATGACGCTCTATTTCAATTTGATATTCAGTTTCAACTCTTCCAATACTATAGTGTTCTTGAATTTGAAGCCATAAAACACTAGCAAAATAATGGTTTTTAAAAGATGGGGCTGTGTTCAAGAGACAATATTGAGGTCACTAAAATAATTATAAAACTTCCCAAAGGCAATTCAGCTTGCTTACCCTTCTGTTCAGTCCTTGGCCTGACTTATTGCCCATTTGCAATGCTTGTCCAAGACAAATATATTGATAGATGATCTCTATAAATTGACATAACTGGATGTGATTAATATTCCAGAAGCAAGCATTCTTTATCCACTTGATTTTCCCTGATGGGTACTTAAGATAAACCCTATAAAATATTTATGGATTATGAGATTTGCAATGTTTCAAGGAATGAAAATCAGCACAATGTCATTTAAAAAGAAGATAATCTAGAGGATCTCTCGATCCAATTATCACTTCTCCTGATGAATATGCAATTCATTTGTTGCCCTCTCCTAATTTTTATTATTTTCACTATAATTTTTACTATCATTGATTTACTTCAAGATTATTCTCCTGAGTACCTTAATGACTTTAATATTTGTTTTACAGTCTTCTTCTCTATCACCTACCATCATGTAAGGGGCTTCAGTATTCATATGGATCACCTCATCACCCTTATATTACATAATTCTGTAACTTTATCAAATTCAAAATATTCCCTTCCCACCCCATTTTAGTCACATACCATCATGATTATGCTTTATAACCTACACTCACAAAGGCTTACAAAAACTTCAAGATCTTGAACTTGAATTTCTGCTCTCTAAATACAAGTCCTTTTGCTCTTACCTTCCACAGCCCTTATCTATGCTAAATTTGCTTTTTGACCTCTATGGTAGTCCTGGGTCTTTTGAGTCTGAGCAGTCCCCATGCTCCCAGTTCCTTTCCCAATTCTGGCTGTATTTCTGTACTTGGATCCTTTGATCCTTTAACAGAGGAAACAGACACAGGTTGAAGATGTTTGGTGAAGAATCATGATACTTTTTTATAATATGCAAGAAATAGATGACAGAATGGGCAATGATTTTGAAAACTTTTAATGGATAAAGGCAGTTAAGGGTGCACTGATCATTTGCTGATCTCGATCCTATCACTGAAGTAGGAGTTTTATTATGGGACATTAAGATTGTTATCAAGGTCTTAAGACTAAAAGGAAAAAAAAAACCCTCTATATTTGCTCTAAGAAAGATATAAATCAATAAGATAAGAGTTGAAGCATTTCTACCTTGTTTCCCCAATAATAAGACCTATCCCAAAAATAAGCCCTCCCCTTACTGTGTAAGATTCCTCTAAAATAAGCCCTCCCCGAAAATAAGCCCTATTGAGATTGCTACTGTAGTGAAGGTGATCCCCTGTGCTACACGCTACATTACAGTACCCTCTGTATGCACCGTCCCTCCCGCCCTTCCCCCGGGTGAAATGTACGCCGCGCTCCGAGCTGCATCCAATCAGAGCTGCAGCAGTGAGCGCATCATCCTGTTCTTCCCCAGTGATTTGCTTATTGAATAAAGGTACATTTTTTTGTTCACATTTACCTGTTTATTAAAATTGCTGTCAATGTTCATTAAAATAAGCCCTCCCCTGAAAATAAGCCCTCTGGTGTTTTTCTGTCCAAAAAAATTAATAAGACAGTGTCTTATTATCAGGGAAACACGGTAAGTAGCAGTAAGTTCCTAGCTCTTTAGTATGCATCTTCAACCTGTCTCTGATTCTGATTGCTCCTGTCTCTATCCCTTCCCCCTTCCTCCTTTCCCCTTCCTCTTTCTCTCTCTCTGTCTCTATCTCTCTCTGTCACACACACACACACACACACACACACACACACACACACACATTATTCGGGGCACTTCAATCCTAAAACAAAATCCCTTCCTTTGAATACTACTTTTTAGCTATCACTCTTCATATCTCTTCCTCTTACTAAACACACTATATCAGTACATTTATTTTCTGACCATTCAGTCTCTTGCCATCCTAGACTCCATCATGAAAGTAGGAAACTGGAAGAAAAACAATTTATAGCCAGTTTCTCCAATAAAGTGCTTATTTCTCAAATATATAGGAAACAGAGTCAAATTTCTAAAAACAGCCATTCTCTAATTGATAGATGGTCATAAGATATGAAGAGGCAATTTTCAGAAGAAATCAAAGCTATCAATAATCATATAAAATGTTGTAAATCATTGATAGGGAAGCACAAATTATTATAACTCTTAAGTATTACTTTACACCCTTCAGTTTGACTAACATTCTAGAAAAGGAAAATGACAAATGAGGGAAGGGATGTGGAAAAATAAGGACACTAATACATTGCTGGTGGAGTTGTGAAGTGGTTCAACCATTCCGGCAAATGATTTGAAACTATACCCAACTATGCATGCCCTTTGACCTAGCAAAACTACTATAAGTTTTGTATGCCAAAGGGACTAAAGGAAAAGGACCTATATATACAAAAATATTTATTGCAGCTCTTTTTATGCTGCCAAAGAATTAGAAATTGAAGAGATGGCTATCAATTGTTAAACAAGGTGTGGTATATGATTGTGATGAAATACTTTTTGTGTTATAAGAAAAGAGAAGGGGGTTTATTTCTGAAAAACCTGGAAAGACTTATATGAACTGCTACATAGAGAAGTAAGCAGAACTAGAAGAACATTGTACACAGTAACAGCAATATTGTGAAAGACTGTGTTATTCAACTGTGAAAGACTTAGCTGTTCTGATCAAGACAATGATCAAAGATAATTCAAAAGGACTCATGATGGAAAATGCTGTCCACCTGCAGGAAAAGTACTAATGAATTCTGAATACATACTGAAAGGGTTTTTTTTTCATCTTATTTTTCTTGCCTCTTTTGTTGCAACATGACTAATATGGAAATATGTTTTATATGCTTCACATATGTATAAAGGGTAGGATATAGCTTTCCTTCTCAATAGATGGAGGAAGAACATAAGGGAGAGAGTATTTCGGACTCAGAATTTAAAAATTAGTATTAATATGTTTTCATTTTATCTTAATATTTTTATCCTCCCTGTGCCCACTGTCACCATCCTAATACAAGTCATAATCACATGAACTATCATGATAACCTCCTTTTAACAGGTCTTACCATCTCTTTTCTCTCCTCTCTCCTACTTCCCATCCCCTCCAAACTATTCTTCATATCAACTCCAAACTTATATTCCACCTATATACATCTAGGTATCAATAGCTCTCTGTTGTCTGTTAAGTAAAGTTCAAATTCCTGAAATGTTCTTCTATTCCCAAACTATCAAATTCTTTCCTATCTTTTAGGCTTGGGTCAAATGGCACTCCCTCCAAACTTCAGTCATCCTTTGGACTTTATGCAGCTTTACCATGCATCTTCAGCCTGTCTCTGTTCTGATTCTTCCTGCCTCTACCCCTATCCCTTTCACACACACACACACACACACACACACACACACACACACACACACATTTGGGGAACCTCAATCCTAAACCAAAATCCCTTCCTTTGAATACTACTTTTCAGCTATCACTCTTTTTGGCTTTTACATCTTCTCTCATTTTGACCTATGACCTTTTATGTACATAAATAAATGTATGATGTACATACATACATCATATTCATCAGCAATATTATGTTTTATTAAAGGAGATACCATACCAATAGTTAAACTTTGTAGCCCTTTGCCTAGGAGCCTACCACATTGCTATGCTACAAATACATGTAACAATACTGTTCAGTGAACTGTACTGAAAGTATTGGATATGCTACTACAGTTATACTACAGTCATGATATTCTACATTTATTCAGACTTTTGATATGTACCTCTAGTGTCCTTGGAGTGCTAGGTAGGAAAATTAAGGACAGGTGGTGTTTTCAACTCCAGTGACATTGAAGAGGAAGGCAGATAAAAGGAGTGAACAATATTGAAAAAATGGTATTCTGAACAACGGTTTACAAATGAAAAATAATCAACTTCTTGTTAGGAATAGAATGCTTCACAGGAAGATTTGGAAAAATATTTGGTCTGATCAAGATGGATTTATCCTGTTCTTCAACAGAAAGGGGGAAAATGTTTCTTGCTTTCAAAACTCAAAGGCATAATGAACACAGCTATAGGACAGGCAACTGATATCCTATGAAGTTATAGCAGGTAGACTGCAAGAAAATGGTCAAGGTTGTTATCTGGATGGAATACAAAGCGTGATTTGTAGTCATAGGCCAATGATAGATAGATAGATAGATAGATAGATAGATAGATAGATAGATAGATAGATAGATAGATAGATAGACAGACACACAGATAGAGTTATACAGTTTCACATATATAGCTATAGTTATATAAGTATGTAAGTTATACATGTATGCATTATAGATGTATGTTATATATGCATATGTGTGTACACACACATACATACATGATGCTACATAAGTTTGTGCTCATTCACTCACCATGACAAGAGGTCAGTTCCATGGTAGGAATTCCAAAACTAAGTGTCATAATATCACAGGGAAAAAAGACTTCCATTTATTTGTTCAAACAACTTATTAAACCTCGACTTTATGCAATATGCTGTCACACTTAATTGATATGATAGTAATACATATAAATCAGACAGCTATTTGAGGCTGTGAATTTAAGAAACCACACTGAAATGCCCTTTGGTCAACAAAATAGATTGAAATAACCCCACAAACTAACACTAATAACAAAGATGTGTAATTTACCATTATAAAATATCTTTTTTTCTCTCTCATGACTGCTCTATGTTTAGTTTCTCATATATAACATGACATGGGTAACGAAGTACATAAAACATGTATGTCTGACACACAAGCTATTAGGTTCTTTGCAAATAAGCCAGTGATTTAGAAAATTGTGATACAGGTCAGCTGTGTCTTTGTTAATCTTTTACAGAGCTATTTATTGCATACCTTACACTGCTCCCCTCTCTCTATGTCTAAGTTTGGTCTTGCTGTTCGCTAATGAAGACTTCACTAGGCAAGATTATGTCACATGCTTCTTTTCCCTACTTCTTCTCATGCCCAGTCTTTTTCAGGAGACATGGGAAATGAGCAGTAAGTTAGATTGGTTTATATATCAGTGTGTATATATGAATGTTACTATTGTCTTCCTTGTTCTAGACATATGAATTCAATTATATGGGAATTCTAAGTATGAAAACTCCCTTCCCTAATGAAGAGAGGTAACTCCTCTCTAAATTTAAAACTTATCTAGGATTAAGTAGTTTTCTGGGTATCTAGGTAGTGCCATGGATAGAGTGCCAGGCCTGAAATCAGAAAGACTCATGTTTGTGAATTCAAATCTGGCCTCAGACACTAGTTATGTGACTCTAGGCAAGTCATTTAAACATGTTAACCTCAGTTTCCTCATCTGTAAAATAAGCTGGAGAAGGAAATGGCAAACCACTCCAGTATTTTTGTTAAGAAATCCCCAAATGAGGTTATGAGGAGCTGTACACAACTGAAATGACAACAAAGTAACTTGCCAATTGCGACATTGTCAATATTACATGAATCCAGGTCTTCTTGATGATAAGATCCCATTCACTATTCACTATACACCAAGCTTCCAGTACAATTCACTTGAAAAAGGTTATCCCTCCAGTACATAATTCAGACAAAATGAACATTAAGAAGGACTTTTAAAAGATATCTACAATGTTAGGAATTTTAGACCAACCAATAGGATATTATTTTGGTCAGAATTTGAGCCCTCAAATCATACTTTGCTTACACACAACATGAGGTGCAAAGTCATATACAATAGGCTCTACTGTTTGTTTGTTTTTTTAATTAACATTGAAATGTGATTAGGCTATCTTTCTTCATATCTAAATTGGCCAATTCAGTGTTTTGTAACTTTTAAATTCCACACATTAGCCACATATTTCCAGAACTTGTACTTTTAAACTTAATCTCTATCCCCCTCTCTCCCCCCATCAGCACTGGAAACATTGTGTGAGAGCCAACAGAGGAAGTTTCCATACCTGGGAATTCTCAAATAAAAACGTCAGATTTTTCTTGGATTTAAATTCCTGCCACCTGTCAACACTGATCCTTCTTATGAAAAATGAAGTCTTTCTATATCTGCATGTTAGATTATGGTTGTTTTAACTTCTTACCTTATTTTGCTACCAGAAATTTAAGTAGCGTGGAAAGCAGAAAAATAATATTGAATTTACATAGGGAACTACTACTTTCTAATGCTTTCAAAGAAGTACACTTACTTCTTTTTGGAAGATCTATAAGCAAGCTTTGTGAGATACATTATCATGATGAAGCAGATACATTAAAGGCTTTTTTAAAGAGCACTCAGTAAGATATGTGTCTTTCTGTGTGGGAAAATCATTTATCATTCTGAAGTCTAGTTTTATCATCTCTAAATTTGGGATAATAATACTTGTACTACCTTCTTTGTCTCTTTTCCTATATGATTATTCAGGTCCCACCCCCTACCTGTGGGTATAACTTGAAGTCATACTCACAATTTCTCAGGTTAACTGCCTCCCTCCCCCATCTCTCTCTCTCTCTCCCTCTGTCCCTAGTTCTCTCCCCGTGCTTTGGAAATTTTACCATTCTTCTGGGTTTGATCATCATCTGCATACAGATGACCCCAACACCTAAATATTATACTCCTGTGTCTCTCCTGAGCTATAGTCCCATCATCATCAATTGCTTATTGGACACTGTCATCTGGATGTCTTCTAAGGATCTCAAACTCAACATGTTCAAACATAGGACCTATTATTTTTCTCCTCAAACCCACTGTTCTTTTGTGTTTTTTTTTAAGCAATTGGGGTTGTCCCTTGCTCAAGTTTACACGGCCAATTATTTTGTGTGGGTGCCAAGTGTCTGAGGCCAGAACCAATCCCGGGTCTCCCGATGCCAGGGCCAGCACTTTTACTTGCTGAGCCACCTGGCTGCCCCTAAACGCACTGTTCTTATAAATTTCTACATTCCTGTTGAGGGTACCGTCATTCTTCAGTCACACAGTTTTGCAACTGCATAGTCATCCTCAACTCCTAACCCTTCCTATACACAAATCATTGCCAAGTTTTGTTGATTCTGCCTTCATGACATATCTTGAATCTATCATCTCTCCACTCACATTCACCATTCTAGCTCATGATCTCATCATCTCTCACTTGGACTATTACAACAGCCTCCTAAATGTCATCTCTCCATCAAGTTCTTTCCTCTATGCAATAGATTTTTCACACAACAACTAAGCTGAAATTTTTCCTAGAAGCAGTTAAGGGGCATACTGGAAGAGCAATGAGGCTGCAGTCAGGAAGAAATGAATTCAAATCCAGTCTCAGACACTAACTCTGCGATCCTGAGTATGATATTTAAATTCTGTCTGCTTCAGTTTCTTCATCTATAAAATGGGTTCAATAACAGGAGCTGTATCCCAAGATTGTTGTGAGTATAACATTTGTAAAGCCTTTTGCAAACTGTAAAGTGCTGTACAAACGTTGCGTTGGGTATATAAAGAAAAGTGAAAGAGTCCTTGCTGTGAGGGAGCTTACAGTCTAATAGATTAGAGAAGACGCAAGCAACTATGCAAAATATACATACACACAATTGTGTGTGTGCGTGTGTGTGTGTGTATACACACAGAGCATGAAGTGGAAATAGTCAACAGGAGGAAGGCACTCCTATTAAGAAGGATCAGGATCAGACAAGATCAGACTTTAGCTGAGACTGAAAGGAAGGTGGGACTGCCAGGAGGTAGAAATGAAGATGGAGAGAGCTCCAGGCATGGAGGACAGCAAGTGAAGATGCCTAGAGTTGGGAAATGGAATATTTAGTACAAGGAACAGAAAGGAGGCCAGTATGACTTCATAGTCTAGTTTTACATATCCTTCCAGATTTATTATACATTACTCCCTTTAATGAACTCCTTATATATACAAACTAGCCTATTAAACTGTTTCTCATTCAAGACATTCTATCTCCCATCTTTGGGCATTTGCATTAGCTTTCTCTATAATCTGGAACATACTTCCTCCTCATCCCTGCTTCTTGAATTCCCAGTTTCCTTCAAGGATCACCTTCTACCCAAGGAGTTTTCTACTTCCCTTAGCCAAGAGATCCTTCAGTAAAGTTCATTTTTGCTCTTCTTCTCTTTAAAATTCATTTGAATTTGCTTAATAAATATTTAATTTACCTTAATAGGTAGGTACTGTTTCTCTTGATAGACGTAAACTACTTGAAGTTTGAAATTGCTTCATTATGATCTTTGCATCCCCCATATTTAGCATGGTGTCTGTTGCACACAAGGCAATTAATGAAGCTTTCTTGATTGGTTGATTAGTCTTGTGGTAAAATAAGTGGTATGTAAATGTCACAACAGTATAAATATTAATTTTCATTGTAATTGTTAGGAGTTTGGTCTTGTCTAATAAATTCCATTTTTCACTAAGAAAGCAAACATCAACTTAAATCTAGAATGAATGTATAAAGTTTTCTTCAGACTGCCACCAATGTTTCATTCAAATGAAAGTCTAAGAATGTGAACATATTTTAGCATTCATTTTTTCCTCTGGTCTCCATTTTATTTTCCTGTACAATTAATTAAATTCAGATGTATTCTTTTGGAAGCTACATAATCCAGGGAAATCTATTGGTTCTTGTTGTCAATACACCAAATTATTCACTCTGCAAAGGCTATGCTGGAGGCCAAGAAAGGAAGACTCTTCAATTTTATATCAGTTTTTTTTCCTTTTTATGTGAGGCCAGTTTTTTTTTCCAGGGCTAGGTAATTATTGATGGTAAATATCAGTATTTCATACAGTAATATAAAATAGTTTTATAAGTGGGGATATTTTAAGAAAACAGTAAAGTTATAATTTTAGGGGTCATTTATACTTTGTGTTATCACTTCATGGGGTCATATATACTTTCAGAAATATTCTGAATCAATAAAGCAAGAAATTTAATTTGTCATGCTAGGTACTCCATACTACATGTGGAAAATGATCAAAAATACTCTTGTATCAGATTCATGTTTGCAAAATCTATACTTCTCAGCAGAGGAAGTGCTAGAAATGCATCCACAAATATGCTGATTTTAAGTAAATAAAAGTCATACTATAGACATGCATTAAATCCCTTCATAGCCTCATCAGAGGTATACTATTTTATGATAAAAGACACACTTTTCATCTCCTGGTAATCTTTCTCAATGATAACCTATGGAGGAGGGGAGGGGAGGGGGTCAGAAAGGAAGAGAGGGAGAGATGGGAGGAGAGGGAGGAGATGGAGGACAGGGAGAGAGAGAAAGGGAAAGGAAGAGGGAGACAGAGAGGGAGAAGGGGAATGAGAATATGCAGAAAATTTACTACTACAACTTTTCTGTTGCTGGCCAAATACTTTAACTGAATGCCTTCTATTACCTTTGGTGGGTTAAAGGTACTGGTATGGTTACAACTTCATTATATTAGGCATTTATATTGGCATCAACTACATAAAAATCTATAATTGCCTAGCTATACTAAGAAAGCTGAATTTCTGGGGTGGTTAGGTGGCACAGTGAGTAAGAGTGCCAGTCCTGGAGTCGGAAGGACCTGGGATCAGTTCCAGCCTCAGACACTTAACACCCACACACAAAAAAACTGGCCGTTTAACTTTGGGCAAGTTATTTAACCCCAATTGCTTAAAAAAAAGCTGATTTTCATCCATCTATGAAGCAGCTTCTTTTGTGAGGATAACTAGAGGAGATAATTTTCAGTCCTTATCAAAGTGTATTGGGCACAACAATTCTGAGAGGCAAAAGAGAAGAAAGAGTCTGATAGTATCTTAACTATTCAAAAATATTTGGCTATGTGGAGAATATTTAGTACTTATTACTAAAATAACTCAGCTATAAAATAGAAAAAGTTTAACTCAAGCACTATTTTTTGAACATCATATATATATTCTCAGAAAGTTTGGAATGTAAGCTCCTTGAGGGCAATCCATCAAGCATTTATTATGTACTTACTCTGTAGCAAACACTGTTACTTACTGGAGACAAAAAGAAAAAAAAAAAGGAGCACCATGTTGAACAATCAGTAAGAAGGTTGGAATGACCAGACAGTTCAGTGTATGAAGGGAAATGATAGAGGATAAGGTTTGAGTGGTAGGTTCAGGTGAAGTTTTCTTGGAATTTCTATGCTTAATATTTATTCCTAAAGGAAAAATGGAGCCACTGGAGTTTACTGAGAAAGGGAGTATCATGGTCAGACCTGTGTTTTAGGAAAATAACTTTGGCAGCTCTTTGGGGAAAAAATGGATTGAAGAAAGGAAAGCCTGAAAGCAGGGAAGTCAATTAAACATTTATAGCAATTATCCAGATATGAGTTTATAAGGTCTGAAAGCGGGATGATTGTCCTGTGAGTGGAAAGAATGAGAGTTATGACATATAACATGGACATAGAAGATCACAAGATTTAACAACAAACTGCATCTAGGAGAGGGAGCTGACAGAGAGTAGAGATACCAAGATGACAGTAAGGTTGTAAACCAGGTCCTGTCATGTATTTGCCTATTATTTCCAATATCTTAAGTGTGGTAGGCTCATAATATGCTTGTTTAATTAAATTGCATTTGTAAGAACCAGGTACACAAATAAAGCAATATGAAATTATTTGAAATACAATGAAGTGTTAGGATATGTGATCATGAGTATTATGGGCCAATGCAATGGGGGTGGAATAAAATTAATGAGAGCTCTTTAAGAAAACCTACATGAGAGTAGATGGAGGAGCCAGAATACATAGAAAACCTCATCTTCTCTGTTGTTAATCCAATAGTCATGAATTTCTTAAATAAAATGAGCCAGAAAAGATAAACAAAGCAAGGTGACTCAGGTTATTGAAACTTCTGGGGAACCACTCATTTTTAGCTTCTGTGCATTTTCCATAACTTTAAGAAGGTGGAGAACTTGAATATAGAGTATAAATAGAGTGTATGCCAGACAGCTGACAACAGGATCATAGAGAAAATAATGAATCTCTTTCCAGTATCTAGTCTTCCTAATTTTGTTCCCATAAGAAAAACAGTCTTAATTCTTTGGGGAGCAGCAAGAGTGGACTAACTAAATAGGATGATTTACAAATTAACTATGTTATTAGAGACATAATGGAATGAAAGCAATATAGTAGAGTAGTAACGAGTGCCAAATTTTTAGTCAGGTTTAAATTTTAATTATTCCTCTGCTACTTCTATTCTATTGACTAAATTATATCACCCCTTTAGCCTTTGATTTTTATATATTTAAGATGATAGAGTCTGTGTATGAGATGGTCTCTAAAGTTTCTTTGAAGTTTCAGTTTTATAATGGCACCAATTCTTGTCATTCCCCTGCCCCAACTCCATTTTTTTGTTATTCAGCTCATTTCCCATTCTTTCACTTTTCCCCATTTCATGCCTTTCCTCAGCCCAAATATTATACCAAATGAAATAAGAGTAAACTCCTCTTTAACTGTAATTCAAATAACTGAAAACCTCTGATAATTGAAATTTTATTACTCAAAGATATTAATTGACATGTCCAGGTATGTCATCGGGTTAGTATGGATTTGTTGCAGCATTCTATGCTTCCTATATCTACTGAGCCATAGAAATAATCACCATAAATATGGTCATATAAGAGTTAAATTTCTTTTCTGAATCAGAGAGATGAATTTATACTCTGCACAGATTTCTTATATTTAAATTTTTCAACATATAAAAATGCTGCATATGTTAAAACCATATGGTCAAATAGAAAAGATATTAGACTTAAGAGTCAAAAGGACTGAATTACAGTGGGACACTTCTGAGTGAATATTAGATTATATTGTTGTGAAGGATCCCTTCAACTCTAAATGCTGTGATTCTCTGAATACTGGCTCTGGTACTTCCTCCTCATTATGTGACTGTGGTCAGATCACATCCTGTCTGAGATTTATTTTCTTCATCTTCAGTACTTGTACAACCAACCTCATAGGTTGTTGTGGGGAGGAATTCTTTCTTTAAATAATCCCTAAACTGCTATATAAATTTATGTCTTGTGGTCAATACCAAAAACCAGACTATCCAGTTACCAAAAGCATCCCATTCCTTAACCACTCTTGATCAATAGGCTTTAAAAATAAGCTCTATGAGGGTAGGGAACATGCAAAATTTATATTTTATGTTTCCTACAATGCCAAATAATTAGTTCTTAATATCATAGATGCTTAATTTTTTCTCAAACTGAATCAGTTGTTCATAAAAAATTATTTCTCTAATATATCTTAGTGCAGGAACATATGCATGACTAAAGATTTGCTTTGTACAGGTACCAACCCAGTACCATAAAAGCTTAATTTTTGAATTCTGAAAAGGAGCCAGAAAATGTCATATTTTCTGTGAAGTGAAAGAACAAAAGGTTTGTTGTGAAACAACACTCTGTCCCCATCTTTTGCTCCTTTCCATTTTTTTTTTTCATTTTGAGTGGAGAGATTCCTGGCTCCTAAAGATCTATTTTCCCCTATCCTTCAGGCACATAACAGTGAGGGGACCCCATCATCAAGGATTCTGCTCAATGCCACACTGCAGGAAGTCACATAGTATTTTACAAATGAGACTTGCCTCCACAGGTGGCAACTGTGCCGTTATGTAGGACTTCTTGACATCTACTGAACTATCTTAGGGGTTTCCCCCCTGTACTTTTCAATCCATTTAAAATACATTAAAAATAAGAGAAATTTGGAGAATCCTCAGAATTCTAAAATCAAGAACTAGCTAGTAAACCCCAGGCTCTCCTTTTAGGTTTGATTTCAAGTTTTTTTTTCCATCTTTGTTTTTTAAGTGAAACAGCACACTCCAGGGCATTTAAAATTCTATAGTTATTTGGTTTTCAGCTTTGTATGTTTTTAGGCACTTGAAGTACTTAGCAATGTCACAAGGTGTAATTCTTGCTGTGTATTATTCCTTTCCATTACTGTTTTTTAAATTTTTTTTTTAAAGTCAGCTCTTCTAAAAGCACCATACTAGGTGGGAGAAAAGAATAATTATCGGAAGCTGTGTTCCATTAGTTTATATTTTATCACCTTTTAAGACCTTAACTTTAAGGAATGGTGTATTACTTGAGGCTCTTCCATTTTAATGTTTGTTTCCAAGGTTCTCTCTGTTCTTTTTACTGCAGGTATTTAAGAGTTCTTTCCTGGCAGTTTATCCTTACTCTTCAGTGACCTTATTATCCTTTTTCATGTGTTCATTATTCTCTGAATGCAGACAACTATTTAACATTCCTTTCTGTTCATATTGAGTTTCTCTTTATTTTATTCTATCAACATCTATTCTATTCTATCCTACTCTATTCTTTTCTATTTACAAATATTTATTTGGTCTATATTATGTGCCAGGAATCTTTCATCATCAGTATTATGAACCCATTTACCTCTGATTGACACAAGTTACCCAAAAGATGATAAAGAAAAAAAAAGGCTCCCTTATAGAACTCAACAATGTTAGGTTCATGATAATGGTTAGGGGTGCTCACATTGCTAAGGATCCTATGGTCGTGATATGAAACTATTCTTGATTCTTCATTGCCCTTCTTGTTATATTGTTTAGTTTTCTATAATATCTCATTGTTACTTTTTTCTCCTCCAAGTTAAACTCTTAGTCTAGGCTTTGGTTATCTCCTGTCCAGATTATTATTACATTCTGAAAGACATGCCTCTGTGTCTTCATCTTTTACATCACTCAAAAACATCCATCTTCCAGCTATGTAAGTCAGTCAGCCTATTAGCATTTACTAAATATTCACTCAATGCAAGGAACTGTATTAAGCTCTAAGGATACAAAGAAAGATAAAAAAAATCCCTGATTTCAAGGATGTCATAATCTAATAGAGAAGACAAAACAGATCAAGTTTGTACAAACCAATTAGGTACAAGAGAAATTGGCAACAGTTTCAGAGGAAAGGCACTAAGATTAAGGAATGCATAGAAAAGTTTATTGCAGAATGTAGAAGTTTATTGGAGACATGCAGGAATCAGAGAAGCCAGGAGACTGAGGTAAGAGACAGAATCTTCCAAGCATTAGGGGAGAGCCACTGAAAAAGCTGGAAGTTGAGAGGTGCAATACTATTTTAAAGGGACAGCAAGAAAGTCAGTGTCACTAGATCAGAGTATTTAGAATGGAATAAGGTGTAAGAACACTAAAAAGGTAGAATAGGGATAGGTTACATAAGAGATGCATGAAGTCAAAAAGAGAATTTTATACTTGACCCTAGAGGTAATAAGGATCCACAGGAGTTTGTGAATGGGTAGAGTGTGATATGTTCAGACTTCCACTTTAGGAAGATCAATTGATAATTGAGTGGATGGTGGATTGAAGAAGTACTTAAGCCAGAGAGACAAACTAGAAGGCAACTTCAATACCCCAGGCATGAAGTGATGGGGGTCTGCACTAGGATGGCATGCATATAAAATACAACACATTTGTTAATAAAATGGTAAATAAATAAAATGGCATATAAAATAAAAAGCATATATTTGTCACTACTTATTTGAAAAGAAGTGGCTATTCCAATGCTTCATAATGGTATGAAAATATTAATGGGTTCTCAAAGGCTGTTGATATGGAGAGGAAGGGAAGGTTGCACGACATCTGTATCAAGCTAAAAAGATGTCAAGATTATATGCATGCTATCTGAAAATCAGCCTGTGAGCAACTAATTTCATAGGATCTCATAATTAGGATGATGGCTACTAATGGTTACTAAGTGTACTTAGCCACAAGAAGTCATGAAGAAACCAGCGCCACGTGGCAGTTTCAGCTCCTGCCCTGAAGAGTGTAGGGGAAATCTGAGCACGAATCTGAGGGGTAATTGCTCTTGCTTTAATCTGCCTGGATCTGGATTGAAGTCTAGGGTGGAAGTCCTGGGGTATGTGTCCAGCTTGCCAGAGTGTGTGGAGACCTCAGAGAGGGCACCCAACTAATACCTCTGGCAGCTGAGAAAACCCCAGTTTGGGGGGCAAAAGGTCCCCTGTCTGGTGGCAGAGTCCTACTGTGGCAAAAAGCCTAAGGGTCAAGTGACTGAGGGATGACATGACCAGGCAAAGGAAACAAAGCAGACAGAAGATTCTAACATTAGACTCCTATTTTGGGGACAAAAAGGAGCAAAGCATGGAAGAGGAGGAAGACAGTGAAGTCAGAACTCCTGCAACAAAAGCTTCAAAGGAAAATACGAGCTGGTTACAGGTCATAGAAGACCTTAAGAAGCAGATAAGGGAAGTGGAGGAAAAACTGGGAAGAGAAATGAGAACAATGCAAGAAAATGATGAAATGAGAGTCAACATCCTGACTGAGGAAAATATCACCTTAAAAAATAGATTAACTCAGGGGCGGCCAGGTGGCTCAGCATGTAAGAGCACAGGCCCCAGTGTCGGGATGACCTGGTGATCAAATCTGGGCTCAGATACTCAGCACCACACCCAGAAATAACTGGCCATGTAACCTTCAGCAAGTTACTTAAGCCCAATTGCTTTAAAAAAATAGATTAAATCAAATGGCAAAAGAGGCTCAAAAAGGCAATGAGGCTTCTCCTTTAAGGCATTCTTCTAATGACTTAAAAAGCCGAATTTGCCAGATGGAAAAATAATCTCAAAAGCTCAATGAGGAGAATCATTGCTTCAGAATTAAACTGGAGCAAATGGAAGCTAATGACTTTATGAGAAATCAAGATGCTGTTAAACAGATCCAAACAAATGAAAGAATAGAAGGCAATGTGAAATATCTCATGGGAAAAACCACTGACCTGGAAAATAGATCCAGGAGTCAGAAACTTATTGGACTACCTGAAAGCCATGATAAAAGAAAGAACCTAGAAATCATCCTCCAGGAAGTTCTCAAAGAAAACTGCCCTGATGTTTTGGAACCAGAGGGCAAAATAGAGGTTGAAAGAATCTACCAATCACCTCCTGAAAAAGATCCCAAAAAGAAAACTCCTAGGAATATTATAGCCAGGTTCTGGAATTCCCAGATTGAGGAGAGAATATTACAAGCAGCCAGGAAGAAACAATTTGTATATTGTAGAAACACAATCAGGATAACCCAGGATCTGGCATCTTCTGCATTGAGGGATCAAAGGGCTTGGAATATGTTATTCCGGACGTCAAAGGAGCTGGGATTAACTCCAAATTCACCTACCCAGCAAAACTGAGTGTCATGTTTCAGGGGAAAATATGGTCATTCAGTGGAATAGAGGACTTTCAATCATTCTTGATGGAAAAACAAGAGTTGAATAGAAAAGTTGACATTTGATACAAGAAGCAAGAGAAGCATGAGAAGGTAAACAGGGAAAAGAAATCATAAGGAACTTATCAAAGTTGAAATATTAACATTCCTACATGGAAAAACAATAATTGTAACTGATGAAACTTTTCTCAGTAGTTGAAGGGAATATATATATGTCTATATATTAGGTTATATGGGCATATGAATACATATGTTAACATGTGTATACGTGTTTACAGGTATACATAGATAGAGGGCACAGGTCCAATTTAACAGGAAGGGATGATACTTAAAAGGCAAAATTAAGAGCTGAGAGAGGATTATAATGAGAGGGGATGGGAAGAGACAGAATGGGGTAAACTATCTCTTATAGAAGAGGCAAGGTAAAATGGTTACAATGGAGGGGAAGAACAGGAAGGCAAAAGGGAATGGGTCGACCTTATTCCCATTGTATTTGGCTTGAGGAGGGAATGAAATACACACTAAATAGGGTATCTCACCCTCCAGGAGCGTAGTGGGGAAGGGGGTGAGAGGGCGGATAATAGAAGGCAGGGCAGGCTGGGGGGGGCAGTTAAGTTGGAAGCATTCACTTTTGAAAAGGGACGGGATCAAAGTAGAGAATAGAACAAGTGGGAGGTGGGATAGAAGGGAGGGAAATATAGTCAGTCTTTTACAATATATCTACTTTGTTAGTGTTTTGCATTGGCCACACATGTACAACCTATACTGAACTGCATATCTTCCCAGTAAGGGTGGGTGACAAGGGAGAGAATCTGGAATTCAAAGTTTTAATATATATATATATATATATATATATATATCCATTATTAATACTATTTTACATGTAATTGGGAAATAAGACTAAGACATACAGGCACTGGGGCATAGAGCTCCACTGGAAAAGTCGAAAGGGGTATGGGAGAAAATATGGGAGAGAGCAGATTGGAGGAGGGGATATCCTGTGGAACTGCTATTTTGGGGTGGTGGGTAGGGGAAAAACGGGGAGAAAATTTGTAACTCAAAATCTGGTGGAAATGAATGATGTAAATCAGAAGTTAATAAAGCATTTGAAAAATGAAAAAAAAAGTCATGAAGAAGGGTCCACTATGATTTGTAACCTCTCTTAGGGGAGAGAGGATATTAAATAATGAAATCACAAATCTGAAAATGTAAGCTTCTTGAGAAGGAGACTATTTTTGTTTTGTTTTAGCTTTTCCTTGCTTTTGTATCCTTAGCATTTAGTACACAGGAGGTGTTAAATAAAAGTTTGCTGAATTAATGAATATATAAAAAGCAACTTCCATCTTGGCTTTTAGTATATTCTTCAATTTATCTCACTGAATGCATTCAATACAGTGCTTAATCTAATAGTCTCTCTTGAACTCTTTCCCTCCAACTAAATACATTTCTTTCTTCTCTATTCCTTTTTCTAAGTGACTTCTTAATCATGGAAGGGATTCCAAATCCACATGTGCAAACCTACATTTTTTTTCTCTTTCAAAAGCATTTAAATCTTACCACCTTTCAAAATAGGACAGCTAGGTAGCACAGTGTAGAGTGCCAGGTCTGGAGTCAAGAAAACCTAAATTCTCATCTGGTCTTAGACACTTACTAACAGTGTCAACCTGGGCAAGTCACTTAACCCTGCTTGCTTTACTTTCCTTAACTGGAAAATGAGGTGGAAGAGGAAATGGCAAGCTACTCCATTTATTTTGCAAAGAAAACTCCAAAAGTAGTCATAAAGAGTCAGACAAGACTGAAAATGACTAAATGACAGGAAAAAAAAAAACTTCTAAGAATCCTAATTGGATTAAGCAGAATCAAGAGACAATATTGTAGCTATCACTGCATTTTCCCCTCCTCAGATCACCAGAAAAATATCTCCACTTAATCAAAATCCAGAAAATACTATAAACAGTCCATCTCCTAATCTACAATCCCTTGAGAATACTGATTATAAAATGTAAATTGAAAGCTGGTAAAGGGTGTATACATATTGTTCCAAAATTTAGCTTGTACTCAGTATAATTCTCATTTAGATTAGAACATTGTTCCATATCAATAACAAACTATATGACTAAAGTATTGTGTCAGTATTTTCACCATGAAAATGTCTTGATTTAAAAAAAAATATCGAGGAATCTACTATTATTTGGTGAGGAGACACACAAATAGATTTCTGGGACTTGCTAGTTTCACAAGTTCGCAAATCATGTAGAAATATGTAGATGACAGAAAAGCAGTACACTCAAGAGTTCCTGGAATAAACAACATTCACTTTTATCACAAGAAGAAAAAAGATCCAGTTTAGAAGTTTTTGCAACAATTCCAAAGAAATGTTCATCTTTAAACAGACTATTTGTAGCTCATTAATTCAATTATCTTTAGCTAGGTAATCAAATAAATTAATACAATAATGTGTATTGTGTCCTTTTATCTGTATCCTATCTTACCTTAGCAGAGGAGTAGAGTTGATGATCTTTATATGTGTTTTTTCTATCCCAATGCTGATGCGATCTGATTCCAGAAAATATTACATTAAAATTGTGTGCTTTAAATTAAGGCTGAATGCAATTTCATTTTTGAAAGCTTTGAAGCCTACAAATACGAATTTATCCAATAAAATAGAGTCTACTGGGATGGGTTAGTTAAAATGAGGTTTCATTAACAAATGTATCAATAATTTGAAAATTAATCAGCTAATATGTTGGTTGCTAGATCTTCCCCATTAGTGACATAAATAATTAACACGCTAATTTTCTTAGCAGATGACAAGGCCTAAATAACTCATAATTAAAGATCTTAACCGTTTGTCATAAGTAGGAAAAGTGTCTCTAGAGTTGTCAAGATTTGCCAAACGTTTTACATATTTAATGGCATCATCTGTTGATATTAAAAGCCAATCTGTACTCAAAATTTCTCAAAGTGAACACAGCAATCCAATCTCACTAATTCAGCAAAAGCACAGTATGTTCCTGGGCTGTGATTCTCAATATACTTTGCTCTTAAAGAAGCTCTTATATTTTTAGGATTATATTTTTGTGGTACTTAATGGTAATATTGATACCATTTACTAGAAAGACAAAAAATATATATAATGTTAGCACTGCAAACGATGGATAGTTCCACAAAAAAATCACTTCACATATTGTAAGCAGGTCAGTGTAAAACTCATTTGTTATAATCAATTGATGAAAAGACGAGAGATCTTGCTTTGGAACAATGAAAAATGCTTTAAAGATTCACTGAAAGGACAATTAAATAACAATTCAATATATTCACATACTTAAAATGAATGTAATAAAATCATTAGAAACACTAAATGCGCCCCTTCCTCTTTTCTTTGGCTCTCCAAATTTTACTCATCCTTTAAGGCTCTTCTCAGGTTCCATTTCCTTCTCTATACCTCATGACTTTTTGTAGCACTTATTGTCTATAATATTTTAACATAATATGCATATTCTGTTTTATGTGAACATGTCCCTGATGTCAGGAATGAACTCCCTCCTTGCCTTTTAGAATCTCTTTGTTCAAAACTCAATCACTGCTTACATAAAGCCTTTCCTGTTCCCCCTAGGTACTGGCACCCTCTCTCAGAAAACTACATTTTAAGTCATTTTGTTTCTACTTTATGATAATATGTACATGTTGTTTCCCCAG
The DNA here is from genome assembly GCF_028583685.1 of Petaurus breviceps papuanus. Classification (NCBI taxonomy): domain Eukaryota; kingdom Metazoa; phylum Chordata; class Mammalia; order Diprotodontia; family Petauridae; genus Petaurus; species Petaurus breviceps. The sequence continues at coordinate 5,365,071 of NW_027187289.1, forward strand.
ACAGAAGTAAGTTCCCCGAAGTTAGTTACTATTTTGCTTTATCTTTTCATCCCTTATATCTAACATAGTACTTGGCATTAAGCAGGTACTTAAACGTGTTTGTTCAATGATACATTTTCTAATGGATTGAGATCCATCTGATCAGATAAACTGAAATCAACCAGTTGTGTTACACTAGGCATTACTTCTCTTTGATTTCCATTTTTTCATGTATATCTTCATGTTTGGAGAAAATTATCTCGAGTTCTCAATCTAACGTTATATGACATACTTCTTATTATTGAGTCCTTTCAAGTCATGGCAGATGCTTTGTAATCCCATTTGAGATTTTCTTGGCAAAGATACTGGAGTGGTTTGCCATTTTCTTTTCCAGATTATTTTACAGATGAAGAACTGAGGCAAAAGTGACTTAATCAGGATAGCTACTAAGTGTCTGAGGTCAGATTTGAACTAAGAACATTCTTCCTGACTGTAGGCCTGGCACTCTATTCGCTTATCTTATATTTTTAGGATTATATTTTTATATATAATATTTTAGTCGCTGCAATACCTGGCTGCCCACATCATATTTATATCACAACATATGGTACAATGCAAGGCCACAGAATGTATTTAAATATTGAATGATTTTAAACTTTTAAAGCATCCACCTCTAAAATGTTAACTAATTAAGCCTATTATATTAATAGGAACACAATCAATGAATTGCCTAGGTCTGTCTCCCAATAAGCACACATTTTTCCCTTTCTTTTTATATCACTTAATAACCTTAATACAATATTTTATACATAGCTTTTGCTTAGTAAATACTTGTTGATTAATATTATCCCAAAACATTTATTTGCTAACAATAATTCAACAAACTGATAGAGAGCTGTTGAACTTTAGTCCAATTGTTCTTTTTCTAAAGGAGAAACAGTGTAAAACCATGAATCAAAAAAATTTAGCAAGTCTGTCTTTATAGGGAAAAAAAAGGTCACTTCTTTTAGTCAAGTTGGAGAATGTCCAGTGAATCCCTATTGTGACTCCCTTTCTTCCAATAGATTATAAAGAAACTGCATTTTCTGCAAGGGAAGACATTTTCTTTCAAACTAAATACAGTGATTTTTACAGTAAGTGTCCTTACTCATGTGCTCTATCCTAATTTGGCAGCTATATTTGCTAACAACATCCATGCAGTGCTTTCATCCATTGATGTTCATAAACATGAAAGTTGCCTTATATACCACAATTTATTTCATTTTTAATCTAATTTATTTCATACAGGAAATTCATTCTATCACTTCCAATCTTGAATGTCCTCCCCTCCTCCTTTCCACTTATATAAATCCTACCCATCCTTCAGGAATGAGCTAAGAACACCTCCCACATCAAATCGTTTTTGATGACTCAAACGCAACCATCAGTCATTTCTCCCTCCTTCAAACTCCTAGAATACTCACTGCCCGTATCTCTCATTTGGTAATTTATCCAATATGCTAAGTTACTAGTGAATGAGCATGCGTTTGTCTTTTCTGCCCAGTGAAATAGTAAGTACTTAGATGACAAAAATCATGTTTCATGTACATTTTAAATCCTTCTACATTAGGTGCTCAAATCATAAGACAGTGGAGCTGGAAAAAGCCTTATCTTCACTAGCTAAATGACTATGCAAACTGATAGTCTTTCATGTATATCTTCATGTTTGGAGAAAATCATCTCGAGTTCTCAATCTAATGTTCTATGACATATTTCTTGTTATTGAGTCCTTTCAGTCATGGCAGATGCTTTGTAATCCCATTTGGGATTTTCTTGGCAAAGATAATGGAGTAGTTTGCCATTTTCTTTTCCAGATTATTTTCCAGATGAAGAACTGAGGCAAAAGTGACTTAATCAGGATAGCTACTAAGTGTCTGAGGTCAGATTTGAACTAAGAACATTCTTTGTGAAATAGGGATAACAATATTTATATAAAGGTGAATCACAGGAATTTTATGTTGAGGATAGCCTATCAATGTGGATATACTATATTTTGATACTTGGAGGAATCTATTTTCTAATCAATGTAAACACTCCTCTCCCAATGGCATAGGTTGCAGCTCATGCTAGTCCTTCTCATGTATGACTCTTGTCACATCTTCCCCTTAGTCTCCAACATTTTGGTTTCCTAAAGCAAATGCTTTATTAAAGCTACCAAACAAAAAGCCAGATGGATTATGGTATTCTTTATACCTTTGGGTTAATTATATTACTAAAAATATGTGATGTACAATGAAATGTCATTTGTAAAAAGATGTTTTCCATTCCAATACTATCCTCAAATTCTCATAACTACTTAGCAATTTATTATCATGAAACTTTTGTAGAGATGTAGGAAAGTGGGTGTATAGATCAGTAATTCCTTATATAGTCTCTATTGCCTTATATAGTCTCTATTGCCTTATATGGTCTCTATTGCCTTATATAGTCTCTACTGACCCTTTCTGCCAATCTTCCAATTTTCTTTGGCTCAAAGATTATATCACATCATCCCTTTGGCGGTTCTGCTGTTCTAGGCTTTATCTTGGGGCTTTATGTTATAGTTGTGTGGAAGTACGCATTGGACAGTTATGGCAATTTACTGCTTACTCCACTATCTTGGTTCCTGGAAGTCCTATCACTATCACTATAAAAGCAAAAGGGGGTGTTTCAGCACTGAGGGCCACTTTGTATTTTTCTGCCAGCAGAGGGAGTGTTTACTTTGACATCATCATGGGTTCTTAATATATTTGATAATAATAATTAATAACAGCCAGCATTTATATAGTGCTTTAAGATTTGCAAAGCACTTTACATGTATTGTCTCATTAGATCCTCAGGACAACCCTGTGAAATAGGTGCTATTAACTTGATTTTATAAAGAAGGAAACAGGCTGAGAAAGGTAGACTGACCCGGGTAAAAAAAAATCTTATTATATATATTATGCCACCAAGTAAGACATTCTTCTATTTATCTAGTTATTAATTTCTGTCTCGCAAAGAACCATAAGTTCTTCTTTCTCCCAATTTAAAGGTCTCTCAAGTACTTCCTTGACTACAAATAAAGTATTATTGAGTTCTGCTCTCAGACCACTCACTCAGTGGTGTCTACTTCCCTCAGCAGGGTCTACTCTTAAAACCCAACCCATTTCTGCTTTCCACTGGCATAGGCTCCTCTCAACCCTTTTCTAGGTCTGAGAACAATGAGGATTTAGCTTCCAACTGTTCCCTTTCATTTTTTGTAGCCTGACCCCATTCTTCCTGGGGACTTAAGGCTAGCTTTCTCTTTAGCCTTTGCAGCATAATTACATACAGCTGCAAGCTAATTAACCCCTCCAGGTGTCTTCCCTTAGGTTAGAGTGTCTCTGCTGTTTAGGACACAAGCCTGCTACAGTATGGATGTAAAGATCTGTTCTGGGCTGCCTTTTCCTTGCATTTCAGAATTCTTCAAGGAATACTGGGGGGGAAGGGACGCAGCAATGGAAAAATAAAACTTTTTTTAATATTTACAAGTAAAAAAAGTAGTTAACACTGGGGAAAATGGAAAAAAAAAAACCAAGAAGGTTCAGTGAGAAAATAAAACCTTTTTCCCATTACTATCATAAAATATGATTAGCAGACACTTTTTGAAGAATACAAGTTTATTTTTGAATAATCTAAAGGGTTATTCTGGTGTGACTCAGTTCTTTCTCTGAAATTAAGCATAGTGTTTCAATTCATACATGAAATAAGACCAGATCCTGAAAGAGTCCAGGTCAAAGCTCAAAGAAATGAAGAAACCAAGTATGAATGGGAACAATAATCAGTGATAGAGCAAAGTTGATAAAGGTCTTGCTTCTGGAGTTAGAGGGTCTAATTTAGCACCTCAGTTCTTTAGCTCACTGAGTAACCTTGAGCAAGACATCTAACCTTTCTAATCCTCAATTTCTGCATTTGGAAAATGAAGGGGTTGGACTGAAAGATCTCTAAAGTTTCTGCCAGCTCTAACTCCTTAATTTTATGAAAGAGTGTAATGGCAAACAAAGAAGTACTTATCACTTTGCTTTAGCTATTTCATTGTTTAGCATCTTATTTCAGTTCAAGTTTTTTTTTGAGCGTTGCCCATGATTATATAAAATTTTTGTTAAGAAACAGGACTTGTGCATCGCACAGTGGGAGGAACTTGCTGATGCAACAGGAAGGGGTGGAACAAGGAGGAGCTAATGATCACATATAAGGAGAAGCCCAAGGTGGGAGAGAGCAGAGCTGCTAGGAAGCATGGTTGTGGTGCTGGAACTTTGTCTGTCTGTGTTGAGGTTGCTTTGTAAGACCTGTCTGCTGATAGAGGACACTGCTATTGTTGCAGAAGCCCTGAAAGAGAAATTTCTTGTTGTCTGTGTACAGAAGTCCTGAAGGAGGGTTTTACTGATATTTCCAGAGGTCCTTGGACTTTACTGATGATTTGTGTTGATTTCTCAGACAGAGACCCTGTTTTCTTGTCTGTGTTGATTGCACAGGCAGAAAGTGAACTGATGATAGTGCCAGCAATGTGTGTGAATATTGTCGTAACTGCTAAGCTTGATGTGTGTATATATCGTTTTTGGCTCTGTTAAGCTTTTTCTTCCCAGAAATGGAAACTGCGAAGGACTTGGGGTGGACTGGAACTGTAAGCTTCAATATGTAACGAGACAAGGAGCTGGACAGGGAGCTGAGAGCTTTCTACCTTTGAACCCAGGTGACAGTTGGGTAAATTCAGGCAAAAGCCAGGACCATGGAATCTGAGGGCCAGCTGTGAATCAAGATGAAAAGACCTCTCCTTGGGTACTTAGCACTGACTGAGAAGATCATGATTTACTGGGGCCTAGGGGTGGGAGAAATTTGTACTCTGTACCTTGTACCTCTTAAGCATGCTTGGAAACTAATCTCCAATCAAGAACAAAGAAGACTTTTTGACTGAGAGATTAAGACTACGTGATGTAGGGGTGGAAAATTTTGACCTTTGTACTTTGTGTCCCTTAAGGAGGCTTGATCCTTAAGGATGATTGAGTAATTATCCTTATGATTACTGAATAATATCTTTTGTTTTAAAACTATGTGGCCACTTTAGTGATAAGTTGCTATGTTATAAAATTGTGAATGCTGTACTTTGCTTTCTGTGAATGTTTTGCTTTAATTTACTGCTGAATAAATAGAGAGTTCACTATACTATGTGCTCAGAATCTTAAAGCTGTTCACAGCAGTAGTCCTCTGGAAAGCTGCTCGTGCTTGGCTTTACAAAGTGATGAACTGTCCAAATGCTAAACTTCTGCAGACTTTGATGCTCATTGTCATCATTGAAAACATTAATGTAAGCATGGGAATGTAGAAATATATGAAACATATATCTATTACCCAAGCAAACCACATTATTAGGATGGCATTTTATATTTTTCCTAGGGTACAAAATTAGCTATTCATGGCGGTAGAATACTATATTAAATATTTCCAATAGCATTTAAAATTTTTTAACATTAATTTCTTAAAAATTTGAATGGAAAGTTTTCTCTTCCCCCATGCCTTGAGAAGGCAAACAATATATTGATCATACATGACATTGAAATTCTAAGTTTTTTTTTAACCTCACCCAGATGTTATACCATGTTTAACAGCAAAGGTAAACCAGAATCTAAAGTCTAAACATTTTTTCTTTCTTCAACAATTCCTTATTTCATAAAATAAATGACCAATTTAAATTAACCCTCAATTAGGACTTTTAGAAACAGGAGGTACCTCAGAAATCAAACAGTCTCATTTCCATACTTTACAAATGAGGAAAGTAAGACCTAGGGAAATTAAGTGACTTATCCTGCTAAAACTATCAGTTTGTGAGAGTTCTGTAAAGTTGCATGTGTATTTATGAATAATGGTTACAAAAGTGCCTACAATGAGATCTACAAGTGTATGTCAAGTAGTATCTACATTGAGAGTAAATTTTTAGTGCGATTTCAGGTTTCTGCTAAGCCACCTTTGATCTAGTCCAGAGTAGAAGTTTTTTAAATTCTGAATTTAATAAAATGAGCATTTCTATAACAGTAGAATAGAAAAAAAAGATGCACATGGAATTCAAATCTATTATGTATAATTTGCTATTCATTTTTTTTTTTTGCTTTTTTTTGGAGGGCAATTGGGGTTAAGTGACTTGTCCAAGATCACATGGCTAGTTTTTGTGTTAAGTGTCTGAGGCCAGATTTGTACTCAGATCCTCCTGACTCCAGGGCCCATGCTCTACTCACTGCACCACCTAGTCACCCCTATTCATTTTAATATATAATACAGTTATCATATAACTTTATTTTTTCCTCCCCCATCTCAGGATTCCTACCATAAGACACATGTGTATATATGTAAATTATAAAGATACATGTAAATATGTATATATATGTAAAACCATTACATTCATAGTTCTATTTATCAATTTTTTCTCTGGATGTAGATAGTGTCTTCCTTCATAGGTCCTTTGTAGTTTAATTTGGGTATTTATAATGTCAAATGACTGAGTCACTGAAAGTTGTTCTTAAAAAAATAATTGATGTTACCGCGTACAATGTTTCTTGTTCTTGTTCATGAATAGATTTCAGGAGGTGTGTGAACTTAGATGGGAAAAATTAAATCTGTATTTTCATTAACTTCCAATTACAATTTAGTATTTTTTCAATTATTTAAAAGCATTATTCTCAGAAAAGGCTTCACTGGACTACAAAAACCGTCTATGACAAAAACAAAACAGAACCAAAAACCAGAAAGCTAGACTAGGTAAAAATCTGGGAATTTAGATTTGTTCTTATTGTTTGACCTGACCCCATTTGGGAGTTTTCTTGGCAAAGAATGGTTTGCCATTTCCTTCTCCAGCTCATTTTACAGATGAGGAAACTGAGGCAAACAGAGGTAAGTGACGTGCCCAGGGTCACACAACTAGTAAGAGTCAGAGGTCAGTTTTGAACTCAGAAAGATGAGTCTTCCTGAATTCAGACCTGGCACTCTATCTAGCTGCCCCAGGAGTCTAGATTATTATTAGTCTTGTCTCCACAAAGAACTATAGGTAAATTCATACAACAAACATTGATTTAGCATCTACTCTTCCAGATGCTGGGTAGGAAAGATTTAGGCTAGATTACAGGTATCAAACATAGGGTCCACGAAGTCTAAACTAGATTAAAATGTAATTGGGAAATAGTCAGCAAAATAAAAAATACAATAAAATATTAATAATTCTAATACGTGGCTTTCTAAGTCAATATCCTGCATATAAGGATTCCCTACCAATGTTTTAGTGGCTCCATTTCTATTTGAGTTTGACACTAATGAAATAGATAATATGTGGTCCCTTCTAAGAGTTTAGTCTAATAGAAGAGAAAGGCATAAATAAGCTCAAACACATAATATAAATAATATAAAATAATTAGGCAGTGAAGGGGTATAGTGGATATGGTGCAGGACCCGATGTCTGGCAGATATAAATTCAAATCCACCCTCAAACGCTTATTACTTCTGTAACCCCAGATGAAGCACCCCATTAAAAAATCTAAATTCTCAATCTTATTTTCCTTTTCTGTAAAACTAAGATGATAATACCACCTATGTCACCTATATTGTAAAGATCAAATGAGAAAATATCCATGAAGCCCTTTGCAAAACCTTAAAGCACTATACAAATGCTATTTATAAAATCGGAAATGCATGGGATAATTCATGAGAACTGAGCATGAAGTTCACTACCAATAGGGGGTATCTGGAAAGGTTTCCTTAGAAGACCTTTAATTTGTGCTTTCAAAGACAGAAGGAAGAGGAGGAAGCCCATTCTAGGGAGAGGGAACATAAGCCAAGACATTCAGGGAGCAAGCACAGAATGGGTTTGGGGGGTCAAAAAATAATACTGTTTACCTGAAGCACAGAGAGCAAGGAAGACTACAAGATAGATCAAAGTGGAAGGGTGGTCCCAGATTATGTTGGCACTACAATGTTGAGCAAAGGAATTTAAATCATATGATGACAGAATTATAGCAGAAGAGAAGCTTAAATGTTATCGAATTTGATTTTATAAATGGGGAAAATGAGGCCTTAAAAAGGCAAAATGATTTTTCGATGATTCCTTTAGCTTTTAAATCCCATGATCCTTATGAAACATGGATGATACCACAAAAGTCAGGCAACAAGTACTAGCCATTTATTAAGCACTTACTATGTGCCAGGCACTGTGAGATACAGCGAAAGGTGGCACAACAGAGAATATCATGAAATGAGAACAAAGTATGAAAGAAACATTACAGGGTCTATTTCAAATATGTTAAATTTGAGATTCTGTTGGGACATCCAAAGTTCTGTAGGTAGTAGGGTCTGAAACACTCAATAGAGGTCAGACTGAACATAGATCTTGGAGTTATTTGCAGGGTGATGGTAGCTGAGACTATAAAAGTGAATGAGATTGCCAAGGTTAAAATTGCAAAGAAGTGAAGAGGGTTAAGAACAGACTCTTGAGAAATATGAATATCAAAGGAAAAGGACATCATTAAAAAGTGAGTGTCTTTGAGAATACTGTGTCTTTGAAGCCAAGTGATAACCGAGATACAGCTGGAGAATGGGATCCATCATACCAAAGGCTATACACAGGAGGCAAGAAAAATGTGGAATGAGTAAAGGACACTGATGGCAGTGCTTCCAGTAAGGTGGTGAGGACAGAAGGGCTATTGCAAATGGTCAAGTATAGACACTTCCCTCCAATGTTTAGTAGTAAATAAGAGGAGCAGAATAGCACAGTAACTAGTCAAAACAGTGGGATCCAAGGAATCCTTAAAATTAGAACTATATGGAGACCTTTGTAGAAAGTCTGTAGCCAGAGGTGAGGAGAGAGGTTACAGATATATCAGACAACAATAAGACAAGGAACTGAAGGAGATAGCAAAGACCTAAGGTCCACCCATATTGATTAATCTTTGTGGAAGCATAGGACTATGCTTCTGAGTTTTGAGGGATGTTGTAGTATACCCTTCTATCCTGTATCATGCCCCAACCATTCTGTTTTAGGACTGAAGAAATAGAGATTTAGGGAGGTGAGTGATACATCCAAAATGACATTGGCAGTTAGGATCAGAACAGAGATTTGACCTATAGTCCTCTGCAGGCATCCCTCCAGAGGCAGTGCTCTTACCATTGTACACTGTGGCTTCTGTTTCCAGAAGAGAGGAGAAGGCAGGTGATGATATAAGTTCTGAGGGTCAGTGGAGGTGGAAAGAGGAAGATCACATGCAATGGCTTCAGTCTTCTCAGTAAAAAGAGAGGCTAAATAATCTACTATATAAGGAGGGGGTTGGGTTTCAGTTGAGAGTGCAAGGGGCAAAAAGGAGACCTTGGAACATTTTTCTGTGAATGAAATAGGATACAGAATAGATAAGGGACGAAGCTACAGTGTGTGAAACTGAGACAAGGAAAAGGGACATACATTTGTAGAAAAGTCAGCTTGAAAAAAAAAGTCAGTTTGATTTTGTGCTTTTCCCCAAAACCTTTGATTTTACCCTTTGTCAGCCATTCAAGGCCATAGTTAGTCAAACTTGGAGAATTCTGGAGAATTTCAATAACTTTTTTGAAGATAGGAACTATCTTCACTTTTGTCTTTGTATCCCTAGGGCTTAGCCCAGAGCCAAGCATGTAATAATAGCTATTTAATAACTGCTTGTTATGTTTGAGAAGCTTCTAGCAGCAATTGTTTCAAAGTTAAAATAAAAAGGTAGGAGGTGTAAATTATGGAGAAAATTGTTTTTCTTGATTCCCTTCTCAAAATGTGCCTACAGGGAAAAAAAATTAGGAGGAAAACTTCAGCAGCAAATATGCTATGTAAGGAGTCAGTGAAATATGGATCAGTTCTTGATCTAATTTGTATCATAATATGATCTAGAACTAAATGAGAAGCTGTTTTAGTTTAGATTCTCTTCAATTTCAAGTTCCATTTTAACCAGTAGCAAACACTCTTTTCTTATAAATAGTTTAAATTTTGTCGATCAGATTTAAACTATAAATAGTTTAAAATTTGGGGATCAGATTTGCTTAAGGAAGCTTTGTTCACTCAATTTTCAATAAATTCTGATTAGAATTTCTTATTCTTTATTTACTCCCTAGAGGATTTCTATCCAGAGCCAGAAGATAGGAGTATTTGTTGCAATTTATTACAATAAAGAGATACTTAACTGGGCAAATTTTTCACAGGACTCAGAGATTGTCATTGCTTATTGTGAGCCATTGTCCTCTATCCCATATGCGAGCTGTCTGCTTTGGAATATTTCCAGGGACAGCAGGGGAATCCAGAAGCCAAATACATGCCAAGGAAGTACAGTAGCAGTATCTGTAGGGATTAGAATTAGTCAAATTCACTGCTTCCTCAAAACCCAGTAAATAATGAGGAACATATGGAGATACTTAAAGGATCAGTGATTTCCTTAAATTGGGGAACTCCAAATGTAGAAACAACTACCAAGGCAGATCACAACCCTTCTATGACTTACTCATCCTAGATAAATCCTAAGGATTTTTAACGAGGTACATAGAGTTTAAGTGATATGCCCAGGGTCACACAGCTATTTGATGTAAGAAGTTGAGTTTGAATCTTGGTCTTTCTCATATATTTGTATAGGAGAGGCCAGGAGGCCCTGACCACTGTGGGAAACTCCAGTGTAAAAACACCATCCACCCATTCAGATAAAATATCTTTTAAAATATTTTAGAAAATTTTCTGGAAAAGGGGTTAAACGTCAGTTAGGCTATTGTGGAGGCAAAATAAGAACTGATATTTTCCTGACCTCATGGCAAGCTCTCCATTCACTCTTGCTATATCAGTTTCCTCAAATAAAAAATGGGGTTAATAATAGCACCTACCTTGTAATATTGTTGTGTGGATCAAATGAAATAATATTCATCAAAAGCATTTAGCATGGTGCCTAGGATGCAGCAAGTACTATATAAATGATTCTTTCCCTTTCTTCTCCTCCTTAACACCAGCATTCTGTTGTGATGCTATACAGTCACTAATTATAGCAATGGTACCTTAGAAAACCTAAAATGCTAAGTGCCCCAGAGAAAATTAAAAGACAGTCAATATTATATGGTTATCTGGTAAGAAAAGAAGTGAATCAATGATGCAACAAGAATGAGAAACAGATGGATAGTTTGAACGGCACATTGATGCTAAGAAAATAAAAGAATAAATGGAAGATTTCCAAATACTTAGAGGGAGCCTCTTTGAAAAACTTATGAATAAACCTGGCTAGGAGTCCCAAAAGTGAAGAAGGCATGGAGATGTTTCCATTTGTTTTGGTGGGGGCTGATGGGTACCCACACAAGTGAAAACAAGAGTCCTTCAAAGCACCAGAGTATGAAGACACAAAGGAAAAATGTTAATCTGCAAAAAGAAAGGATAATCATTTAACAAATTGCAACTTGATATAAGTGTATTAAATTATTTCATTAAACTATATGAATAACTTCAATATTTTAGTGGATATTTCAATGGATCTGTCATCTCAATGATGGAGGTACTTCCTTTGAAGATAGAGATCAAAACATATTTACACCTTCATATTCTTCACTCCTTCTGCCAGTTTGGGAGTAGGGGCACCCAAAATGCTTAAGCCATCCCTCTAGGTCTCCTGACATGGCAGGAATTCCATTAGAGCATACGGACCATCTGTCCTTCTCTCTTGCTGCGTTCCTGGCTTACCTACTTCCAGTTGTACACCTCTCTGGTGACATTCTTTATGCTAATTCTCCCATAAGATTCTTTGCTGAGAATACTCTATGTTGTAATCTACTAATGCCTACCATGTGCTATCTGTGACTTTTGGATGGCTGTCAACTTTAATTCTTTGGAGATTAAGATATTACACAATCATAGCAATGCAAGTATCAATTAAAAGTAATGATTTTTAAAAAATTTGCCTTATTTCAGGAAGAACCTTGAGATCATTAAAAACATTGCACAATTTCTCTAGTCTAATAAACCCAGAAAGTTCTAAATTCTTCAAAACATGGGCAAATAATACGGCATCTTTTCTAAATTTATTCAAATACTAAATCAACCCTAGATATATAATGTTAAATTATTGATTTTCTCCTCTGTTATTTTGGGGTCCTAAATGAGAGTTAATACTTACCTTTTCAATGTTATTTTATATACTAGAGTACTCTGTACTCTCATTTTCTTCCAAAGTATTCAACATGCTATTAAATATGTGAAAATCAGCTGTAATGTGTCTCAGCTAATGGTGATATTAATGTAGAGCCCTGGTTTTGCATTTGCAGTAGGGTGGAAGATTCAAGGTGGTGACTTCTTTCTCCCTGCTTCCCTATTTAGAATGGGGTGTCAAAATCCCTAGTAATTCCTTCTTTCATCTCTCCATCTCTCTATCTTAAGTGGTCTAATGTTACAGCAAAACAGCAGGAAAGGAGAAGAGGTGAATCTGTACTGCTAGAAGTTATTTCCTTGCTTCCTTCCCCATTCCCAAGGCAATAGTTGACATTAGTAGAAGCTACTAAAATAGTGAAAAAAAAAATGATGGGCCTTTTCTGGGTGGGGTTCCTTTCCCTTTCTCCAACTGTTTAGCTAGTGAAATGAATAAGTAAAACCATGGAATGTCAGGAGAATTTATGTTACACTGATTGTACCAGCAGTAAAGTTTTCTTTGACCATCAGTATAAGACAGCTGTACTAATCTATTCATATTAGTTTCACTTGATTGCCTAGTTTAACATAGGAATTGGTTATTTGGAAAGTGAAAACAATAAATTAAAATTTTAGAGATTTATATGAATTTAAATTCAAAATATGGAGCTCTATGCAATAATTCGCAAAAGGAAAAATACAGCAATTCACCTTTAATAGACATTTAGTAAGTGACTTTTGAGGTTTTCATGGGGTAAGACAATAAGAAATATATAGAAGCATAATAAATGCATCCATACCCTTGAGAAGATTGTGATCTAGGCAGTTAGTTAAGGAGACATGACGATCATGCATTAAAAATTAGATAAATATAAGAGACTGTGTGTGATAAAGTACATGAAACAGAAAATATATTAGTTTTCTAATGAAAATAAAAGAAAGATCAGAAAATCTTCATAGAAGAAGGTATGTTTGAGCAGTAATTAAAAGATAGAAGAGAAGTAGAAAGGACACAGAGTTTAGCAAAGGCTTGGCAGAGGGAGTGGGATTTAAATGGGAGCGGGGAGTAAGAAAACTACCTCAAGGGGAATTGCGAGGGTTCCCACTGAGGAATAATGAGAAATGAGTGAGAATAGATTAGAGTATTGGCTAGGTTATGGAGAACCTTGAAAATCAGTCAGAAAAATTTTAGATTTGGTACATGCAATAAGTAACAGGAGGCCATTATAGCTTCTGTTGAAAAGGAATGACATGATTAAAACAGTGTTTAAGGAAGATTAATCCACCAGGAATGTATAGGATGAATTGACACGGAGAAGAATGAAGCTAGACCAACAGCAATCATGGATTCCCCACTTATCATAGTCTGTAGCTATGTGTCAACCCATGTTATTTTGAAAATAAAAAAAATACATAGGACAAGTCCATCCAATGTAACACGCATCTAATAAACCTCAGTTATATGGTAGGCACTACAGGAATCTGGTGGCAGAGTGGACAGAACTCTGGGCCTGTAGTCAAAGGACCTGAATTCAAACCCAGCCTCAGATGCTTTCTACGTGACTAGGCAAGTCACTTAATTTCTGTTTGCCTTACTCTCCTCAAATATAAATCGGGGGTAATAACTGCCCCTCCTTTGGAGAATTGTTGTGATGATTAAATGAGATAATACTTGTCAAAAGTGCTTATGTACCTGCAACATAGTAGGTGTTACTTTTTCCTTTCTTGTTCTCCTTCCCCAATAGATACACAGACAAAATGAAAATTAGTTTTTATTTTCTACAAACTTATATCCTAATTTATAATGATAAACATGATGATTTGAGGAAGGAATGAATACTGAGAAATACTGAGGAATAAAAGATGTCCAAAAGAAGGTGGCACTTAGTCTGAGCATTAAAATAAGCTGAGGATTCTAAGAAGCAAAGATGAGGGGGATGGGCTTTACAGACAAGGGGAAATAATCCATACAAAGGCAGGGAAATAAGGTGATGAAAGGCCAAGTTCAAGGAACAGCAGGCAAATCAATTTGGCCAAAATGTACAATGTGTGAGGAGTAAAGTGAAATATGTCTGAAATGTAGAATCATAAATAATTTAAGTGCCAAAGGAATCAGTTTATATTTTATCTGAAAAATGAAAAGCCACAGAAGGTTCTGGGGGAGGAGAGTGACATGATCCACTTTATGTTTTGAGAATATGATTTTTGGAAGTTGGGTGGAGTAAAGATTGGAGAGAGGAGAACTTCAGAAGAAGGGCAAAATTTTCAGAGGCTATTGCAATAATCAAAGCAAGGAATTATGAGGGATTCAACTAGGGTGATTATTGTGAGAGTAGAGAGTTGTAAATAGAGGCATGTGGTAGGGGGTAGGCAATAGATACAGCACTGAACTTGAACTCAGAAAGATCTGAGTTCAAATCCTGACACAGATCTTAATAGTTGTATGACTTCTGGTCCAACTATATGATCTTGTCTGAGCTTCAGTTTTCTCAGCTGTAAAATGAGGGAGTTTGAGTTGATGGTCTCTAAATCAACTTCCAGTACCGATACAATAATGATACTACAATCCTATACCATAATCCTATATACCCTATATCTAATTACATCCCTATCCCTATTTATGATACTATAATCCTGCATGGTGTAAGAGATATTTTGAAGGTAGAATCATCAAGACATGGTCCTAACTGGATGTACTGAATGTGGGGAATGAGAAAGAGAAGATTACTTCAAGGTTTCAAAGATAGATGACTGAAAGGATAGTGGGTGTCCTTAACAAGAATAAGGTATTTGCAAGAGGGGTGGATTTAGAAGGGAAAATAAAGAGATTTGTTTGGGATGCATTGCATTTGACATGACTATAGAAACAAAGTTTCAAAAGCACAAGAAATTTTCACTAAAGAAAATAATAATTGACATAATTATCTTCATACATTTAATGAAGATAGTTTGTACATTATACAAGGGGTCAACTAAAAGATCTTTTAACAATATACTCAGGAAGTCAATGCAGATGGGGCTAAGAGGGGAATATTACTAAAATAAATATCAAGTTATAATTTTTTATTTTTTTGCTTTTTGGAGGGCAGGGCAATTGGGGTTAAGTGACTTGCCCAAGGCCACATGGCTAGTAAGTGTTAAGTGTCTGAGGTCAGATTTGAACTCAGGTCCTCCTGACTCCAGGTCCAGTGCTCTATTCACTGTGCCACCTAGCCGCCCCTAGGTTATAATTATTATTTTTTTTAATATTTTTACCTGGGGGGGTCTCTTTGATGGGTTACAGCCTTCACAGATTTCTAGGACCTTTCATAGTTTTGCTTAAAGATATAACTGTGAACATTTAGTAGCCTATAATCACTTCACACTCAAGTTAGTTTCCCCACATGTATGTCATCCACATTTTTCTATGCACATATTAATCCTATGTTTCTTCAAAGTCCATTTGAGTCTCATTCCCTCTGTGAAGACTACTTTTATGAAAGCAGTTTGTAGTTATGTTTCTTTGAACTCCTTTAAAGTCTATAGCATATGTTTATCACTTAATAAGTACACTTCTTAGGCACTTACTTTGCATCTTAAATATATCTTTAATGTCCTTCCTGTGGGTACTCCCTTGACTGCTTGTGAGTATAGCCCCTTCACCAATTAATCATCTGACAAGCATTTATTAAGCACCTACTATGTACCAGACTTTGTACTAAATAGGAAGGTGTAATGGAAATACAAATTTAAAGATTTTCCCTGCCATTAGGCCCTTTGATAGGCTTAAGAGACTCTGAGAGCCTTCCTTGATTTGAAAATATACTCCGCCTCCTAATAGGCTGAATGTGGTCACATGGAGCCTGTGGCAGGAGGCTTGGTTTTCAGGAATGCCCACACCTTGATGCTGTGTGATTAGGCAGTGGGTCAAGAGGGTAGTTATATTCTCTGACCCAGGAGAAGGCTATATAATCCCTGATGTGAGGCTTTGCTTTGGGGCTCACTTTGAGAAGTGTTCTGTGATTTGATCAGATGAGACTCTGGCAAGCCGTTATTGAGAGCCCCGAGTTTGAAAAACCCAGATGTTGATGGTAACTGTGATTTGGTATGGATGTAATGGTTGAACAGTTTGGAAACCTGTCTACTTGATCTGTTTCTCTGTCTTGTAACTCCTGTCTGTATACTCTGAAGTTCGGGATGCTGACCTTTTTCCCCAGAACTAGGTAAATGATACATATTTGACTGATTAAAGTTAGCTTCTTAACCCATTTTGAGTTGCTTTCCTTTAACAAAGCAGATCTAAGAACCTGTGTTGGCAGCCACCCTGGGGACACTGGGGTGCTTGCTACTGCAGAAGGGAGGAAGGAGGGAAGAAGGGAAGGAAGGGAGGAAGGAAGGACTGATTCCCACTATCATGCAACTTATATTCTGTCAGAATGTAATATATCTGAAAGGTAGAATCAACACTTCTCCCAGAATCACAGAATTTAAGAGTTTATAGAAATTTAGTGATTATTCTGACCTATACCTGTGTCAAGGTATTTGGAAACGTTCTGTTTCCCAGAGCTAAGGCCCAGCAAACCAGTTGTGCCCTGAGCTTGGCATAACAATAATCCTTCATGCTCTGGTTGATCTCACCCGTGGAAAGTATATTATTTTGACCAGAACCAAGCTTTCTCTAAAGGATTTATGATTTTTGTATTAATCAAAGACTGTTTAGATTTGTTAGAGCACCCACCCCCATTTCTCAAGGATCTGAGAGTAAGAAGCAATTGATGTGCTGCAGTCTAAAGCCATCCCTCACACATCCTGACATGTTAACAATTCCTGAATTCCTGTGCTTGTATAACTGAACAAGATAATGCACTCCTGTTTCCAACATGCTAACTCTGGTTCTGTACCCTGCTGAATGATCACAAGACTCAACAACCCTTAAGACTTGAAACAATCAACCTGGACACTGTTCCCACAGGACCCAGGAATGCCTGCATTGTCCATACAGGAGCCTACTTTGGGAACTGTTACTGAAGACCTAAGAATGATTGTGTTGTGGTCCAGCTCCTTTGTGGTTATTACGGATGTAAGCCATACCTCTGCCCCAGAAAACTAAGTCCTCCTCAGGAAGGGGGGCTTCCCTTTGCAAGTGTTTTCCTCACTCTGAAATTAAACTACTACTTGATTCCTGAAACATCTGCCTCTGTCCTGCTTTGTTTGGCTCTAACCAGTCACAAGTTAGAGGTTGGTTTGGTCTGGTTGACACCTGAAAAGTATTTCTCTCTATAACTCTAGTTTCTGCAGTCAGCCTCTGGTACTTATGATGTCACTTTAGGAAATCCTCTAAGCTTCTCTGAGCCTCAGTTTCTTTTTCTATAAAATGAGGCAGACTAGAGGGTTTTTTAATTCCCTTTGAACTCTAAATCCATGATTCTCACACAGCTTCAGTTTCCCAATTTGCAAAATGGAGATAATACTAACAAGGGTTACTGTAAGGCTCAAATGAAAATATACAGAAAACAATAAATAAGTTATAGCTATTATAATCATTATTGCTTTCATTAAATTTCTAATAGAATTTCCTTTTATCTTTTATGCATTATATATAAGAAATATATATTGAAATATAAAAATATTATATATATATACATATACATACACAAACTATGGACAAATATTTTGTCCCTGTGTTTGCCCCCCCCTTTTTTATTCTTGAACAATATTTATCGAGAATGTAGAGGGTGTTCAAAAACATGAGCTGAATCATTTGGCTAACTAATTAAATGAACCAAATTAAGTTTCATGATCTTATGAGTCAGACTTTCCCACTAAACACATGACTCCCTTGGATATTAGAAAGTCTAGCACTTGTGAAGTTACAGAAATTCTTTGGGGACTGAAGGCAACCAATTAGTAACTTACTGCTTCATTGCACTAAATGGTACCAAGTGGCCCAAAGAGTTAATGCAGCGGTCATTAATACCTGATGTATTCTTAGGTATTATTCACCCCATGGGACAGTCTGACTCAGGAAATTGTGTTCCTTCACCTCACTTCATCTTTTTATATACTTGTACTTTTCTATTTAGTTTGTAATATAAAGCAATTTTCATTTTAATTTTCTATGCAAAATCCATGCAATTTTCACTTTAATTCTCCTACACAAATGGAATGCTGGTATATTTACAGGTAAGGACGTGCTCTGATTGAACCTCTTAAAAAACCAGACTCATGATTTGATTATTTTAGGGAGTTCTGGATGAAGAAATTTCCACTACCAAGCACCCGATTATCTTAGAGAGTTGGACCAGCAGGCTCACGTATTGACATGAGCAGTTATTCCTGGGTCCTATGGGAACAATATCCAGCCAGGGTTGGGACAGGGGGCAACGAGAGGCTGAGTGAATTTCAGGATTCACAGAACCATTGGGACAGAAGAGGAATATGAATCCAGAATGCCATGGCTCTCAAATCTACTCTCAGGGTCTACACTGCTCTTCCTCTCCTCAAGAGCTTTGGAGACATCATTCTGCTTTACATATAGAGCAGAGGGAGGCTCCAAAAGAAGGCATGGAAGGATATATGGCAGGATAGTCACTCATAGCTAAGGTGTTATTATTATTTGTTAGAAAGGATAAGGATAAAAAAAAAACCCTACTCTGTAAAAGGACGCATCCATCTGCATCCCGGAAGCAGGAAATACCATCACATGTAGCCCACATGAACATTTTTGACTATTATGTTCCTATCTATTTTTATTTACTTGATTTTATTTATATACTTTATCCTGTTTTCCTATACTTAATAGAAATATTAGCAACTACCAAAACTGATAATAAAAACAATTTTAATTTGCTCTTTTATTAGATTTATATTAAGTTGACTTCTTTTTTTCATGTCTTTTTATTCTTGAGGAAATGCTATGAATATAATGACAAATTTATTATGAATCCTTTTACTATAAAAAAATTGGGACCTAGAATTAGTCTTGTAATTAAATAACTTCAGTTGTTTAATCCAACTGTTTTGTTTTAGCATGAATGCACAATTAATTAGTAGATGAAACTGCCACGTTTTATACTCATCATTTCCAGTTCTAAAATGCTTTACCTCCTTTTGAAAGATCATGACATTTAAATTACCAGTTTCACAAATCTTTGCTGTTACTCATTCATGTTTACATGTAAGATAGATTCAAAATTTCTTCTAACTGGCATATTCACAAGGAGTATCTCTCCATGGGTTGGAGATACTAATTTTCTTCTCTGAAATTGATAACAATGAATATGTTGTTTTATTTTTTCATTTTCTTGAGTATTATCTTCTTTATTCCTCATCATCTTTGAGCAACAGTAAGACTCAGAGGAGAAAGTGTTGGAGTGGAATGTTCCATGAAGTGTAATCCAGAATAAGAATTTTGGGTTCCAGTCCTGCCTTCTCCAATAACAACCTGTGTAACCTTTAGAGAAATCCCTCAATGGATCTCAGCTTTCTCATTGTGGAAGCAAAATAATAATAAAAACAATAACAAGGGTGGTAATAATGATAAATAATAACAAATAATAATACCTAATATTCATATATTACTATATACCAGGCACTATGCTAAAGATAATTGTAACAATTATCTTATATGATCTTTACAACAATCCTAGGAGGTAGGTGCCATTATTATACCCATTTTACAGTTGAGGGACCTGAGACAAAGTTTAAGTGATTTGCCCAAAGCCACAAACCTAGTAAGTGTCTGAGGCAGGATTTGAACATTGATAGTCAGATCTTCCTAACTCCAATTCCACAGCTCTACATATGGCACCATTTTGTTAAGATCCCTTCTAGGTCTAAAATTCTGATTCTAATCTTAGGGCCATTAATCATGCTGTAAGTGAACTTGTTTGAATTTCACCAGTGGTTCAGTTTCTCTCCATTTTAAAAATGAACATTCTAACAATTACACTTTACATCTGAGTTTATAAATGTATCCAGAAAGTTGGAATGGCTACATGAAGCTGAGAGGAAAGACATTAGCTATTAATCAAAACACAGGTATTAAGTGCCTACTATGTGCCAGATACTTTGCTCAGGTCCACGGATACAAACAGAGGGGAGAGACAGACTGCTCTCAAAAGAATTTACAATCTGATGGCCAATCTGAGTAATTAGCTATTTATACTAGGAAATTTTAGAAGCAGGTGGAGTAGGTAACCAATTGTCATTTCAGGGACACTGAATGCCCCCTGTGCAAGCATCTAACCTACGACTTGTCAATTCAAATAGTAATGTCACTGATATGAGTACTCCCACCACCATCCTAATAGCACAAATCATAACCCATTCAAGAGTTTCCATCCTTTAGGGTAGAGAATTTGCATTTGCATACTGAAGGTTCCCACATGCAAGCATCTAACCCAGTACTTGTCAGTTAGGTTGAATAGTAATGTCATTGATGTGATTATATCACCTCCTCATTCCCCCCACACTGTCAAAATCGTGTAAATCACAATCCATTAAAAACTCTTGAGTATTACCTCCCACAAGTGCTCCAAAGAGGAAGCTAAGTGGTATCGTGGGTTTTAGTACATGGTGGAGAGCTTGACATGTGATTAGGAAGATCAAATCCTACCACAAAAAACAACCTCCTGATCAAATCACTTAAGCTTTCTCCACCTCGGTCTCCTCATCTGTAAACTAGGAATAAAAATAGCCTGTACTTCATGGGATAGGTATAAGGATAGAATGAGACAGTATACATAATGTACAACTCTAATAGTAACAGAGGTCCATTCAACTTTAGGGAGCACATTGACTTAGAAGACCACGTAGGAGCATGATGTTTATTTTATTTTTATTTGTTAAATGTTTCCCAATTACATTTTAATCTGTTTCTGAAGAATAGGCATATTGTGGGCCACCTGGCAATGTGTTTGACATCTATGCCTTAAAGCATTCTAAACGCTACATTGTGAACCTTAAGGCACTACATAAATGATGTTGTTGTTACAGGTACTACTTGATATCCTGGAAGCCTTTTAACATTTCATGGGTATCACTGTAGCACCCAGGTTGCCCATTTGATATTATTGGCTTCTACTCCATTGGATGTTCAGGATCACAAGTAAATGGCTGGAAGGGACCTAAGAGGTTGTCCAGTTCAACACTCAATTTTACAGATGAGGAAATTGAGATCGAAAAGGTAGGAGTGACTTTGCATTGTGCTAGAAAGCAAAAGAGCCAGGCCTCAAACTTAGGTGCCCTGACTTCAAATGTAATGTCCTCTCTACTTATCCCATGGCTTCTACCCACTTTTCTTCAATTATATATTTCTGGGATTATCCTTTCCATGTAAATTATTTGTATGTATGTAAACCTTTCTTATGTGTGTATTTTTTAAGTACGTGTGTAAATTTTGTATGTATCTCTGTAAATCCTTTCTATGTAAATTCAAGCATCTAAAATATATCATAGGTCCATCTATGGTGTTTTGATTCTTTGGTGTACCAAGGACTACTCACACAGAATTTCTGGGAGAAACTTGGTATCAAACAAGATGGATTGTTAATACAAGAAATGTCTTCAGGCTATTTAAAATAGTGGGGTCAAAAACTATCTGCTTCAAGAGGCTGACAATATTCACAAATATACCCTAACCAGATTAAAATGCAATTGGGGAAAATTTTACAAAATGAAAATATAATAAAACAGATAATATTCTATTTTAAAACAAAGTCACTATAGGAATCCTTATGTATGGAATAGTAACTTTCATTTCTATTTGAGTTTGACATTACTATTGAAAGCATTGTAGAAATAGCAAAATATAATCCAGCACCCTGCATTCTTCCTGCTTAATTCTGGGTTCAGATCATTACCTTTTTTAAAATCCCCAGCATTTTAAAATCCTTAGCACAATGCCAAGGACATAGTAGTGACTTAATAAATGTTTGTTGACTAATTAGCAGATCACTACCCACCCAAAGAACTTGTCTCAGGCATCACACTAACAGAGTATTAATTCAGTGCTCTCCCCATCTCAGTGATGTGGTTTGGGCAATAGGGATTCTTCTTTTATTTAGTTTCCCTGTATATTTCCTGATGGTCAGCTCCTTTGGAATAATTGTAGATTTCACTTTGAGGCCAGATGCTCCAGTCAGTAATATCTGAATAAAGGGACATCTGCAAGATATCATAGAATTATTCACATTTTGACAGCATAATCTTAGGTTCACAAAGTGCTTTTCATCAGATTATGGCTCTAGGGCTGGAAGAGCAGAGGGCATCTAGCTTAACTCCTCATTTTAAACATGAAGAAACTGAGGCCCAGAGATGTTAAGTGACTTGCTCAATGTCACACAGCTAGTTAGCATCAGAAAGGTTGGGTTTGAATATAGGTACACTGATTTCAGAGACAGTGTTCTTTCCAAAGCCATGAGTAACTCTTCTATTTCATCTCTGGGCAGAAAAATTATCCACATTAGTGGTAAATCAATAACAAGCAGATACTATGCCTACTGTGTGTAGGCACCATACTGGCCCTGAGGCTACAGAACCTTAACATAATTAAGGGTAATTGCCTTCAATTTCCATCAGAAGTAAAAACCATTTTTAGCATTTTTTTCTTTTAAAAATATTTTAGGCTTATTTTGATATTAATAATTAATAATAAGTTAATTGATAATTATCAGAGCATCACTAAATACAACTGATTGATAGAATCTATTGAGAACTAAACAGAGAGGACACAGATAAGAATCATGATGAAATATATACATGTAAGGAATGTGTATGACAGGTACTGTTTTAGAGAAGAAACTCATGCCTCCAATTCTACAGAGCTGCTATTGTGTTCTGGTGATATTATCAAGCTGTTCTATCCTGAGCCTGTTCCCATTTCTGTATCTGACTCTATGGCAGGGTCATATAATACTCTTTCAATGTCTACAAGAGATTCTGTGACTAATAAACTTCTTTCCTATAGAAGAGGAGATGGTTCTGTCAGCCAGCTTTTTTAACCACCTCTACCATTCACTGTGTATGGGAGGGTGCTGTGATTAGTAAGCCTATTCCCTGCAGGGGAGAGTTACAATTCTGTCAGTTCTTCCAGTCAATGTCTTTGAAATTCTTCCCAACAACCAGACTGCTCACATAAGGCAGCATATGCCCAGGTTGAGATAATTTCTTCTCTCTGTAATTCCCTTTTCTCCACTATCCCATCTGACTCCCTCAGTTCATCTTTCATTTGGCTTAAGGTCAGAAATCCATTCTCTTTCCTATTTCTTATCATAATCTTCTAACTAAGCAAGTATCCCCAGAGCACTTTGTCTTCAAAGACAAAAAAAAAGCTTAGCAAAACTGTGGTGAGAAAATTACCTGCAACTTCCCCTCATCCTGCTCTTCTGTTTCATGTAAATGAGAACATGGTTCAACTGCTTGGAAAATCCTTAAAAAGTCTATCGGCCTTTATTTTGTTTTATTTTATTTTATTCCACTTGGGAGATACCTTGGTGGAGAATAGCCCTTAAGGATTTGTTTTGATTTTGCTCAGAAATGCATTTGTGCAATCAATAAAAAATAACCATAATTTGATCTCATATTCCTAGCACCTTTAATTCATTTGTGTGATTGTCTATAAAAGCCTTCCTGTTCCTTTCTTATATTTGATCAAAGACTTGGAACAAACATGAGATTTAAGAATAAGAGGGCATGGGATCTTCTATATCTGTGTAATCTGGGGAAAATAATTTCATCTACCTGGATCTTAATTTCCTCACTTATAAAATGAGGGGGTTGGTCTAGGTCAGGGCTTCTTAACCTGGGATCCATACTCCACCAACACAAGAGGTCCATTGATAACTGCAGGGCATTCATGAATTTGAATTGGAAAAATACATCTTTATTTTAAATAATCTGTAACTGAAATTTAGCATACCCTTCCATTATGATTTTAAAAGAAGGAAAACATTATTCTGAAGAGTTTATAGATTTTTTTATCAGAAGAGGTCCATGACTTAAAAAGTTAAAAGCCTCCAGTCTATATGGCTTCTAACATCCTTAGTAGCTCTAAATAGGTATAATTTCCATAGCACTTTATAGTGGTGAGATAGTTCAACAGCATCTTAGGTTATCTGTTATAGATAAAAACATAGTCTGGTTTTTTCCAATTGCTTGATACCTTCCTGTCCTAGAGTCTTTTTATGGTTGCCTCAGTTACTAGTGATTCCCCACCCTAGACCCTCAACAGGTGACTTTGTATTTGTTCTGTAGGTATTTTGCATATATGCTATATATACATATATATGTATGTAAGATACACATATACATATACACATAATACATGTATAAAGACCCACATATATTTGTATATGTGTGTATATGTAGTTTTTTGATCTATTTGAATGTAAGATTCATCAGGTCAGGATCTATTGCATTTTTCTCTATCTTTAGTACCTAGCATGATGCCTGGAATATAGCAGGTTTCTAACTGATTGTTTGATTTTGTGTTTTTCTGTTCATTTCCAATTTCATCATTAAATGTTCTTGGAACAATCTCCCTTGGTTGTGACTCAAGCTTAACTTTCTATGAGCTTGCTTTTCCTTTACTACTTTTGGTGTATTATCAGGTGATCAATCTCAACCTTCTATAACCTTCTCCATAGTTTTTTTTCAAATGAATATAAACTCTGAATTGGACGTACTCAATAGCTTTGTCTTCATTTGGCAAGAATACATGGTTTGGCACTCTTCTACTGTCTGTGTGTGTATGTGTGTGTTTATGTGTGGGGGGGCAATAGCTTTATACCACTTAAAAGTCTCTAAGAAATGCTGAAAATACTTAACTTAATATTTATGCATTTTCCATTTTTCATTATCTACAGATTATTTGAGGCATTCAGGTTAGAGCTGAATTATATTTTTCCCTCTTTAGTTTAATTTCATGTTAATTTTGACCTCTTCTCTAGCTGGTCAATGATTTGACTCAGAGGTATAATTAGAAGTTTTCTCACTTAGGACAAAAACAAGTATGTAGGCAGAAGTACAAAGAACAGTCCAAGGGGAGGGGCAGCAGTGACTTTGAGGAGCAGGCACCAACTCATGCAGATAATGGTGGTCAGGTTGGTAGCAGAGTATAGACTATGGATACAGCTATGCTGAAAGAGAATTCAATTAAAGAAGCATAGATTAAAGTTGGAAGTGACCTTAAGATTGAGTTCAGTCCTTGCATTTTACAGATGAGGAAACTGAGGCACACAGAGGGTAGTAACTTGTCTAGGTTCACACAGTGTTTAAGGTAGAATTTGAACCCATACAACTCTGATTTCAAAGTTAATGCTCCATTCAGCTACAAGTTGCCTCTCCATCTCCTCCCTTCTTCCCCATTCTCCTCTTATCATCTGCTTAGTACCTAGCTCTAGAAACTCTAATCAGAGAAGCACATCCATTTTGGGATCTAACTCAAAGCCCCACACTATTTTTGATTCTGGTCTGAATGCAGAGAGACAAATCATTCTGAAAAAACTTCTATATCAATAAACAGTCCATCGTTAGCAATTAAGTGGATATAGCATGGTATAATGGAAAGATCACTGGATATGGAGTCAAAGCATCTTGATTTGAATCCCGGCACTACCACTTGTTAACTGTGTGATATTGGGTAAATTGGGCCTTTTGACTATAGTTTCCTTAACTATAAAATGAGGAAATTGTACTTATTACCCTAAGTTTCTTCCAACTCTAAATTTATGATCCAGTTATTTTATGCTTAAAGTATCATCAAATTTTTCTTTTCTTCCTCTTGTTTTCCCGTTACCTATTCCTTTCCTCCTCCTTCTATTCCTCTTCTTCCTTCTTCACTTTCTCTTCCTCCTTTTCTGTTTTTCTTCTTTGTTGAGAAGTCAGCTTCCCTGAGTCTTTTCTACAAGCCTTTGACCTATTTCTTTTTGTGCCTAATATAAGTCATATAATTTTTTTTTTACCCTTTTCCATTATGGTAATCTACAGAAGTCACAGAGTATCAAGGTGCATGTTGACTCGATTTGGAGGATTTTGTAAAGATTTCCATAGTATTCCTCTACTTCAACCTCTTTAATACATTTTGGAGAATAAAAAAGCTTAAATTACTTTCTAGTGATTATGCTTATCAGAAATACTAATAGGTAGAATGATTATTTGTCTCATAAAATTACTTTTTTAAAATTTCCCTTGGGTCCATTTAAACTACATCCATGAACTCCTTTATCTGACAATTCAAGGAGGATCTCAACTTCATCTTCTTTCAAAATTATCAAGAGAATCACAAAATAGATTATAACTCAGGTGCCCACTGTAGACTAAATTGTTGCTCGTTGGACAAGGACTTTACACTCACAATGTCAACAAATAATTCAAGGTTTATAGACTGTTTCCAGACAGTCCAAAAATTGTACACTACCTATTTTCACCATAGAAGCAGATAATTTTTTTTGTACTTTTCTTAATTTCATGAGTTTTTGTGGCCAAATAATTCATTACCAAGTGACCAAACTACTGGTGATGAGTTTTGTTGTATTTAGGTAGGTTGGTCTACAGTAGAATTTGAACCACTCTGTAAGCTTTTCCAACCCACTCAAATCTGTTTGACATTATGCTCTACTGGCACAGCATTTTAGAACCTAGAATCATGTTCACACAAGGGGATAGGACTCGAGAACCACAAGGCCAATTTTTTTTTATTGAAGATTTAATGTTTTAAGTATTTAAGGAATTTTTTTTGTTTTCATGAGTCCTCCCCCAGCCTTTCTTGAAATATAAATTCTCCTAGGAGAGGTAACTTCTTGCACTTAGCTGTTAACTCTTGTTGGCTCTTAACATTCCAATAAATGAATGAACTAAAACTCTCAGATTCTTAAAAATACTGCTCTTTGGGAAAAGAACAAAAGCTAGGGAGCCATCCAGAAGAATGAAGATAGCTTGCTAAAAGAGGAAAATTTAAAGCAAAACTTCTGTTTCACCTAGTTCATAATTTTCATAATTTTGCCTGGGGTAAATCTAAGATAATGAATCAAGTCAAGTATTTATTAAGGGTTTATGATTTGCCAGGCACTCTGCTAAACACTGATTTGGGTTGATCTCCAAATAAATCTTTAGTTTATATCTGCCAGGTGCGCATGACCTTCTGTTCTCTCTATTTTGCTTCTACCTTACCAAGCAAGACCTTTCACATGACCTTTAAGAGATGAAGAAGCCATATAATCTTCTAAGAGATGAGGGATTAATTTCTCCTACAGCTGAGTTCTCCTGTAGTGTATTGGATGACTCCAAGCTTCAACTTGAATCAAAGACCTATGTGTTTTGTTTTTGTAAATAATATTCTTCTGGTGATATTGTTATGACTGCAAACCATGGAATGCTAGAGTTTCCATGAAACACTGGAATGTCCAAAGAATTAACATGATTTATGGTCTACGGGATCTGGCTGCAACACATTTGTAGCACAAAGGGTATCATCCGAAAAAATATATAACAATAAACAATATCAAAGGTTGGGATGGGAAGGACATATGTTACCTTATATCCATAAAAATTTCAGAAATATAGAAGCAAGTCCTCATACATTGGGTGGACTCTCCTGTGGATTATTTATGGGGGAATATGAACAAAAGGATGGGTAGGCTATGGATATGGATATTGATAGATTGTGATCTGGATTAGGAAAGGAGTTACTATTTCATTAAGAACACAGATTTGTAAAAATAATAAAGTATGACAGGGACTATAAGGGAAGAAAAAAGAGAGATCTGAGCTAAAAGAGGTACCATTCCCTTCCCTTACCTAGTTCACTTTAACCTCTTCAACCATAACAATACAGGGTTAGATATTTAGTAAAATACATCTTCATTACCTAGTAGCAAGCTACGCCTGAAAAGAAGTTAATATAATATTTTCTGTTAATTTGGTAATGCCACAATTCTGATAATTTTTGTATATATTCATAGTAAACTGATAATTTGTTCAGCTGTATAAGCTAAAAAAATCAATTTATTTATGTACCTCCTAAAATTTCATTAAACTCAAAGTAGGAGCTGGATGTATATGAAATTTTAAACAGGTATTCAAAACATGGGAGTAAGGAGAATAGATAACAGATGACATATCTATCTATCTATATATATATATATATATAAATGTATAGTTTTATATATGTATTCTATCACATGAGCCTCACAAACTCTCTGTGAGACAGATATAACAGATATTCCCATTTAGAATTTAAGAAAAGGAAATTCTTATGGGGTCTGATAGATTTATAAGATTCTCGAAAACAGGAACTGCTTCAGTCTTTTCTTTATATGCCCAGCGCCTAGCACAGAGTTTGGCATATATGCTAAGTTCTTGAAAACTGTTGGCCAACTGAGTGACTACATGACAGGCACATATATCTCCAGTACACATTTGAATTCAATGCTTTTTACTCCAAATTCTATTGTTTATCCACTATACCATGGTGCCTCACTGACAGAGGAAGAAAGTCAAGATAAATAGGAGAAGGGAGAACTAATATTTATTAATCTCCTATTAAGTTCCAGGCACTGGTACTAAGCACTGTACAACTATTACCCATATGATGATAAGACAGATACTGAAAATGACAAAAGTAAGTTCAGCAAGAACATCTTTGCCACAAAACTTCAAAAAATAAAAGCACCCCAGGGTGTGGGTGACCAAAATTCTATTTCTTCCCCTTTCCTCTTCTTAGTCCCTTTCATTTTTCTTTTTCTCACTCCTCATGCCAATCCACTTTCAGAGGTCTAGTTGCCTTGAGTGATGTCCTATGATCAAGGGCAAGTTTCTAGTTGAAACAAAAGGACTGGAGAGACCATTGCTCAATTTAGAGATTGTTGGCAGACTTACCATGAAAAGGTGTTAATTATTCTGTGTTTCCTTGTTTCAAGATCAGCTTCTGCCTCACAGGCCACACAAACACATCCCTCCTCATATTCTGCCATTCTATCTCCAAATACTTCCTTGTGGATTACATTAGCAACTAAGTCATCGTGATCTAAGCTGTATTTGATATAGATACCTATTCTGATATTTGCTTCCAGCATATTAGATCAAACAATACACTGGTACTTTTGTAGAAATTTAGCAATTTTTCCATTTGTTCTTCGTTCAGGTGAGAAATGTACTTAAGATTTAACAACAGCATCATGAGATCATAGCTTTAAAACCAGAAGGGAGTTCAACCTGATATGGCAGTTCAGGGGGAGGTCATCTAATCTAGCATTGTAGCATATATTGAAATGTAGGATATTCTATATTATTGTCATTGTATTTTAAAAAGATAAAATTATTTCATAAACAAAAAATTACAAGAAATATTTGAAATGAAATTAATTCCATGGCAATTTAATTACAAAGAAAAAAATCAGGCATGGTATCCTTTAATTAATCATGATTATTTACAAACACACTGGCCAAATTTAGATGCACTATTAGGCAGCTAATTATGTTGCAAATGCAATAGCATTCTTAAATGGATGATCACACACCCAAGATAACCATTTGTTTCACAGTTTTTAGATCCAGTAAAAATCTTCATCATGACCTACTAGAAATATTAAAGTTTGTATAAATGCATTCAGAGGTAATATAAAAAGAGACAAGTTTTATCCATTCTAAAGTCCCCATAATTTTTGTACACTGCATGCTAATTACATATGCAAGTGATATTTGCATCATCAAAATGCCAGTTGTGTTACATGGCCACAGGTGAATCCAAGTAATTAAATGAGAAACATTTAACTTTGTAAGTTTGCTTTTTATCTTTCTAGAATGCTATGCCCTTTAACTCTTTGTTACAGTGACACTGCCCTCTTGCTCCTTTCTCTAAACCCCTCATATCCTACTTCCTGAATCATGGAGTAGGCTATCCCTCATATCTGTAACTCTCTCCTTCCTGATCTCTGCCTCCTGGCTTCCCTGGGTTCCTTTGAGTCCCATCTAAAATCCCATCTTCTATGAGAAATCTTTCATAATCATCCTTAATATTAGTGCTTTTCCTTTATTTACTGTCTCTAATTTATGCTGTATCTTTTATTGTACATAATTGTTTTCATGTTTTCTCCTCCGTTAGAGTTGAGCTCCTCAAGGGTACAGACTCTTTTTTTCTTTATTTTTATTTCATGCATTTAACAGAGTTCCTGGCACATAGAGGGTGCTTAATAAATGCTTATCGATATGAACAAAGAGAAGACAAGATACTGAAATCTAAAATCAGACAAAAAGAATGAACCATAATAAAAGAAAATAATCTTCTCCTATTACATCTTCAATCACAAACTAGAACTAGTTAGCAATGACCTGGAAACCATGCAAAACCTTTAACACATACAGAATATGATATTTTGAGAAACATATAACACGTTGAGGAATCGATCAAAGAATCAGAGGATCAAAGGAATCAGAGATCAAAGAATTCAATTCAATCCAACAAACATCTAAGTCCCTACTACGTACAATTTCATTTTTAAAAACTATTACTTACCACTCTCCTTATCTTTTCTCCTGGTAAAAGCACAGTAGTATCTATCTCTACCTATACTGGAAGATGGCTATAATACTGTGCCCTACTCTATTCCTGAGGACTGGCCAAGGAGTCTTCACATATACCTCAGAATAAAAGATGGCTTGGCAACCGAGCTAAACCCTATACCATTTTGATTTAGTGTCAACATCCTCAAACTATTATTCAGTTATTTTTTTAAAATATTGTCAAATTTGATAAAGTGTGTATGGCAATAAATTGCAAAAAAATGAAGTTATACTAATTTTATAGCAAATGTAAGGATCTTTGATTACTCTGTCTAATGATGCATTTTTGGAGTTAACAGGACAAGTCAAGTGTAGCCTTAACATTTAAAACACCATATTCATAAAGCAAATTGCTCATTCATTTTGCACATATTTATTATATACATTTAGTATATGTTCAATGTATATCTAATTATGTGAAAATGATTTTAAATGGTATAATTTGAAAACCAAAATAGGTAAGACTATCAAACATCTATATCTATATTTACATTTATAGATATAGTGATATACACAGACATATAAACTTTGCATGCAGTTCCTGATTTATAAATTATTCTCTCTCCTCCTCCTCCTCCTCCAATCCCACAATCCTAAGAAGTGTGTCATTATGAGTATTTGAGGTTTTAGAGAATCTCTGTGTTTGGAGAAGCAACTGCTTCCCATCTACCTGCAAAATATATTTATTTGTATTACCTTTTAAAAATTCGATTCATTACATTGCTTGAAATTATACCAATAAGAGATAGAATATATAAGGATCCTCTTTCAAAAATATAAAAGGCATCATACAAGCAAAGGGCTAGCAGTCATTCAAACTTTCATACAATTTTGTCAGTTAGATGACATTTTTTTCTTGAATCTTCTACCCTTTGGGAATAGGAGATTTGATTTGGAGAAGGGTCAAAGTGAAGGGTATTTGGGGAAGAACAGTTAGGTACAGATTAAACTTCCAAATTAGGATTATGCAGGAGAGAAAGGGTGGTTTATACAATGCTTCTTAAACTTTGGGTTGCAGCCCAGAGTGCTGAAAGGATTGTGAGTAGACAAAGTTTAAGAAGCCCTGGTTTAGAAGACCATGATTTCATTACATACCATAGAAAAAGGAAAGTAGAACTTGAACTGAGGAAAGTACAGAAAGGGAAATCAAAGAATTTAATTCAACCCAAAAAATATTTAGGTCCATACTAGTACGAGCCATTGGGTACTGGGTTATTGGGATATGAAAAGAAAAAGTAAACATAATCACTGTCCTCACTGAATTTGCTTTCTAAATGAGGTTGAAACTCAACTACCTTTTTTGGAAATTTTTCCTAGAACTAGTCCTGTACCAGGAAAGAATCAGGAAATTATCTCCTTCTTTCTCCTGGCCTTTTTGCTCATATCTTTTCCTTTCTTCTCCATAAAACCCTGTGCTCAAATCACCCAGAGTTCAGATTAGTACATAATGACTATATTTCACTTGACTAGCAATTCAGTGCTAGAAGGAATTTTAGAGGCCATAGAGGGGCCATTGTTTTAGAAATGAGAAACTGAGGGAAAGAGGAATGATAAATTGCCCAGAGTTACAAAGTCTGTAAGTTTCATTCTATCTACAATGCCGTGATGCCTCTCCGTTCAGTTACATAATGAGCTAAACAGATTTCTTTTTTGAATGTGTATAGCCTAGTCTTGGATGTAATCCATTATTTTTAATATTATTTCTATAGGAAAACATAATTTAAATTCCTCCAGATGTTGGGAGCTTCAGAATGTCTGCTCTGGAGAGTCCTGAAATGATTTTAGACCTTAGATGATAAAGGCTGGGGAAATCACATGGGCTGCTCCAAAAGGAACCCTAAGCCATCTCCAATATGCGCCTCAGAGGACATGAGGTATTTTAGGGGCCTCTGTTTCTGTGGGATCATACATTTACAGCTGAATGCAATATACATAGTGTTTCACTTGAGTGTACCACATCTCCTGCCAATTGTGGGCTCGGTCTAGCCCAGAGAGACCTCAGCACTCACCTAGTCTTGCTCAGCAATCTGTTTCTCACAACCATCAAAGATCCTGGTCCGCAAGGAGTCAGTCTCAGAAGACTTGCACGGATTCCATGATAGTTGCCACAAAAACTCTTAAGAGTGTGAGTGCTGCTCCTCATGACTGACCATTCCTCAATTCTATGGTAGGAAATCTCAGCTGCTATTTCCCTTAATCCTTTGCATTTTGTCAATGTCTTTGGTGGTAAAAATGCTCTCCTTCTACCATTCCCCATATTCTCATCACAATCTATTTCAGCCATAGTCCTCCATAATCTACAACACCCACTAATTTCTTCTTCCTTTGAATTCTCTGGTATTCTCATTATTACCTTATTAACAAACTAGCCTTTATCCTTCATTTCTGCCCTTTA
Organism: Petaurus breviceps papuanus; assembly: GCF_028583685.1. Taxonomy (NCBI): domain Eukaryota; kingdom Metazoa; phylum Chordata; class Mammalia; order Diprotodontia; family Petauridae; genus Petaurus; species Petaurus breviceps. The sequence continues at coordinate 5,398,166 of NW_027187289.1, forward strand.
CACTTTCCATCTTCTTGTGCTATCTCTATAAGTCAATACATCAAGGACACCTGCTCCAGTTCTGGGTTCATCTTTTCTCACGTCCTCCCAAATCACTGGGCCAAAAGAAGAATAGATATTCTCCCTGTCCCTCATTCCCATTCCAACCATTTACTTTCTCATCGTCACTCAGAAACATTTTTTCCTTTCAAGATCATTTAATCTATCATCACCATCCAGTCCAGCTCATGGTTTTCATTTATTTTTTCTGTTTTAGTCCATTACCTGGCATGGTGTCTTGCTAAATGGCACTTAAATATTTGCAAAATTAAACTGAATTTTAAAATGAACTTTTGGATGATATCTAAGTTAGGAACAGAATGTATGAATATTTGAGAAGAGATTTAGCTGTACACACACATATGTGTGTGTACATACATATCTGTGTACACAGAGCTTTATGTATACAAATGTATACTGTGTATGTACATGTATATGCATGCCTATACATAAGCATCTTTGTGCATATACATACATATGTGTGTATACATGTCTGTATATGTACCACATAGACATGTGTTGCTATAGTCAAGCATAAGGTATGTTGTAGAGATAATAGCTCTCTTTGCTACCCCTGAAATACAGGGAACAAGGAACAAGAGGAAAGTCTCATGTGTGCATTTCTTTCTATAAATACAGACAATAAAAAATAACTATTGGTATATGATCACCTGTATGCAAAAGTATACAATATTTTTGTGTACTTTTGTCTGTAAACTATTGCATACACGTATTATACTTTGATAATTTGAATGATCAATTATTTATTTCATTGATGTGGACATTTCTTATACCTATAACTCATAATGATGAGCATGAAAACTGGAATTAGGTAGACATGGGGTTGAAGTTTGGTCTCTATTGTTTGATCCTGGATAAGTCACTTAAGTTCTCAGTACTACAGACAACTAAATATATAAATTGCAGAGAAAATGCCAACTTTCTTTAGTAGCAGGTATATCATCAACGAGGAATCCCTTATACTAATTAAATAAGAGATCCAATCCCTATCCAAGTTTACAAACATATCATAACCCCTTCCCACCTACCAATTCATTTAAAGCCTTCCTCTTGTTCCCAACTGCTATGATCCTATAGAATTATATAAACTGTATAAAGCTTTTTTATTGTTGTCCATTTCAATTGCATCTTTCTACTATATTTATCCTATTTTATGTGGATTTTCCTCTTAAAGAAACTGAAATTCAAATTTTCATCACAATATTGTCGGAAGTTCTCTTCTAAGAAAGCTCATGTAAGGCACCAACATCGACCTGCTAATATAAGTTATGGAGGTTATTAGAGAACAACTGGTGACTCATTTAAATTGTAACAATATTAGTTTAGAAAATATGACTTGGTCATCAACCTGTGGCACTGAAAATATAAAAGTAGATTATGTATGAGATACCAACCAATCTATCCAAGGAAAATTTGTTCAAGTGAAACAAAACAAATAATCATTTACTCTATGCAGGGTAATCACAAATGGACCTTCGAAAAGAAACCCAAATGAGACATTTCTCTATAAAAGAGAATGTTTTTTTTTCCTTTTCAAGGCTATTTTTAAAAATTAGTCCACAAGACTAGATGGAAGAAATTATACCTTTATATCATTACTCCAAATAATTAAATGAACTACTTTTTATATTCGTTTTGATTTTTTTCTTCAAAAAAGAAATGCACTCAGACTTAGCATGAAAAACCATTTACATGTCAACTCTACCCACTTTATAAACATTTTAAACAGATACTGAAAATGTGTTTTACCAGTAAGACAGACCTATCTCATTAAAGCCACTGTAGCCCAGCTCTTGCCTGCTAAGTCCCAGATCTTCGAGGTCCATGCATTTAAATCCTGGAGGGCATTGATAACCTTCTTCAATTTCTCTGGAGCAGTGGGTATCTGGGATAGCTAAATTATTCCAGGTCACATTTCTGTGGAAGAATGCATGAGAAGTGTTAGATAACATGTCAAAGACAAATGAATTTAAAATGTTAGAAGTTAAGCTTAATTATTGTCTATTAATGATTACTGAAAATGGAGTGGAATTTGAAATTGATGACTTGAATATAGCTAATACATAGTCTACTGTGTTTTTCAAACATTATCTAATTCATTTTCATAGTCACCCTATGTGACAGACTGCAAATGTTAGCTTCTATGCGATTGTTAACTCCTTTAGGGCGAGCATTGTTTTGGCACTTTTTTTTTTAATCCCTGACACTTAAGAGCATGCCTGGCAAAGAGTAGGTATTTAATATGTGCTTTTTAACTTAAATTCCTGTTTTAAAGTCTGGAAAAGTCAGACATCAGGAAATGAAACAGGAATTTTCAAATGGAAGGATTGCTAACCTTTATGAGAATCCAGGCATTGGGACTGTCATGCCTCTAATGATTCTTAATAACTTTAAGCAAAGAAAGGAGAATATAAGCTTCTTGAAGGCAAATAACACATTTGTCATTGTATTCCCATGAAAGATAATATGACTTAGAAGTTAGGGGTTGACCTCAGAATCATGAAACCCTGCGCTCAAATCCAACCTGACAGATACTGGCTGTATAAGCAATGGCAAGTCACAACCTTTCAATGTCTCAGGCAACAAGATGCACAACAATTGCTGGTCTGAATCGGAAAATCTAATTTCCTCACCTGAACTGCAAAGACCAACAAAATCACAGTTTTATTCCCTCTACTTCTCCCCAAATTTTCAGTGTTAATTTTGATCTCTTATACATAGGAGTTGCTAAATGAGTGTTTCATAAATTCAGATTTTTTTTCAGTTGTTTCCACCTCTTTGTGACCCCATTTGTGTTTATTCTTGGCAAAGATACTGGAGTGGTTTGCCATTTCCTTCTAGACCTCATTTTACAGATGAGGAAAATGAGGCAAAGAGGGTTAATCAATTTGTCCAGGGTCACATGGCTACTTAAGTGTTTAAGGTTAGATTTGACCTCAGGAAGATCTGTCTCCTTGATTTCAGGCCCAGCACTCTATCCATTATACTACCTACCTATCATAACCAATATCATAAATCAACAATGATAATTTTTTTCTGTATTTATTCCTTGATTTAGAGATGAACCCATTGGGTTTAGAGCATGAATGGACTGTGGAGGTCATTTAGTAATAGGATCAAAGGCTTATAGATTGTCAGTATGAAGGGATCTTAGATACCATCTAGGCCAGCGGTGGGGAATCTTCAGCCTTGTGGCCATCTAGTTCCTGAAGTGTGGCCCTTTAATTGAATTCATACATCATAGAACAAATCCTCTTAATAAAAGGATTTGTTCAGTAAAACTTGGACCCAGTCAAAAGGCTGCACCCAAGGACTTAAACGACCACAGGTTCTCCAGCCCTGGTCTGGGTGAAGTAATTTTCAGGTTGTTAACCAATAGTCATGACTCCACAAGACATGGGCAGTAACATGATTTATCACAAGAGAAGTGAGGGTGTATATGGAACTCCTTGTACCAAATATAAAGGAGTTCACAATACAGCCCCAAACTTGAGTATTTATGAGTTACAAAAAAGTGAAGTCTCACAGGAGGAGTAGAGTGGCATGGGAAGAGGAAATGAGCAGCAGGGGCAGGGACAGGACTATTCCTCTCCCAAAGGGGAGGAGAAGGGGAGAGAAAGGGAAGGGGTACATGAATAAGATGGTAAAGGAAGCATTATTTTCCTTTGGTAACGGCGAGAGTCTGGAGGGCTATCTCCAGTCATCCTGATCTATATCTTGCCACTGTACGCAGAAGGCTCCAGAGGGGAAAATGAGGCTGCTAATTTTGCACAGCCCTGCCTCACTTAAATCCAATTCACTTACATGGCATCACCTTCCTGATGTCATGGTCCTCTTTGAGAATGAAGAACAAACAACAGCAACACTGGATAGATTATGAAGACATGATGGTCTGCTTATCCACAAGGGTACCAGCTGTACAAACAGTTTATCAGTCTGGTACAGACTGACTGGCACCTATGTTATGGTTGGTTCAACTCTCAAAGGCACCCTGAAAGTTCAGCTAGGGGTAGAAATGGTAAATTATGTCAACTGGTCGGGGAGAGGATTCATCCTTGTTTCATTCTGGGCATCCTCCATACTCTAAGTCCAGAGTTCCTATTTCTGGGAAATATGACAACTCAAAAAAATAAGTTAAGTTGGTTTCAGGGCAACATTTCCTCCTTGTGGTCAAGGCAGCCTCTGGGCACACTGATGACCACACCTGGCAAAATATTATCTTTAATACCACCTGGGAGGAACATCTGGAATCAAATACATTGCACAAGGATAAAAGTTAATAGACAGAAAGTTAATAAGACAATTAAACCCTGAAGGATGTCCTGATCAAATGAGCTGAGGCCTCCAAGGAGCCAGATTACTGAACTAAGGGCAGGGATAAAGAAAAGGGGCTTCAGCAATTTATAACATGCTGGGGGTGACACAGAATAGTTCCAACTAACAAGTCACACCAGAATCCTTGACCAATCACAATACAAGCCATAGTAAGAAATGTCCAAAATCAGGTATAAATTCCGAGAGGAAATACATATAACATGAAGATAACCAAGAGAACTTAGTATATAGATGAAATTTAACTCTGGATCTCTAGATCAAACTTAACTCCTATTCTCTATTACTTAACAGGGAAGGAATGCCACAAGCTATGTAACCAAGGCTTGACTACTTATGCCAGTAGAACAAAGACTACAAGTAGAGACTAGCAAATAAACATATTTAACAAAATTAACAGCAAACAAAAATCAGAAAAGGTATATACCAGACAATATACAGAGTGAATGAGGGGAGAGGGGAACTGAGTGGAGAGAGGATCTAGATTTTACCCAAGGAGAAATTCCTCAGAGTCTCTACTGCAGTAAGTAGAGATTAGGCATATGACTTGAGGTACTGTCTTTCTACATGTTAACTTCTTCCCAGTTCTCTCTCCCTTCAAAGATCCAAAGAGAATCTACAACCACAAGTCTTTTCTTTGGAAGCAATGAATCAGAAGACCAGGATCTCTCTTCTCCCAAGCTACTGACAACTCCATCACTCACAAAGATAAAGAATGCCTAATAATCAATTTCCATCAATGAAGAGAGTCTTTTGCAAATGACTTTCAAAATGAGGGGTTATACTATGAGCCTCAAGGTCACAGAATTATAAATTTAGAGCGAAAAGACATATTATAGCTCATCTAGTCCAATCTTTTCATTTTGTAGTTTAAAGACTGGAGACCAAAGGGATGGAATAATTTGATAACATCACACAGGTAATAAGTTGCAGAACCAGGATTTGAAATCAGGACCTCGGCGTCCAAATCTATCGCTCTTTTCTAATGTATCATAGTGACTGCCCAGTTATACTTTTGTCATACAGAGATACTACTTGATTTACCTTCCTCATAGGATTGTGGTAAGGACTTAACAGGATGGGAATTGAAAGCAACCTCATGTTGATAACAACTGGTATTTATGTAGTGTCTCCTATGAGCCAGGCATTCTATTGACTTTACTAAGAGCTTTACAAACATTCTCATTTGTGAGAATGATTATTACTAACTCATCTTGTTGTGAAAGCCTGGGAGGAAGGTGCTACTATTATCCCTACTTTATAGTTGAGGAAACAGACAAAAAGAAGTTAAATAACTTGCCCAGTCATACTTCTAGTAAGCATCTTGGACTAAATTTGAACTCAGGTCTTCCTGACTCTAGGGAACATCATTCTCATTTGGGGGTTCATCATAAAAGTTATTTAACAGTTCATCAAGCAGCAAATAATTGCCCAATTACATTTCAAATATATGTTTCCCTCTGTGAAGACAAGTACATGCATGTTTGAAGCTTTATAGATTTGTTTCTGCAGTGATTTGAAACAGTAATGATCAATGACATAATGATTTTTGTGCTCATGCAGTGGTTACATCAAACTCTGACTATTACTAACTCAGCACAACATGTTTTTTAATTTTCTTAAACTGTCATCACATTATTTCCTAAATGCCAGAAAGGATCAACATCCAAATGCAAACCAGTTCCCAGGGGATAGTCAGACACATGTGACTAACCTCATTGGCATTCTGTATACTGTGTCAGAGTAGTTCCTTCATTTCCTTCTGTTCCCCTACAATCAGAGGTTATTAGCTAGGTAATCATGATCTAGACATTAGGAATGCTCACGCTTTTGCAGCACAAATGTCAGGGCATTAGAAAATCATGATCTCTGGGCACAGGTATTACAAACCATCTTGAAACCATCACAGATCATCACAAACATTCTGCAGAAACAAGCTTTATGCTTCTTCTCATTGGAGTTATTAGGGTAGTTTTCTGATCTTATTTTCCACTTATGTTACCAGTCTTCTCTCTGGTAGATTTTTGAATGAACAGGCTGGCAACATTAGTCAGTCATTCAGTAGTTTCTGTCAGAGTATAGCCATATGCCAGAGGTAGAAGAGAAGAAAGTCACATCGAAAGGCATTATTTCCTTATAAAGACTAGTTTAAATGTAAACATTATTTAAAATTAAGCCATATATTCATTATATTTTAAGTATTTTTATCACTTAGCACATTTGGTTATTATTGCTATTGTTGTTCAGTCATTTTAGTCATGTTTTTGTGACTCCATTTGAGGTTTTCTTGGGTTGACAATCCCTTCTCCACAGATGAATAACTGAGGCAAAGATAGTTAAGTGACTTGCCCAGTGTCACAAGACTAGTAAGCGTCTGAGGCCAAATTTGAACTCAGAAAGACGAATCTTCTCAATTCCAAGTTGAGTGCTCTATCCACCTGTTATAGGAATGTAAATTTTTAATATCTTCCCTTCCGCTAGGTTAAGTGCACCTGGAGCCTGTGGTGGGAAGCTTGTTTTTCAGGAACGCCCACCCCTTGGTGCTTTGTGATTGGGCAGTTGGTCAAGAGGGTTGTTACATTATCTGACCCAGGAGAAGGCTATATAATCCCTGATGTGAGACTTTGTTTTGGGGCTCACTTTGAGAAGTGTTATGTGATTTGACCAGATGAGACTCTGGGCAGCCACTGAGAGCCCCTCAGCTTTGAAAAACCCAGATGTTGATGCTTCCCTCTCTGGTAACTGTGAATTGGTATGGATGTAATGGTTGGACAGTTTGGAGGCCTGTCTGCTTGATGTGCTTTTCTGTTTCCTTGTAACTTCTGTCTGTATACTCTGAAGTTCGGGGTGCTGATTTTTTCCCCCTGAACTAGGTAAATGATATGTTTGATTGATTAAAGTAAGCTTTTTAACCCATTTTGAGTTGCTTTCCTTTAGAAAGGCAGATCTAAGAACCTGTGTTGGCAGCCACCCTGAGGATTCTGGGGTGCTCGCTGCTACACCACCACACCCACTTAGCTGCCAGCAGAAAAATAAATACCAAAACTAGTTATTCATTTTGTCCATTGGTTAAATAGCTAAAATACTTTTTAAAATGATAACAGTATAACCATCATAAGTACTTAATGAATCCACCTAAAAGAATACCATAATATATATACTCAATTATCCTGGGGGACCCCAACACAATTTTTTGTTGTTGGTGATGGTTGATGGATTTAATAAACAAAAAAATTAAATCCTTACCTTAAGGCTATGTACTATTTGCAGAATAAGAATGATGTGGTTTAAGAACAGTATAGGATTTAAGGGAAAAGATTCAAGGTACTGAAATTACTCAATCCTAAGAAGATATACCATTATGAAGCATCTAATAACTACCTTTAAAAATAGGCAGGTTAAAGAGAGGACACTGCTGTGCTCTTATCTCCTGGAGCTGAACAGAGCTTAAGCTTAAGGAAAAAGGATTTAGATACAGAGTTTCCTGACAGTGAGAGGGTTTAGAAAGTGGAATAGAAGTTGTACAATCTCATCCTGGAGAAATGATTAAAAAACAGGATAGAGCATCTTATATCCCAGACAGTCTAAAAGTCAAGTTTGAAGATACAGCCATTTCCCCATCTCTCTACATTGTTCTTCGCTACAAAGTTAACTAGCAACATTCCCAAGGACTTTGCTTAAGTGGACTCCAGCCCAATAAGTTTGCTTCAAGCATGAGCTAGGGAGAACTTTAATTTAGTCAACTCTTATCATTGGTGTCCTTCTTCTTTGGTGCCCCTATCTCTCCTTTTGATACACATTACTTTATAGCCTCTTCCAAAGTCCTAATTTTTCAGCAATTATGTTGCAGTGTATAGGCATCCCTTGTCCAAACATGCTCTGGGCCTTTCCTGTATCCACATGAAAGCTTATTGTTCCTATAACACTTCTTCTAAATGAATATTAAACTAGACTTATCTTTTATTCTTTGCTCTGACTTTCCCTTCACATCCAAGTTGTTGTCTTCAAGTTCTATTTCTTAAGATCTCAATTTTGCTACTTGTTATCTGGGTTACCTTAGCTAATCAATCAACAAACATTTACTTTGTACCAGACGCCATGCTAGATCCTTGGGATGAAAAGACAAAAATAAAATATTCCCTGTCACCAAGGAGCTTACATTCTAACATGTACATATATAAGTATAAGAAAAGGAAATACTATCTATATTTTTTAAAGAGGAAGACACTAAAACCTGAGAAGATTAGGAAAAACTTCACATAAAAGGACAAATCACTTAAACTTTCTAGATTTCAGATGATTCATGTGTAATATGATAGGATTAGTCTAGGCAACCTTTAAAGTGTAACATGAAAGGACTGTACTGGGTGACCTTTAACATCTCTTCCACTTCCAAATTCTATGATCCCTACTGTCTGTTTCCTCTTTAGTGTTTTATCTATCAACATCTAGTCTAGGCTTTCATTATCTCTCATGTAACAGTTTCCAAACTATTATCTTCACCTTGAGTCTATATCCCACTGCCATATTTGTCTTCTGATCACATTATTTGTTAGCCTTCATATACTTCCTAAATTGAAATCGAAATGTCTGTTTTGCTTTGCACAATCTCATTGCATCCTGCTTTTTCATCCTTTCACACTTCTCTTCTGCACTTAAATTTACAACTGAGTCAAATAGAAATAGTCACTACTTTTCTTCTTAAAGTTACTCAGTCCCTGAATACCTTTCTTCTTAAATCACTGCCGGTTAGAATCCTACTTATCCCCCCAAAAATGCAGCTCAAATGTCAACTTCTCTATGAAACCCTTTTAAATCCAAGCCAGAAACTCTCTCTCTTCTCAGAACTTTCCTGTTACTTTACTTCTGTCTCTCATGTGAATTTATCATATTTTAATTGGCATTATATTTTATTTTTCAAAGTGTCTTCTCTACTAGAGGCAGATATGGTGCTGGACTTGAAGATAGACCTGAGTTTGAATGCTACTCTAGACACTCATTAACTTGCATAACTCAAGTCACATTATTTCTCTGGGCTTCAGTTTGCTTATGTGTGACATGATGGTGTAGGAGCTGATGATCTTTTGGATCTCTTTGAGCTCTAAGTCTATTATCCCTCCTACAGTATGTTTCTTGAAAGTAGGGGACCACGTCTAATTTATCCTTGTATTTGCTTTAGTTCCTAGCACTAAAATTTTAAATATACTATTGAGGTTGTTCAGTAATTTTTCAGTCATGACTAAATCTTTATGACCCCATTTGGAGTTTTCTTGGCAAAGATACTGAAGCTGTTTCATTTCTTTCTCCTGTTCATATTATAGATGAGGAAACTGAGGCAAACAGGGTTTTGTGACCGGCCCATGGTCACACAGGTAGTGTCTGAGGTCATATTTGAATTCAGGAAGATGCTTCTTCTTGAGTCCAGGCCCAGCATTTTGTCCAATGTGACACCTAGGTCCCCGATTGAATATATCAGTCCCCCAATTAATATTTTTCATTGCTGTTGAGTTTGTTGCATATTGGCCAATATGATATAATATTACATAATAAAGAACTAATGCATATTACAGAATTCCATAGTAGGAAAAAAAGGAACATTACTTTTAAAAATATTCTAAGAATATCTTACTTCATATATAAGACCTATAAGTAAATAGCAGCAATAAATTAGTTGGACATTTTTATTTTTTGATAGTTATAATTTTTTTTACTCTTCCTGATTTTATTTTCATATAATTTTTTGTCTTGATACTATTTATTGATATTTGTACTGTCCTGTTTCAGCTACCTCCACCTCAAAAATGTTCATTTATCCTCCATCCTCTACCTAATATTAATAAGTTCCACTTAAGCATCATTCAAAAAATTCAGTTCACTATTATGACATAGACAAAGAAATATAAAATAGTATTTTTAAAATCTGAATTGGATCAGTTCTTCTATTGTTTTATTTTCTGGCTTTTCTGGTATAAAATTTGTATGTTACCACCTTTGTCATAATCAAATTATTAATTAAACATTATTAATGTTTATTGGAGATTTATCTGTGAAATGATTAATTACATATAATCTGAAGGCATGAGGCACTAAAAACAAGCCTCTGAAATTAAAATAATTTCTAAGATTATTTTCCTATACTTTAATGAATGACCTCAATGATATTTATAAGGAGGCATCGTTACCTAGAGTTCTAAGTTTTGCAAAGTAATTTCTATTCACATTATCTCATTTGATTTTTGCAAGAACCCTATGAAATGAAGGGTCATTATTATTCCTATTTTACAAAGTTGAGGAATCATATTGAGAGAGGTTAAATAATATGGCAGGGATATTGTAAATGCCTGTGATAGATTGTCTTCCTGATTTCAAGTCTAGTATTCTCACCAGTATACCACACTGTTACTCCACCAATATGACTACTTCTCCATTAGTAAATATCAAAACTCATCCATGACTTCTTATAACAAACAATTCTAATCAATGTCCTTTGTTTTAAAAAAAATCCTCCACAAATGATTTTATGAGCTAGTTTTTCACATCTTCTGGCTTCATTTATAGGGACAATTTTAACATGGATATACAGTTATTCCTTCCACATCATGGCTTTCCCCATAATAGTTTTGATATATCATGGGTTAACATAAGAAGTTAAATGGGAATTTGGGGAAAACTTTGCAGAAGCTGAAGATGATGTGTGAAGCATATCATGAAGCAGATGACACAAAAAAGTTTAGAAATTCAGAAATGCATAAAGTATATGTATAGTATTATATACTATCAACATATTTTATCTTTTAACATCATAATAATTAAGACTTCTTCTCTGGGTTACACAGATTTTTTAGATCTCAGAGGCACCATGTCCCTAACCTCTGTGATGTGGAAGGGATAATTGTCATTCATTTTCTTCAAAGGTATATTAACTCTCTGTCCAAAGATTAAGGTTACACATTAAGAGACCATAAATGGACAAATTAATATTTATCAAAATTATAAAAAAGTAATATTCTCAGGATCCTTTATCTTTTCTCTCACCCCCATCTCTGAGAAAACAAAAAGGGTACCATGCAAGACTGAGAACCATGTATTCTGGGTATCCACTGTCACCCTGTTATGTATGAATGATTTGTTCTAGCATTGAAGATCTTTCCCCATACAAGGTAGAAGAACCCCTACTGATACATTTGACAGAGATAGACAAAGAGACCAAAAACTGAGAGACAAAGATCACAGAGCACACAGAAACTTGGACTAAATAGAAGGTACCCAGGCAACACTCAGAACCATTTTGAATTTTCAATATATAGATATTGTCTTGGGTACCCACTACCACCCTGTGATGAAAAATTTGTGCTAGCATTCAAGATCTTTCCCCACACAAAGTAGAAACATTCCTATTGACACTACATTGGGGAGTGATTAAGTCTCAGCTAGCCACAAATTTTGATACACCTTTGGACTTGAACTTTAAAAGGGACAGAGAGAGATACAGAGAGACCAAAAATAGGGAGACAAAGAAAACAAAACACACACAAACTTGGACTTGGTTCCTTTGAGAGAAAATCTGAACACCTATGCGGCTCCTTTGGGAACCATGTAGCCCTAGAATAAGAGGAAGCCATGTAGCTTCTGAGATGGCAGTGATCAGAGGCCTTCCTATTGTCAGCATCAATGAAGCAAAGGAAGATGTCTTGGACAACACAAAGTTTCTGAACCAAAAGAGTTCCACAACAAAGGTGATAGAGCTAAGAAACAATATGGGGCAGCCATGACAGAACAGAGGAAACTTAGATCTTCCCATCCACTGACATGTCACATGAACTATGCAGGTTTTTCCTTTGTGAGAAAGTCTTAGTTTAGTACTATAATTCCAGATCACAGCAAAAGTCCTTAAAGAATATAGAAACCTACTGGTGAATAAAGATAAGTTTTGAGTATTCAAGGGTTCAGGTACAAGTTTTTTGCGTTTCACATTTTAAGGTATTATTAAACCTTTCATATATTTGATATAGTATTAGCCTTAGTGTTTCCATGTGACTTGAGGACTTCTTACTTTTTCTTCAAAGAGTAAACATAAGCCAGATTGTGATATTTCTAGAAAAGGCACTGGGTGGAGAAAAATGATTCAGAGAGACGCACAGAGAGATACCGAAAGACAAAGACAGACAAAACACTCAGGCCTCTTTATATTATTAGGCTATGTCTCTGTATCTGTTAGTGGACAAGTCCAGTTTCCATGCAGCATAAGATTACTCCAGCAACCTTATTACACATGTTAAATAATTTATAAACAGTATGCAGCATATTGGAGAAATAAATGGAAATAATAATTCCCATATGGCATTCAGCTTATCTATTCTCCAAAAAGAGATATGAAAAGATATTATATACAGTTTTTCCATGTGAAATACAGATTACAGGGTTCTCTTCTAGTTCCCTCAAAACTTGGAAAATATTTCAAGGAAATAAAAAATGTTCATTTTCTATTCAGGTGTGAAAGGAAAGGCAGAATTGCATGTTTAGTTTTACTATGTTATTTACTTAAATCCAGGGCACATTTTTACTTCAAATATGATTCAAATTCAGAGTGATTGAATTCATAATTGATTTCAATCTGAAATTGTTTTTTTGATCAACAAATCAGAAGCAGAATAGAAGGCAGCATTAGTGAACTGGGATGAGCAATAGATTTGAGATTAGAGGACATTGTTTCAAATTCTGGATTTGTGACACAATTCTGGGACTCAGTTTCTTTATCCATAAAATGTTGGAACTAAATTATGTGACATCTGAATCCTCTTCCATCTCTAACTCAATAATCCCATGTTTTGTGATAATCCTCTGGCATAAGAGAATCCATTTTGAAAGAATGTAAGTTTCCCCTATTGATCTTTCTTTCTATACTTGGGTTTACAGTGCCATACTCCCCCAGCAGAGAGGTGTGTTTATCATTATCCAGGGCAGCTTTATATAAGTCTTAAGAGAAGGCCTGTGGGCAAGCCAGAGAAGTTGGGGAAAACAAGTGGGGATGTCAAGAATTATATGTAGAACAATGGGAATCAGTTCAATATTAATTTGTATTGGACAGCAATAGACAGAGAGGGAAAGGAGGTGACAGGAATATAGACATCCAATAAATAGTACACACATACTAATGGAATGAAACTCATACAAGGGTGGTGCTATATTGGGGAGCACACACACACACAAGTCTATTAACCTGGGAAGGTGTGCTTCAGTGAAGATGTATGTTCTTACTGGAGGGGAGGTGGGCTATGTGAATCAAAAAAGTTGGAATCCATTTACACTGACATGGCATGAATATGAAACTCAATTAGACCAATGTAAAGCAAGAGTGGATCTATGGAAGGAGAATATGGAGGAAAGTTTTTTTTTTAATTATAATTTCATTGTGATAAGGACATAAGAACCTTTCTATGCCTATAAATTTATGAATACACTTTAGAGAAATGCCTGTTAAAATCAGTTCTGAGATTTCTCATGATCTCTGTACTTTATTTTATTGATTTGGCTATTCTTTATGAAACGGAAAAATAGCTGGAACCAATGAGTACCATTCAAATACTGACATATTCTATTCAGGTACACTTAACAAATGTAAAATTTAGAAATAAATTTGGAACAAGTAATTATGTGAGGATAGCATACCAAAATTCTGTCCTTGAAGGACCATTAAACGGTATATTTTAGTCAGTATGTGAGGAATACACATTTATAATTTCATCACTACATAACAGAGGTTCCATTTGCAATTTCTGTTTCATAAAACCCTCAAGGACCCCAAAAGATGGGTCTAAGAATATAAGATGGCCATATTACATCTTGGACTGCAGACTAACTGGAAGTAATGAGACTTCTAATTTGAAGTACTGGCAGTAAATGGCCCTAGGGAAAAATGAGGTTCTGTATGATACCACTTGTAAAGACAGATCCAGATGTGACTAAGTTTATTATACTCTCCTTTAAGTGAGATGTATTCTACTGGGATAATTGTGATCTTTGACCCTCTATAAGTAGATTAGGCCTCAATGGAACACTTAATATGTGGCATTAAGGCAGCATGTTTAGAAACTGAAAAAAGAAGCTTTGTTAAAAGTCTGATTGGATAAAAATTACTCTATTCTAGCCTTGAATGAAATCAGCATAGAATTCCAAAATAAATAAGACGAATGAAGTGGTTTTCTATGTAAGACAACCTGGAGAAGCATTCAACTGATCTGATGTAATTTGACGGCAAAAATTTGTGTTTCATGTTTTAAATTCATAATTTTTTTTGTTATTATCGTGTCTCTAAATTTTCTTGAATTGTGAATTTTGGGAAACCATTGAATTGTTGTTAAGAGAATGATACAATCGCACCATTAGTAAATTCACTTCTCTTTTGATCTAGATGCTGTGAAGTTATTAATTAAGTTATTAGAGGCTGTTGCTATAATGATCAAACTTATCAAGTATTTAATTGGGTATATTTGCTTTAAGAGGAAGAATAATAATTACTTTGTAAGAAAGGGACAAAAAACAATCTTGTAAAAATGTCTTTTTCTGCAAATTTGCCAAGGACCTTCTACTTGGACCAATTCATAAAATCTTATTGGCCCTGTGAAAAAAGGTTGCTAAATGTAAAATTCTAAAATAACGAATTGGTTTACTGACAAACTGTGATCTTTTCCTCCATCACAAACACTTACGAAGTAAGGGGGATTTACAAGTTACTTATAGTTTAGAAGTGATTTATGTGACTATTTATGACTATGAAAATTATGAGATTATACCAGGAATAATATATTTTTATATTACATCTTGAGCCAACTTAGTCTCAATAGATTCTAACCTTAAAGATTTACTTTGACCTTAAGGAGTTAATACATAATGCTTACATATTATTCTTGGCATCCAAACTCATTAAGGGCTTATTTTCCCTAATTTCTCTGGCTGGCCCATAGACCCAGCCTTAGTTATAAATTGAGTCCCTGGACAAGGAATTAACCTACTGACAGCTGCACCTACACTTTCGAAATATGGCAGTATGAGTCCAGTTGTAGAAAGCAAGAGTCAATGGGAAAATATATATCCTCCCATGAGGGATTCTTTTATGTCACAGGATTGTCACAAAACATCTCATAAATCATAAAGCTCCTTTTAATATCCCAGATATTGTGGATAGGCCAAAATTAAAACAGTTCACAGACAGGGAGCTATTAATTCTATTGCATTCTATCAAAGAAGGCAGCATATGTATAAATACAAAGTAAATATTGGGTATCTCCAGTCAGTTTTAAGATATCAAAGCTTCTAAATCTTTGGGGATGCACTTGATGAGGTAATTTTCAGGGAGCACTAGTGACTGAGGAGATCAGGAAAGGCCTCATGCTAGAGGTGGTGACTGAGCTGAGCTTTAAAGGTAACCAGGGAATCTCAGGGTGCAGACGTGAGGAGAGAGGGCATTTCAGGCATGAGGTAACCTTTCACAAGTCACAGAAATAGGAGAACCTATGAAAGTATATTCTGAAACCACAAACCCTAGCCCTTTGTCAGTACCACCCAATTTTAAATCTACATACATAAAATGTGTAGTTCTCTAACCTGAGGGTTGGAATAGACTTTGTAAGTGATCAGTGAATATCCTTGATATTGTTATACAGAAGAACAGGTGAGGGTGCTTCATAGAACCCCTCCCTTGTCTGCTCCACTCATCTTTCTCTGAATATATGAATCTATAACTCTTCTATTACTGTATTCAATCAGGGAAGGAGATAGGAAGATTTATCCAAATAACACACATATACACACATGCAGTACACAAGTAAAGTCTTCAATCCACTATGGAGAATTCATAGGGTAAAGCTAAGCAACAGGTTTTTAGAGAAAGCACAGAGAAAGTACAATCTGGAGTGGTGGAGAGTGTACCCATGAGATTGGAACTCCATCAACATATATATTAAACTGGTGTCAGCAAAGGAGGAACACTATTTCAGTCACCCACATCACTACACATGACTTCAAATTACAATAAAGCAAAGGTCAACCATGCCTCTGTTTCTACAGGAAAAGAAATCCAGTTAGTGGGGATGATGGAACTTTGTGACCAGTAAGTAGAATAACACACAAAAAAAAATGTTCTATTCTAAAGAAATATGTGATATCATGCTAATTCGATTTACATGATAAAAGTCATCTTTTTCATATCATCCAGAGAAGGAACTTCTTTGTTAGGTCTTCCCTGTTGCTTTCATGCATTTTTCTCCTTTCCCTTCATATATTCCTTAGGTTGGCAGAGATTTTTAAATTATGCAAAATTTCTGCCTTAATAGTTTCCATATTTCAAAATGAGTCCTCTGAATTCTCCAGAGCAATCATTTTTCAAAAGGCTTTAATTATCGGTCTACTAGCATGCATTTTTCTTAACATAAGCAAAATATTAGTTATGAATATGGGTAAGTAGAAATATAAAATCTGAGAAAATGTAACAGAAATATGATGCTAACATAGCTACAGCTAACATCTCCCACATTGTCTCTCATCCCCTTAGCTTTCATGGTTCCGAGCATAGCATCATTAATGAATAAAATAATAGTACCTGTCACAGGGAATTAAGAGATCTGAATTCTTCTCTGGGTTCTACTACTAAGAAATAGTGATTGTAAGGATTCATTTATTGTTATGAGACTCTATTTCTTCATCTCTTAAAAGAGGCAGATGATCTCATATCTCTAAAAATTAAATAATTCTATTTAGAGCCATTTTTTTTTCATCCTAACACTTCAGATGAAGACAATAATTACAGTGAGACAAGCTGACATCACATTGCAAAGCATGGGTCATGATGCAATGTCAAGGATTATTATAAACTCCCACCAATGCCATAAGCATTAGCAAAAGACTTTATGTTCCAATTAATTGGCTTGTTCATTAGTCACAGTGCCATCTATCCTTTTCTTTTCAAAACACTATCACTACATATGGCAAGACATTCACCGCTTTCTTCCCTCTAATTACTGTCACTAGAAACCAGAAGTGTATTTATTATCATTATTCAGCACTTCCTTGCCAAAGTGTTTTACTCCTGAATGTGCCAGGTAGTCTGTATAACATGCCTGTCTGTGTTAACTCTTAGAAGTAAACTTTAATTGCATTATCAAAATAAATAATGCATTGGTTGTGTTCAAAAGCTGAATCTCCCTGAATTTCCTTTTTTTCCTTCCTAAATAATATACATGAAAGACTTAACATGAGTAAGAGCAACATTCCCTGCTTTTTGATCTTTTCTTGTTTATTTTTCCCCCCCTTTTTAAGTCTCACTCTTGGTTAGCACAGTAACTGGTATATAGTAAGTGCTTAATAAATGCTTCTTGACTGACTGCTTGAAGACTAAGCTTGTACCATTGGAGATTTCTCATCTATTCCCAGTACTTTTTAATAAGACTTACACCTTTCCCATAGGCATGCCTACTGATAGCAGCACAACTGATGCCCTGAGGGAAAGTGGAAGGTCTAATAAGATATTACATGCATACTTATGGTCTCCCCCCATACAGATCCCAAGTCTCCGTGATTAGAATTAAAGATTTTCTGACTCTAAGTCCAAGGTTCTATACACCATGCCACTAATAGCTACCACTACAGATCAATCCTTTGATTCTTCTCTGATGGACTCTCTATCAACTTTACCCACACTTTCTAAGCTTTCTCATGTCACCTCAATCCACTAATGGCACTCTCTATAGTGGAGAACCTCATCTCCTGCTTTGTTGAAAAAGCAGGATATCAACCATAAATTCCTTTTTTTATTCTAGGAGCCTAGGCTGCTCTTTTCCAATAGTGTAGCAGCAAGCACCCCAGGGTTTGCTGCCAACACAGGTTCTTGGATCTGCTTTGATAAAGGAAAGCAACTCAAAATGGGTTAACAAGCTTACTTTAATCAGTCAAATATGTATCGTTTACCTAGTTCAGGGGAAAGAGGTCAGCCCTCGAACTTCAGAGTATACAGAAAGAATTATCAAGACAGAGAAACAGATCGAGTAGACAGTTTTCCATACGGTCCAACCATTTGTGATAGTAATGGAATGTGGAGATTCCCCTGTATTGGGCTTGGTTTTCAAATTGATTGTATTAAAACCCAGAGCTTGTTAATCCCACCTGTGGGATGGACTTTTTGATGTGAAAAGAAAGTCCTGACTGGGAGGAGCTGGTGACGTAGATTTGGAGAGACAAGAGAGAGGCGGAAGTTCTTTTTGGAAGCAGCACCTCGTGGAGAGAGACTAAGAGATTGCTGGTGGCCGCTTTGAATTGCCCTGGACTTTTGAGACCTGCCCCCTGAGCTGCCAAGGACTGAGGAGACATGGCTGTTTTGCTGGTACTTTGTCTGTCTGTTTTGATGTTATTTTGCCAGATTTGTCCACTGGTGAAAGACTGTCCTGTTGAAGAAGTCCTGGAACCTGGCATTTGGTTAAGAAGGCCTGAGACTGTCCTGCAGACAGAGAGTGAATACTGTCCACTGGTGAGGGACGGTACTGAGAGTGAATACTGTCCACTGGTGAGGGACAGTACTGTTGTTGCAGGGGTCTGGAGACTGTCCGGCAGACAGAATGAATACTGTCCACTGGTGAAGGACAGTGCTGTTGTTGCAGGGGTCTGGGAGCCTTTCTGTTGGTTCAGAAGCCCTGAAGAAGGATTTTCTTGTTGTATGTTTACAGAAATCCTGGGAGAGGGCTTTGCTAATGTGTTCAGGGGTTCTAGGACTGTTCTACAGACAGAGGATAAATTCATGAAGGGACTGGCAATGTATCTTATGGCCTTGCTAAGCCTTGTCTCTCCAGGAACTAAGATTGCTGAGAACTTGCCTCGTGTCAAGATGAAGAAAAGACCTCCATTTGGGTATTAAGTGCTGTGTTTAAACTTGATGTAACTCTGGGGTAGATTCAATTGTGATCCAGGGGTGGGGAACTTTTGACCTTTTTGTGTTCTATGGTTGAGCAAATGAATGTATTTTACTTATGTTTGGAAACTAATCTCCATTTGAGAAGAGGGGCTTTGTGGTGGACTTAATTAAGGTATAGCCTAGGGGTGGAGAAGTATTTGGAACAGAGACTTTGTAATTGATTGAATGATTGGAAAGTCCTGGGGTGGGGTAGGCCTTGGAGATGATTTAATCACACTTAGTAAATGCTGTATTTTGAATGACGTCATGTTTTGATCTTCTCTGTTCTGGGTTTGTTACTGAATAAAATAGAGAGCACCTATGCTGGTATTTTGAACCTGGGAAGTTGCCTTTGCTTGGTATTACATTACACCATTACATCCATACCAAATCAACATCTGGGTTTCAAAGACAAGGGCCCTGGGCAATGGCTTCCCAGAGTTTCATCTCATCAGATCACAGAACATTTCTCAAAGTGAGCCCCAAAACAAAGCTACACATCAGGGCTTATATAGCCTTCTCCTGGCTCAGAGAATGTAACAACTTTATTGTCTCACTGGCCAATCAAGAAGTATCTACTGAAAAACAAGCCTCCCACCCCAGGCTCCAGGTGTGCTTTAGCCTAGGGGCAGGGAAGATCTTTAAATTTATTTACATTCCCATTACAAATAGACTATACTATATGAGAGAAACTCTACTGAGACCTTTCACCTAAAAAATACAAAAGACCATTTGTATATTAAAATAATCTTTCAACTTTGAAAACTATATAATGCTTATGTCTGCTGTTGATGGCAAAATATGAAGGATAAGTTAGTTTTCTAGAGCAAAGTTTAAATATTCCTATTCAGCTACTTAGCCCTCACTTCATCTGCATTTAATTAAACTGACCTAACTATTCATATCTTTTCTTTCAAGTCCATTCCAGGGAACCATCTAGTTTCACTTTTATTCCTAATTAACTTTGCCGTCTGCAGACTAATCAAATATCACTCTGAATTGGTCCAATTCTAATCTTAGATATTAAGGAAGGCTAATCTTTACTCAAAATTTAGAAGGTTTACTAGCAAAGATGACATTATTTGGTGATTTTTTTTTTTTTACAATTCATTAACTGATCTGCCTTTGATAATTAGAGGGACTGCTTAAAAGGGATTACTACTGCTTACTACAAAGGTCACCTACTCCTCAGGTCTGTTACAGGAAGAAGTTCTGGCTTAAGAAAAGAGGGCATACTTCAGATATATCAGATCTTGATTCCCCTAAGAAGAGACACTCAACATTTTTTTCCAATATATGTACCTGCCGAGAATCAGTGCTTTTCATCTCTCCTCAAGCCTCCCATGGCTTTCCCTAATTTCACCCCTGTCTTGTGAGAACCTTGCCTCATATTTCAATGGAAAAAAAAAAACTGAAGCTATTCACCAAGAGCTCCATCTTCTCACCTCCCATCACTCAGATGCCTTCCCCTACTCTCTCCTCCCTCACCCTCATCTCACATGAAGTTCTCCTTGCCAAACATAACTTATAAGCATGCTAAAACCATCCCATTCTATCTAATTTTCTCTATGTGACTATGCCCTCTATCATCCTTACTCTTTTTACAAATCTTCAACTCTCCTATCTATTGACTACTACTATGTCCCCATATTCTCCATTATAGAAAAATCAAACTCTTATGTGATTGGTCCATCTGCTCTCGTTATTGTCCTATATCTCTCCTTCCTTTCATGGCTCAACTCCCTGAGAAGACCATCTACAATCAGTGCCTCCGTTGCTTTTCCTCTAAGAGAATGCTCTTCTTACCTCTTGGCAATCTGACTTGTGAGCTTGCCATTTAACTGAAACTGGTCTCTCCAAAGCCACCAATGAGCTGTTTTTGCCAAATCTATTTACTTTTTCCTCACTATTTCTAGAGCTCTCTGAAGCCTTTGACCTGGTGTCACGCTCTTTTCCTTGGTATTTGTATGGTTCTTGTGACATTGTTTTCTCAGTTCTCTTACTACGCATATGACTGACCCTTCTCACTCTCTTTTTCTTCATCTTCATCTAGGTCAGAGGTTCCCAAACTTATTTGGTCTACTGCCTTTTCAAAAAAAAAAAATTCTCAGCACTCCCCTGGAAATCTACTTTAAAAATATTTAATGTTTTTTAAATTTTTATCACTACAAAAATATAAACACATCTCAAATTTAATAATTTATTGTAAATTTGTGTGTGGGGGGTTTCCCGCATTTAAATTTTGATGATACAATATTGCAACATGTAACTGTATAGTATTGTATTGTAAACAAGTCACTACATGCACATATTCCTGCTGATGCCTGCTGGACTTTCCAATGATGCAGGGCATGTTTGTCTGCCAAGATTGCTTATTAAGACCTCTTGGTGGACTTCACCACTGCTTGATTATAACTTACATTTTGTGTATTTATTAGAAAAATAATGTAATCACTATGACTTGAATTCTGTTACACAATAGATGAAACATGTGTGAACATTTTTTTCAAAAATTTATTCTCTTCTTTTTCCTTATGTTTCCACCACCCCCACATTTTTATTCAATGCCCCCCAATTGCACCCAAGGCTACTACTGCCCTCACCACATCATTCCAGCACTCCCCAGTGTGCAGTATCACCCACTTGGGGAACCTATTCTACATCATGCCTACCAACCATAGGTATCCTTGTAGACATTGTCCTGGATCCTCTTCTTTTTTCCCTCTATCCTTTTTCACTTGGTGATCTTATCAGTTCCCATGCATTCAATTCTAAACAGAAGGCAAATGATTCTCAGATCTATTTATCCTGCCTCAAAGTCTCTCCAGTCCCACATCTCCACGAACCAATAAAACATCTTTAACTGGGTGTCTCAAAGTCATCTTAAGCCCATGTCTAAAATTGAACTTAATATCTTTCCCACCAAGTCCTCCCTTCTTAAATTCCAGACTCACAACCTAGGTGTCATCCTAGACTTCTCACCGACCACTGATATATAACCTTGCCAAAGCCCTTCAGAACCTGCTCCCCCCACACACCTTTGCAGTCTTCTTATATCTCACTTCCTCCTCTCCTCCAACCACATATTATAGAATCTAGTGACATTGGTCTCTTTGTTCCCAAGACGCTCCACCTGCAGGTTCTGGGCATTTCAACTGCTATCCTCTATGACTAGAATTCTTTCCTTACTCATTTCCACCTCTTTCCACTCTGGCTGCATTAAAGTTCCAGCTAACAGGAAGTCTTTCTTGACTTCCCCTAAGAGTGCCCTCCCTCTATTGATTATCTCCAATTTATTCTGTATATATCTTCTTTGTGTGTAGTTTTTTTTTTTTTTATCATATTGTTTCCCCAATAAGACTGTGATTTCCTGGAGGGCAGGTGCTTCCTTTTGCCTTTCTTTGTGTCAACAGTGAGTGCTTAGCACCATGTCTGGAACATAGTAGACACTTAATAAATGTTTACTGATTGACTGAATAGAGTCCCCCAAAACCTGATGATCATCCCTGGATATTTGCAATGCCCTCTGGTTGTCCTTGTCTCAAGTTTTAGCCCGCTCCAATAAAAGTGATCTTCCTGAAGTACAGGCCTATGTCCTTCCTCTTTTCAATAAAGTCCAATGACTTCCCATTGCCTACAGGATCAAATATAAAATCATCTGATTTGCTTTTAAAGTCTTTTGTAACCGATAGCCTTCCTATCCATCCAGTACACCTTCTCTGCCTCACTCCCCTCCACACACACACCCTATGACCCAATACAAATTTAAAATTCCATGCTTGTCAGGAGAAAGTTTCAAGGTCATAGAATCTCAAAGTTGGAAGGTACCTCAGTAGTCATTTAATCTAATCTATACCTAGCAGCAATCCCTTCTGTTACACACTCAATGAGTTTTCAATTTGTTACTTGCTTTGATTGGCTCCAATGTCCTATAATTATAATTTTAATTATAATTTTTCTAGATCAAGAGTTGTGCTTTTTCCCCTTCATCTTCCTCCTTCTCTTCCTTCATCTGCCTCCTTTTCTTTAGCACTCTCTCTTCACTTCCTTCAACCTCTTCTTGATTTTTTGACAGAAGGGACTGTGTCTTTAAATCCATAAAGCCCAGGCATCCCATATGTTGCAAAAGGTACACCTGATCCCAGAATGTAGCACAGATATTTTTTAAAATCTAATTAGCTAGCACACATGAACTAGTAGATCAGCAGTGCTCCAACACCTGCCCCCAGAATGATTGTGTAAGTGACTGCTAACAAGGGTACTGATAGTAGCCTCCAATCAATTATAAAGTTAAATGTAATTAATTATACATTTAAATTTATTGAGTCCCAACACGTGGATTTTTGAGTATGTAGCCCTGTTGACAAATTTCAATCGCTTTATTATAAAAGGCACACAATCACATATTTTTTTCTGGACAGTTTACCTGATCTCCTATGCATTTAGGGACAGATCCCTAAGCTTCTGTCCCCCTGTGGCGTTCTATCTACTTAAGAGAGTAGGAGGGGGAGTTCCTTAGTTCTCTAAGACTCTTTTGAAAAATTTTCTTATCCACTTAGAGATGGCTTCATGGCTCTGTACTGTTCTTCACACCTGTCCTCCTTGATTCATGCTCTTGCTGTCCTCTGGAAATTCATGTGCTCCAACTGGTCTCCTATCCAAAGTGTCAACTTTTATTTACATTCCATAGAGCCAAACTTTTATTGGCTTAAGTCTTTTGAATACATAAGTAAACTTAAGCAGCAAGATTAACACAGAAGTGATAAAGAAGCATTGTAGAGAGGGCAGATATTTATGATGTAGTAGAAAGCATAAAGCAACTGAAATCTGTCAATGAAGGAATTATAAAATCTGAGTTTTGGAAAGAAATTGTGAAAAGCACAAAAAACTACTTCCCTGTGCTTACACTAAGAATATAACATCACAAGCTGCCTAGATTAAAGCTTCCTTCCCTCTGTCTCTACTTCCTCTTCCCTTATACTTATCCATGTAAGTCCTATCCAGTCCACTTATGTCCCCATCCCATTCTACTTCCTATTCACTGTATAATCTAGGACCTCCCCTTTTTTTATTATCAACTTATCTTCCCTTCATTATATTAGACTTTCGGTCTCTCTCAGAAAACTATTCTGTATTTTTTGTATTTCATTTTCTACATTTGGGTTATTCCCTACAATTAGATAACAAGCTTATTTTTTTTTTATTTTTTGGTTTTTATTAATTTGTTTACTTTAGTTTACAAGATTCAATTCCACAATTCCTAGAGTTTCAAATTTTCTCTCGTTCCTTTCCCTCCCCCCTCCCTCAATGGCAGCATACAATCAAATAAAGGATCTGCAAACAGTTTCACATTAGACATTAGTCAGGTTATAAAGAAGGATTGTATCAGATGGGATGAACAATGGGAAAGAGGAAACAAAAGCAAACAAGAAAAAGAAAGAGAGCAGGTAATTTGCTCCAATCTGCATTCAAACTCTGTTCTTTCTGGTTCTTTCTCTGAATGTAGACATCTCTCTCCACCCTGAGTCTTTTGGAGTTGACTTATAACCCTGCACTTCTGAGAAGAGTCCGGTCTATCAAAGTTGGTCGTCACACATATATTTTGTCTGTGATTGTGTACAATTGTGTACAAATTTCTCCTGGTTCTGCTCTTTTCACTCAGCATCAGTTTGTATAAGCCTCTCCAGGTAAATATGGAGTCCATCTGCTCCCCGTTTCTCATAGCACAATATTATTCCATTACATATATATATATATATATATATATATATATATATATATATATATATATATATATATA